>NW_028270169.1:24619658-24928516 GCF_037043375.1 Chiloscyllium plagiosum | reverse complement strand
CATTTACATTTGTCATAATCTCAGATATGATACAACTGGGTGATTTTGATAACAGCTATTTTAGTACTTCATCAGGAGCGAGGAGCACATTCCCTGGATTAGAAAGGAATTCCTTTTTTTAGTCTCCTAACAGGGTTCTCTCTCACAGCTGGTGTGCAGAAATTTCAGTAGGAACTGTTCACATAATTGGGCTCAGCTTTATACTCTTGCACCGCATGTCAACATTCATGGTTAAGACTTATGTAGAAATAATTACATCTTGGGTAAAATCCTGGAGTAGAGAGCCAGAACCTCCAAATGGATTTTCAAACACCAGGGAGAAAGTTAGCATAAGAAGTTGACCAAAAAAATGTGGCTTGCACTTGAATTACGCTGAAGCAATGTAAACTTCCAAAGATAGCTCATAGAGTTTCATAATTTTCAAGTGTGTCTGCTGTTTGATAAAGCAGCTCAGAGGTTATAGCAGGGGATTCTGTTCAGGTTCATGACCCAGTTCAGCAAACATCCACAGCTTTTTTGAGCTTTGCGAGACAGATCGGATGATCAGATGTTGCATCACAATTCAAAACAGACGGTCTGCAGAGACTATTAGACTTGGCCTTAAGTAAACTCTGCTGACTACTATTAAAAACAGACTTATGTCAGGATCAAAGATTGTCTGTTACACAACCAACAAGCCAGAGTCAAGCCATAATTGCAGCATATTCAAGTTTGATTTGAATGAGGAAAATTATTGCTGACAGAGATTGAGTAGTAGCTTTACAGGCAAAATATGGAGATGCAAGAACTACAAAATGTGATAATAGAGGACTTCCCTATTATAATATAAACTAACATAATATCTGTACAAGACAAACAGAGGAAGGAGTTCAAACTGTATACAAGTACATTTTATCAATATGCTTCCAGCTCAGTGTGGAAGCAGCAATAGGCCGAACTCTGGGAATGAAATGGAGGAAGTGGAGTACCATTCAGAACATTTAGAGAATAGTGATCATGTTATCATCATATTTAGAATAGATGGCTTATTCAAATACAAACAAACTTAACTGGAGGAGAACTAACTTCAAGTAGGAAATCGACTTTGGTCAGGTGGATGGATCAAAACTAATCGGCAAAACAGTAAATTACCAATGGGAAATCTTCAAAGAAGAGACGGATGGCTATGAGCAGGAACATTTCCAGAAGGCGTAGAGGAATGTAATTTAAAGCAAGAGTACTTTGGATAACTAATGGTAGCGAGATTAAGGTGAAACAGAAAAAAAAGGAGCCTTAATTAATATAATTGGACAACCATATAATAATAGAGAACAAGGTTCCTCATCTCTAGCAAAGCCTGGTGCAAAGTACTTAACTTGGCCATGCCAAATATAAACATACAGATATGATCAAAATAAATAAATAAAAGACAAAGAGGGAGTATAAGAACAAAATTAGGAGCTATCATAAAAGGGGACCCAGAAGTACTATGTCCAAACAGAACATCTTGTTGTCAAGGCAGAGATCATGACCGTGATACAAAATGAGACACACACACACCCATCTTCAAGATAACAGAAGATGTTAGCAACGTAGTTCAAATGACAGGAAGCAGTGGAGATATTAAATAAGATAAAAATAATGGTTCCTCCTGCCAGAGGAAGTCAGCACTACTTGTATAATTGATACAGGCAGAAAGTCAGTGCTAATTCCACCCATATAAGTAGGCACAATCCAGCTGGTGCTGAAGGAAACATCTGCACCCCACTAGTTACCTCATTGATTGCCCTGTTCCTGGCCTCCCTAACATTTGCCAATTAATCCACCATTCTCAGTGACAACACAGTGAGGTAGCATGGCAGTGAGAGGGAAAGGCGCAGCAAGGGATTGGAAAGAGTACGGACGAGTGTTAGGAACTGGGAAGAAAGAAAATTGCAATCCTAGGATGTTAACCAGCTTAAGATAATTGAAAATTTATTGCTCCTATTCGTTAATACAGGCAACTCACTACGGAATTGTTTGAAGTAATGTCTCAGCCACTGCGAGCCAGAGCCAGTGAGTTTGTCCCATGCAGTTGCAGTGACAATGACAATAATGACAACCAATGCACTGTGTGAATGTATAGCCAACTTTGCAGATGACACGAAAGTTGGTGACAAGGTAAGTTAGGATGACACAAGGTGTTTGTAGAGGGATAGAGACAGATTAAGTGAGTGGGTAAAAATCTGGCAGATGGAACATAATGTAAGAACATATGAGGTTATACACTTTAGAAGGAAGAACTGAAGAGCTGAACATTATTAAATGGGGACAAACTGCAGAAGGCCGCAGCAAAGAGAGATTTTCACAAAAAAAGCTAGCATCCAAGTTCACCAGGTATTAGTGAAGGTAAGTGGAATGTTGACATTTATTTCAAAGGGAAGAAACAATAAAAATAGAAAGTCTTGCCAAAACCATACAATGAACTAGTCAGATCATAGCTGGAGTACTGTAAACAGTTTTCATACCCTTACCTAAGGAAACACGTACAGGCATTTAATGCAGTCCAGAGAAGGTTCGCCAAGTTGATCTTGGACATGGAGAGATTTTCTTATGAGAAGTAGTCGAGTAGGTTGAGCTTGTACTCATTGCAGTTCAGAAAAATGAGAGGAGACTTTATTGAAAATGTAAAATTCTTACAGGGCTTGTCAGCATAGATGCGGAACCATTACTTTCCCTTCTGGGTGGGTCTAGGACCAGAGAGTATAATGTTAGTAAAGACATTTAAGACAGAAATGAGGAAGACTTTTTTTCTGTGGAACTATTTACTGCAATGGGCTGTCGATGTTGGGTCATTAATTATATTCAAGGCTGAGATGGACCGATTTCTAAGTATTAAGGGTTACCAGGATAACGCAGGCAAGTGAAATCAAGGATTATCAAATGGTCTCAGAGGTCCAGAGTGGACTCGATGAACTGAATGGTCTCCTTGGGGTCCTATATCTTATTGTTTAAAATTAAATGTAATGAATGTAAGGTGGTAGGCATCACTCAGTCCACTTGGGTTGCACTCTCAGTTATTGTATCTAGGGAGTGAAGATAAAAACTAGAGGCTCCATTCACACTCTTCCAATGCCCCTTGAACATGTGGGTAGTTTCAGAGAACTGGGAGAATTTCTGTTTGAGAACGTGGAATTTCTGTTTGAAAAAAGTGATAAACTCAAAACAGATGAGACAACCCAAAGGTCAAGAGTGAAGGGAACTTGTAGAGACAATAATCCCACCCTAAACAAATCAACATGAGGTAAAGTATCAGCTAATACATTAAAATCAGCATGAATTCGTTAAAGTCAAAAAGTGTGGCGCTGGAAAAGCACAGCAAGTCAGGCAGCAGTCGAAGAGCAGGAGAATCGATGTTTTGAACATAAGCCCTTCATCTGGGTGTGAAAAGGTGCTGAAAGATAAATAGGAGGATGGGGGGAGGGTGGGTAACACAAGTTGTGCTTGATTAATTACATGCTCGTGTCATTTGGCCTGACCACTTTTTTTTTGACAAGAACATTTCACCTCAAAGCAACAGGGAGAACAGACATTTTAGTTTTGAAAACAAAATGAGGTTGAAAAGTCAGGAAATCGTTTCCTTTCTCTACCTATATGCAAGACCCAAAAAGCCAGCCTGAATATCTAGACATTAAAATGTGACAAAGCTTTCCTTTGCATTAATGGCTTCCATTTTTAAAAATAATTGCAAAGACGTTCATACTGGACTTGTAGACTTCCCAGCTTCAGAGATTAGATGTGGAGAAAACTCACTTTATCACAAGGATATGCAATTGGCATGTCATTTTTGTGTGGCAATAGCTAATTCATCAGAGACTACTTCTGAGAACACTGGAAACAAATAATAGTCACATAACAAAAACCAGGTTTCTGATAACAGACATTTTTGGAAGCAGCAGCAAAAAGAGCAATGGATCCAAACCAGCACAGAAACAAGACTGCTAAAATTCTTCAGGAGATACAGAATCAGGGCTGGCCTACTATCTACCTATTTGAACAACCAAACCAGGTGACCACTGCAGTGAATCAATGGCCCTCAACTAGAATAAAGCCAAAAATACCTGCTACTGCAAACTATCCATCCTCAACCTCCTGACTTCTATTTCTTCAGTGAATCAAACAAAAAAATGTAGGACAACAGTTCAAGACTTCATCTCAAGAGAAGCAATTGTGACCGTGATTGTTTTAGACTTTTAAGACCCAAGTGCATGCTGCCATTTTGATAATCATCTTTTCTTAACTGTATGCCTGTATGACAGAGTGGGCAGTTTTCTGAATGTACCTTGGGAATTGAATATTAAGTTTATATAAGGATAAATGTTTCAGAAATCTTTTCAGCGTTCTTCATAGTAACAATCACAGAGTTAAAACATTTTTAAAATCCCTTTTAAAACACAACTGTCTTTGTTCATTCCAGAAGTGGCAAAAGGGAAACTATCCTATTTTCTCTCTTATACCTCTAACTGTAACTTGATCAAGTTATTTGTTTTTATTAACTCATGGGACATGGCATCGCTGGCTAGTCAGGATTTATCGCCAAGTTGCCCTTGAGCAAGTAAACCGCTTGACGTTCTTGAATTGTTGCCATTCTCTTGCTGTGGGTTGACACACGATGCCATTAGGGATGGCAACCCAGGTTTGATTCAGAGACAGTAAAGGAATGACAACATATTTCCAAGTCAGGATGGTGAGTGACTTGGAAGAGAATTTGCAAATGGTGGAGTTCTCACGTATCTGCTGTTCTTCTCCTTCGAGATGGAAGTGATTGTGGGTTTGGAAGGTACTGCGTAAGGCTCTTTGGTAAATTTCTCCAGCGCATCTTGTAGATAATAGACTGCTGCTACTGAGTGTCAGTAGTGGATGTTTGTGGATGCGGTGCCAATCAAGTGAGCTGCTTTGCCCTTTAAGGATGGCTAGCTTCTTGAAGGGTTGTTGAAGCTGCACTCGTCCAGACAAGTGGAGAGTACTCAATCACACTCCTGACTTGTGCCGTATAGACGAAGGCCAGACTCTACGGAGTCAGGTGGCACATTACTCGCCATAATTAAGGGACAAAAGCAACAGTGAAGCATGGACACAAAACTGACTAAGGAACAGAAAGCAGAGTCATAGTGAATGGTTACTTATTAGAGTGAAGGGTGGCACATCAGGATCACTGCTCTTTTTGACATATATGAATACATTATGCTGAACATAATGTCAACGATTGTAGATGATACAAAGCTTGGAAATGCAGAAAACAATCGAAGAGAAACAGATTTCAGGAGCAGATAGGTAGACTAGTAAATTGGTTAAGTACATGACAGGTGAAATCTGACAGAAGTGTCAAGTGGTACATTTTATCAGTAGGACACAGGGGTAATGTGAACTAAATAGCGTAGGTTTAAAGCATTTACAGGCAGAGACCTTTGGGACTGTATATACCTTAAAAGGGAACAGGGACAAAAGGCTATTAAGAAGCATGTATGATCCTTAGTTTTATTAATAGAGGATTAGATTTCAATAGACGTTATGCGAAGCCTTATAGTGGTGACCCTCAGTTGGACTATATGTTCATTTCAGGATGACACACTTTAGTTCTAACAGTGTGTAGAAGGGATTTACTACAATGGTAGCAGGGATGAGGGACTCCCGTTACATGGAGGGACTGGAAAAGCTAGGAATGCTCACCTTAGAGGAGACTGATAAAGGCGATAAGGAAAAACTGTTTCCATTAACAGAAGAGCTGAGAATGAGAAGTGACAGATTTAAAATGATTGACAAAAGAACCAGAAGCAACACAACAAAACCTTTTAAAGCAAATAGCAAGTTGTTATAATTTGAAATTCACAATCTAAAGGTTGGTGGAATCAGATCCAAAATTAATATTTCCAAAACAAATAGATGGAGAAAGTATGCTTATCAATCTGTTGAGAGGTGCTTCACATCCTACTGGAACAGTTGGCCTTGAACTCTGGTCTCCTGGTCCGGGGCAGGGGCACTACCTCTGTACACAATATATGCGAAGGAAAAAAACAATACTAGGCCATCAAGAAGAACAGAGAACTTGCATCAGTTGAACAGCTCTACTAGAAACAATCCAGGTCTCCTTTCATGTGATAGCCAGATATATTTAGGAAATAAATTGGTTTTTGAATATTTCTTCCCATCCTGTATGTAGGATCTGGCATATACTTCATTGTAGGCAATCAGCTACTCTGCTATTAACCATTTCACTCAGTAAAGAAATGTAGCATAATGTTTCCACACTGTAAGTAATCTAATCTAAAAAAAAACCACACTCCCACCACTTTACTGCACCTCTCTATTGCCCTACCAATTTCTCCCCTAAAAACCTTAACACCGTGCAATGCCCAGCACAGTTCCCTGGATGGATACACGCTCTGATGTTTCACTCAAGTCATGATGCAGCATAGAAAATTAATGCCAGCAGTCTATTCAGAGAAGTCAAGTTGAGCGCTATCCAAGAATCATTTCACATTCATACTGTGTATCGTAATGCACACATGCACCCATAAATATTTCAAGAATTAAACTGAGCTAATTCCTTTTTCCTAAACTGGGTCTCTCAAGTCAACTACTAATTTGGCACCACTGTCCTGACTGAAATCAGCAAACTCAGCAAAAGGCCAGGGTTGGCAGCTGTGACTGTCCAGCAACCAAAATGAGGTAGACTGGAATATCAGGGGCAATTCCTGAAATTAGGTGGACACAGACAAATAGCTCTTTCAAACTTCTGCCACCAAATATCATGACACAGAAGGGACAATGACGAGCCCATGACAAGGAATCAACACTTCAAAAGAGCCATTGGGTGAAAATTGCTGAAACGACATTATGGAAACAAAATATCTCTGTTCCCAAATCCCCTTTAAAACTGCTCCATCAAGCCCACATTGCCTTTCTTTCTGACAATCAAAATGAATCACTTCTCACTTCTGCGATTAATTTTATCTTTCATGCACTTAACCAATGTACCAGTCTGCCAATGTTCTCTTGAAGTGTGTACCTATCTTCAACATTGTTTACTAGTTTCTAGCTTTGTAGACATCTGCAAACTTTCACATTATGTTCTGTACACCTAAACAGATCCCCTAAAAGATTAAAATGAAAAGGAGATACTCTATTTTACTAGAATCTTTATTCTCAGAAGAAAAAGCAATGTTCAGTAGTTATCCCAGTACTGCAAAGGGTAAGAGCACTGTTAGCTCCTTGCTGAACACAAAATATAGAAGCAAGCAAGCACGTAATGCCTGAAATCTTGATTAGAGTACCTGGCTCAGTAAGCAAGAAACAGTGACAATACCTTGCCTCAAAAATCAAAAATGGTACACAGCATTTCACACAAACAGAAAGGAAAACATTCATTCTGACATTACCTCATCTGTACTGCAATACCATCATTGCTCAGACACAGATCAGACAAACTGTCAGAGTTTACAGAGGAGGGTGATAAGGATCGCTCCTTGTCTTCCAAGATATCTGATTTGATGCTGCCTGCTCCAATCTCATCCTCAGAGTTGTCCTCGGACACAGAACCAATGATGAACTTGGAGTGCTGGCAGCTTGGCTGCAGGTCTGGAAGCTTGGTTGCTGGATCCTGATCTGACATTGTTGCTGCGAACAATGAACACTGAAGAGACAGTAACCAGGGCTGAAACAGAACAGAAAAACTACAATTACAAAGAAAGTTAAAACTTGGAACGACCAAGAGAATGACAGTGGAGGTCTGCTTATTGCAAAACAAGGGTTAAGCTAGGATCTTTCTGTCACTCTGCCATTGAGAGAATTAGATTGGCTGAACAGAGTATGCAATTCAGTAACTTCAACTACTCAGTCATGGACCTTTACATTAAAAATCCAAGTCTCTGTTACAATGTACAGAAATATCTCAAGGTACTTCCAAAAAAACAAAAAAAAAAGGCAACAAGCTAAAGGATGAAATGGAAAGGATGAACTAAATGATGTCCAAAAGAGGTAGGTACCTAAAGTAAGTTTTAAATAAAGAAAGGAAATGGAGAGAAGAGTCAAATCTGAAGATGGCACAGGCAGAGAAGAGGATTTAAATAAGGTCGATGCAGGGATAGAAGCAATATGCTGCAGAAGTAGAAGTGTAGCGAAGTGAACCAAACCTCAGTAGGGAGGCATATCTTCAAGACATAATGGTGAAAATGTTGGTAAGATAGGGAGAGATCCAACAGTTAATGGTTTTTTTTTGTTTTATCTCTGTCTCAGGTACACAGTCACTAGGTAAGACAGAATTATTGAAAATTGCTGGAAAAAGAGATATTTCATCAAAGCTTTTTGTCTTGCACTTATCAGGACATCTTGCAAGAATAAAATTCAAAGAAAAAAATGACACTTCTAAAAGATGAGAGATGAGTATCGATTGGTTAGTGATTAGGAATTTGAGAAGTCTAATCCATTCCACATTCTTGCATTTGTTGCTATTGAGCAAAGTGGCAGAAGGCCCATCTGCTTTTCTAATTTGGCTGCAATTCACCAATATAAAATTGAACATAGCAACAACAACAAAAAACAAAGTCCCTTCCACTAATTTTGAGTTGGTGTTGTAGTAGACAATGACACAGCTTGGAATCAAATGTTCAATCCCTGACAGTACACGACCCACAGTAATCCTGAATCATTGCACTAAGAGCACTTAAAGACAGGCAAATTAGATCCAGGAACCGAGAGAACTGCGGATGCTGTAAATCAGAATGAATTCTAAGTAGGTTAATTAATGTTTAGCTTTCTGTTCCCACAAATGTGCTCTGTGCAAATGCTAAACCCATCGTTCCTGGGAATAATTCAACTCAGAGTAGGTATAGGAAGTACACATGTCCAGTTTCACTTGGTGAGAAAGTAAACAGATATCCGGTGGAAATTAAGGCGACAGCGACCCGGGTGAGTTGCAGTCACTCCACGGTAATAAAGTGTCTGGGCCAGATGCCGGTTGAAAAATCAAGAAGATGAGGTACCACGTGTCTTGCCAGAACGAATTTGCATGCAACATGGTTCCTGAAATTACTGAGGCATCCGATTAGATCCTGGGGTGGGGATATAAACTAAGGTGTGAGGAAAGGTCCAGCTGCTCTGTCCCGAGGACCAGCATTGCCCGGGCCTCACCCACTCCCCTCAGCCTGTGCCCGAGTGCAGTCCGGCTTTCCCCCCTCCGTCTCCTGGATCTCGTCCCTCTAAAGTGATCCAGCCCTGAGAGGGTGGGGGAACAAGGAAGGGGCATCCAACGCCATCGCACACCTGCATCCCCAGGCACATCCCCAATCGCTGAAGCGAGGACATGGACAAACTGAAGCCCCTTCTCCTTTCAAACCGCCTCAACTTGATAACCTCCTGACTCCTCAAGTTGAAGGATGCTACAGGGGGCCCCAGGAGCAGCAGAGGCCACCCGCCGCTACTCACCCGGCTTCAAGGATGCGCCGAAGAATTCTAAATTCGACAGAGAAAGCGCCGTCCGAACCAGGCGCCGGGCCGCGCGGCTCCTCCAGATGCCGAAGTGAGGGGATGGCCGTTCCTCCGGTGACAGTGGCATCAGCCGGTGGTGTGATTCTGGGGTTACTACCGGTCATTCACCTCCGACCCCGCCACGGCCCGGCCCGCCCTTTCACCGTCTGCGCCGTCCCATTGGCTCGCAGCCGGCCCAGCCTCCGGGCCGCGCGGTGGGGCGTGACCAATGGCGAGCCGAGCCGACGGAGACGGCGTTACGTCACAATCGAACCATAGGGGTCAGAGCAGAACTGGTTCAGAGAGAAGCCTCGGGAGTGTGGGAATGGGACTGGGGGAGAAGCCTCGGGAGTGTGGGAATGGGACTGGGGGAGAAGCCTCGGGAGTGTGGGAATGGGAACGGGGGGAGAAGCCTCAGGAGTGTGGGAATGGGACTGGGGGGAGAAGCCTCGGGAGTGTGGGAATGGGACTGGGAGAGAAGCCTCGGGAGTGTGGGAATGGGACTGGGGGAGAAGCCTCGGGAGTGTGGGAATGGGACTGGGGGAGAAGCCTCGGGAGTGTGGGAATGGGACTGGGAGAGAAGCCTCGGGAGTGTGGGAATGGGACTGGGAGAGAAGCCTCGGGAGTGTGGGAATGGGACTGGGGGAGAAGCCTCGGGAGTGTGGGAATGGGACTGGGGGAGAAGCCTCGGGAGTGTGGGAATGGGACTGGGAGAGAAGCCTCGGGAGTGTGGGAATGGGACTGGGGGAGAAGCCTCGGGAGTGTGGGAATGGGACTGGGAGAGAAGCCTCGGGAGTGTGGGAATGGGACTGGGAGAGAAGCCTCGGGAGTGTGGGAATGGGACTGGGGGAGAAGCCTCGGGAGTGTGGGAATGGGACTGGGAGAGAAGCCTCGGGAGTGTGGGAATGGGACTGGGAGAGAAGCCTCGGGAGTGTGGGAATGGGAACGGGGGAGATGCCTCGGGAGTGTGGGAATGGGACTGGGAGAGAAGCCTCAGGAGTGTGGGAATGGGACTGGGGGAGAAGCCTCGGGAGTGTGGGAATGGGACTGGGGAGAAGTCTCAGGAGTGTGGGAATGGGACTGGAAGAGAAGCCTTGGGAGTGTGGAAATGGGACTGGGAGAGAAGTCCCGGGAGTATGGGAATGGGGGAGAAGCCTCAGGAGTGTGGGAATGGGAACAGGAGAGAAGCCTCGGGAGTGTGGGAATGGGAGAGAAGTCTCAGGAGATTGGGAACGGGACTGGGAGAGAAGTCTCGGGAGTGTGGGAATGAAACTGGTGGAGAAGTCTCGGGAGAGTGGGAATGAAACTGGTGGAGAAACAGCGGGACTGTGGGAATAGAATGGGGGAGAAGTCTCGGGACTGTGGGAGAAGCATCAGGAGTGTGGGAATGAGACTGGGGGAGAAGTCTCGGGAGCGTGGGAATGGGACTGGGGGAGAAATTGCGGGAGCGTGGGAATGGGAACGGGAGAGAAGACTCAGGTGTGTGGGAATGGAAGCGGGAGAGAAGCCTCGGGAGAGTGGAAATGGAACTGGGGGAGAAGTCTCAGGAGTATGGGAACGGGGGAGAAGCCTCGGGAGTGTGGGAATGGGACTGGGGACGAAGTCTCAAGTGTGTAGGAATGGGAACGGGGGAGAAGTCTCAGGAGTGTGGGAATGGGAACATGGGAGAACCTCAGGAGTGTGGGAATGAGACTGGGGGAGAAGTCTCGGGAGTGTGGGAATGGGGGAGAAGCCTCGGAAGAGTGGAAATGGAACTGGGAGAGAAGTCTCAGGAGTATGGGAACGGGGGAGAAGCCTCGGGAGTGTGGGAATGGGACTGGGGGAGAAATTGTGGGAGTGTGGGAATGGGGGTGGGGAGCATTGGGAGTGTGGGAATGGGGAGATGCCTTGGGAGAGCAGGAATGAGACTGGGGGAGTAGTCTCGGGAGTGTGGGAATGGGGGAGAAGCCTTGGGAGTGTGGGAATGGGACTGGGGGAGAAGTCTCGGGAGTGTGGGAATGGGGGAGAAACCTCGGGAGTGTGGGAATGGGGGAGAAGCCTCAGGATTGTGTGAATGGGACTTGGGGAGAAGTCTCGGGAATGGGGGAGAAACCTAGGGAGTATGTGACTGGGGGAGAAGGGTCAGGAGTATGGGAATGGGAGAGAAGCCTCGGGAGTGTGGGAATGGGACTGGGGGAGAAGTCTCAGGAGTATGGGAACGGGGGAGAAGCCTCGGGAGTGTGGGAATGGGACTGGGGACGAAGTCTCGTGTGTAGGAATGGGAACGGGGGAGAAGTCTCAGGAGTGTGGGAATTGGAACAGGGGAGAACCTCGGGAGTGTGGGAATGAGACTGGGGGAGAAGTCTCGGGAGTCTGGGAATGGGGGAGAAGCCTCGGGAGTGTGGGAATGGGACTGGGGGAGAAGCTTCAGGAGTATGGGAACGGGGGAGAAGCCTCGGGAGTGTGGGAATGGGACTGGGGGAGAAGTCTCAAGTGTGTAGGAATGGGAACGGGGGAGAAGTCTCAGAAGTGTGGGAATGGGAACGGGGAGAAGCCTCGGGAGTGTGGGAATGGGACTGGGGGAGAAGTCTCGGGAGTGTGGAAATGGGGGAGAAGCCTCGGGAGTGTAGGAATGGGACTGGGGGAGAAGCCTCGGGTAGGAATGGGACTGGGGGAGACGTCTTGGGAGTGTGGGAATGGGACTGGGGGAGAAGTCTCAAGTGTGTAGGAATGGGAACGGGGGAGAAGTCTCAGAAGTGTGGGAATGGGAACAGGGGAGAAGCCTCGGGAGTGTGGGAATGGGGGAGAAGTGGGACTGGGGGAGAAGCCTCGGGTAGGAATGGGACTGGGGGAGAAGTCTTGGGAGTGTGGGAATGGGACTGGGAGAGAAGTCTCGGGAGTGTGGGAATGGAACGGGGAGAAGCCTCAGGAGTGTGGGAATGGGAACGGGAGAGAAGTCTCAGGAGTGTGAGAATGGGAGAAAAGCCTTGGGAGTGTGGTAATGGGTCTGGGGGAGAAATCGAGGGAGTGTGGGAATGAGACTGGGGGAGAAGTCGCAGGAGAGTGGGAATGGGACTGGGAGAAAATCAGTATCCTGTTCCTGCCTTATCTCCATAACCCTTGATTCCACTATCTTTGAGAGCTCTATCCAACTCCTTCTTAAATGAATCCAGAGAGTGGGCCTCCACTGCCCCCTGTGGCAGAGCATTCCACACAGCCACCACTCTCTGGGTGAAGAAGTTTCTCCTGAGCTCTGTTCTAAATGGTCTACCCCATATTTTTAAGCTGTGTCCTCTGGTTCGGCACTCACCCATCAGTGGAAATATGTTTCCTACTGCCAGAGTGTCCAATCCTTTCATAATCTTATACATCTCAATCAGATCCCCTCTCAATCTTCGAAACTCAAGGGTATATAAGCCCAGTCGCTTCAGTCTTTCAGTGTAAGGTAATCCTGCCATTCCAGGAATTGACCTCGTGAATCTACGCTGCACTCCCTCAATAGCCAGAATGTCTTTTCTCAAATTTGGAGACCAGAACTGCACACAGTACTCCAGGTGTGGTCTCACCAGGGCCCTGTACAGCTGCAGAAGCACCTCTTTGCTTCTATACTCAATTCCTCTTGTTATGAAGGCCAGCATGCTTTTAGCCTTCTTCACTACCTGCTGTACCTGCATGCTTGCCTTCATTGACTGGTGTACAAGAACACCCAGATCTCTCTGTACTGCCCCTTTACATAAATTGATTCCATTGAGGTAGTAGTCTGCCTTCCTGTTCTTGCTACCAAAGTGGATAACCATACATTTATCCACATTAAACTGCATCTGCCATGCATCTGCCCACTCACCTAACTTGTCCAGGTCACCCTGTAATCTCCTAACATCCTCATCACTTTTCACCCTGCCACCCAGCTTTGTATCATCAGCAAATTTGCTAATGTTATTGCTGATACCATCTTCTATATCATTAACATATATTGTAAAAAGCTGTGGTCCCAGCACGGATCCCTGCGGTACCCCACTGGTCACTGCCTGCCATTCCGAAATGGAGCCGTTTATCACTACCCTTTGTTTCCTATTAGCCAACCAATTTTCAATCCAATCTAGTACTTTGCCCCCAATACCATGCACCCTAATTTTACTCACTAACCTCCTGTGTGGGACTTTATCAAAAGCTTTCTGAAAATCCAGGTACACTACATCTACTGGATTTCCCTCGTCCAACTTCATAGTTACATCCTCAAAAAATTCAAGAAGATTAGTCAAGCATGATTTCCCCTTCATAAATCCATGCTGACTCTGTCCTATCCTGTTACTACTATCCAGATGTGCAGTAATTTCATCCTTTATAATAGACTCCAACATCTTTCCCACCACTGAGGTCAGACTAACTGGTCTATAATTACCTGCTTTCTCTCGCCCACCTTTCTTAAAAAGTGGTATAACATTTGCCACCCTCCAATCCTCAGGAACCGACCCCGAATCTATTGAACTCTGGAAAATAATCACCAACGCATCCACGATTTCCCGAGCCACCTCCTTCAGTACCCTGGGATGCAGACCATCAGGCCCCGGAGACTTATCAACCTTCAGACCTAACAGCTTCTCCAACACCAAATCCTGGCAAATATAAATTCCCTTAAGTTCAGGTCCTTCAGCCACTGTTACCTCAGGGAGATTGCTTGTGTCTTCCCAAGTGAACACAGATCTGAAGTACCCATTTAATTCCTCTGCCATTTCTTTGTTCCTAGTAATATATTCCCCTGTTTCTGTCTTCAAGGGCCCAATTTTTGTCCTAACCATTTTTTTTCCTTGCACATACCTAAAAAAGCTTTTACTATCCTCCTTAATATTCCTGGCCAGTTTACCTTTGTACCTCATTTTTCCTCTGCGTATTTCCTTCTTAGTAATCCTCTGTTGCTCTTTAAAAGCTTCCCAGTCCTCAGTTTTCCCACTTATCTTAGCTATGTTATACTTTTTCTCTTTTAACTTTATATGTTTCTTTACTTCCCTCGTCAGCCACGGCCGCCCATGCCTCCTCCTGGGATCTTTCTTCCTTTTAGGAATGAACTGATCCTGCAACTTCTGCATTATACACAGAAATATCCACCATTGTTCCTCCACGGTCATCCCTGCTAAGGTATTGCACCATTGAACTTTGGCCAGCTCCTCCCTCATAGCTCCATAATTCCCTTTATTCAACAGAAGTACTGTCACTTCCGACTGTACCCTCTCCTCTCAAATTGCAGATTGAAGCTTATTGTATTATGGTCACTACTTCCCAATGGCTCCTTCACTTTGAGGTCTCTGACCAATTTTGGTTCGTTACACAATACCAGATCCAGAATTGCCTTCTCCCTGGTCGGCTCCAGCACCAGCTGCTCTAAGAATCCATCTCTGAGGCACTCCACAAAGTCTCTTTCTTGTGGCCCAATACCATCCTGATTCTCCCAGTCTACCTGCATGTTAAAATCCCCCATAACAACTGTAGTGACATCTTTGCGACAGGCCAATTTCAGCTCCTGATTTAACTTACATCCGACATCCAGACTACTGTTTGGGGGTCTGTAGATGACTCCCAAGAAGGTCTTTTTACCCTTGGTATTTCGAAGCTCTATCCACACTGACTCTACATCTCCTGACTCTAGGTCCCCCCGCACAAGGGACTGAATATCATCCCTTACTAACAAGGCCACCCCACCCCCTCTGCCCGTCAGTCTGTCCTTACGATAACACGTGTATCCTTGAATACTCATTTCCCAGGCCCTGTCCACTTGAAGCCACGTCTCAGTTATCCCCACAATATCGTATCTGCCAATTTCCAAAAGAGCCTCAAGCTCATCCATCTTATGTCTGATGCTTCGTGCATTCATGTATAGTATTTTTAATTTGTTACTGCTCTCACCCTTCCCATCAACCCTTATTTCACTCAACCTTACAGCATGATGCCTTTCTGAGTTTTCTGCCTCATTAATACAGTTGTCTTTCTTGACTTCTCTTGTTCTAACTTTCCCTTCAATTTCCTTTTTAAACATCCAGCTTGTCCCCTCCCCCCGCTATTTAGTTTAAATCTAGCGGTGTTGCAGTAGAAAACCTGCCTGCCAGAATACTGGTCCCTAACCTATTAAGGTGCAAGCCGTCTCTCTTGTAGAATTTATGTTTACCACAAAATATACCCCAGTGATCCAAGAACTTGAATCCTTGCTTCCTGCACCAGTTCCCCAACCACACGTTCAAGTCCATTATCTCCCTGTTTCTGGCCACACTAGCCCGAGGAACTGGAAGCAAACCGGAGATAACCACCTTGGACGTCCTGCTTTTCAGCCTTCTTCCTAGTTCTCCGAAGTCTCGCTGTAGTATGTTCCTCCTCTTCTTCCAGAAAGATCTCGTTCTCTCGGATGAGCCTAAGGTCTTCGAGTTCTTTCGTCAGCGCTGCAATATGCTTGGTCAATTGCTGAATGTGCACACACTTTCCACACATATACGAGCCAGACACACCAGAGTCGTTGACCTCCCACATCAAGCACGTAGCGCACTGAACCAGCTGGGCAGTCATGTCTTCACCCTCTTCAACTGTGGTGTAATCACTTCACTCAACCTCCTTGTCAAAGAGTCCTGAGCTGAAGCCTCACTCCTCGATCTAAACTTCCTTAGACTCTCTTTTTGTGGCACGTCTGTGGACTCTTAATTAAGGTTAGAGGAGGAGGGAGGGAGGGAGACCCTACTTTGTAGGACCTGGGGTTTAGAACACACCCACTCTTATAGTAATCACTTACCTTCCCGACCGGCTTTGCGCTCCATCTGAACTTCCGCCCAGCTCTCGCCGCTCTCTGTTGCGAAATGGGACTGGGGGAGAAGTCTCGGGAGTGTGGGAATGGGGGAGAAACCTCGGGAGTGTGGGAATGGGACTGGGGGAGATGCCTCAGGATTGTGGGAATGGGACTGGGGGAGAAATCTCGGGAGTGTGGGAATGGGGGAGAAACCTAGGGAGTATGGGACTGGGGGAGAAGGGTCAGGAGTGTGGGAATGGGAATGGGAGAGAAGCCTCGGGAGAAGTCTCAGTTAACGAGTCCCCAAACATCCTTTCTACAACTGTAATATTGTCCCTAATCAACAATGCCACATCTGCCCCTCTTTTACCATCTTCTCTGTTCTTACTGAAACATCTGAATCCCGGAACCTGCAACAGCCATTCCTGTCCCTGCTCTATCCATGTCTCCATAATGGCCACAACATCGAAGTCTCAGGTACCAACCCACGCTGCCAGTTCACCCACTTTTTTTCGGATGCTCCTCGCGTTGAAGTACACACACTTCAAACCAGTTTCTCGCTTGCCAGTGTCAGATACTTGATTTTGGAACTTCCTACTCTCATCCTATCCTGTACCTGTCCTACAGGTTCCCATCCTCCTGCTGTATTAGTTTAAATCCACCTTAATAGCTTTAGTGAATTTCCCACCCAGGATATTGGTACCCCTCTGGTTTAGATGAAGACCATCCTGCTTGTAGAGGTCCCACCTACCCCAGAAAGAGCTCCAATTATCCAAAAACCCGAAACTCTCCCTCCTGCACCATCCCTGTAGCCACATGTTCAACTCCTTTCTCTTCCTATTCCTCACCTCACTAGCACGTGGCACGGGCAGCAAACCAGAGAAAACAACTCTGTTTGCCCTAGCTCTAAGCTTCCATCCTAGTTCCCTGAATTTCTGCTTCAAGTCCCCATCTCTCTTCTGACCCATGTCGTTGGTGCCAATGTGGACCACAACTTGGGCCTGCTCTCCCTCCCCCCGAAGGATCCCAAAAACACGATCAGAGACATCACGGATCCTGGCACCCAGGAGGCAACACACCAACTGTGAGTCTCTCTCGTCCCCACAGAACCTCCTATCTGTCCCCCTAACTATCGAGTCCCCAATGACTACTTCTCTGCTCCTCTTCCCCCTTCCCTTCTGAGCAACAGGTGCCCCTCTGCTTTCCCCTGGTAAGTCATCCCCTCCAACAGTATCCAAAACGGATTGAAATATCTTCAACTTCAACTGCATTTCTGCAATGATTCCTACCTTTAAAGAAAATGCAATTAAAACTTACAACCAAAAATCTCAGGAGGTTCATGAATTTCTTATTCACAATTGATTCAGTAAGTTCTCGAGTGCCAATCTTCCCTCAATTACATAAGTGACAGTGCCACTATTCATAAGTTGAGTAATAGAATAAGACAGAAGCAGACTAGTCCTTTATAACAAGACCAACCAAATTACTTAAAGGCTGATTCAATATTGTAAGTGGGAAAGGAAGTTAGAAACAAAAGTTGATTTTTGACTTCATATTCTGAACAGGAACTGATGATGCAGATTGCACAGTCAGCTTTATGAACTTTTATTCCATTGCTTTCAGTCTGATTGCTAAACTGTGGTATTCAAATGATGTTCTTCACCTATATTTATTTTGTGAAGCTTTGACAGCTTTTGGAAAAAGTCAGCTATTGCATCAATCTTCATGGAGCATTTGAGTTATGAGAGGCTAGACAGCAGAGGACTTTTTTCCACTAGAACATAGCAGGTTAAGGGGTGACCTTATTGAGGTTTATAAAATAATGAGAGGCATGGATAAGGGAAATAGCAAAGGTCTTTTCCTTAGGGTAGTGGAGTTCAAAACTAGAGGGCACAACTTTAAGGTGAGAGAGGAAAGATTTAAAAGAGACCCAAGAGAGAGCTTTTTCACACACAGGGTGATTTGTATGTGGAGTGAACTGCCAGAGAAAGTGGTAATGTAAATACAGCTACAACATTTAAAAGGCATTTAGACAGGTACACGAATAGAAAAGGTTTAGAGAGATATGGGTCAAATACAGGTAAATGGGACTAATTTAGTTTGGGAAAATTGGTAGGCATGGACAAGACTGAAGGGTTTGTTTCCATGCTGTATGACTCTATGAATTATTTGGTACCATTCTCATCTGTTAGAAGATTGTGATTTCCAGGCTCACTCCAGAGACTTGAGGTTGACTACTTTAGGTTGACCCTCTAATATAATACCGAGGGAGTATTGCACTGTCAGAGCTGCTGTCCTCGAGGCGAAATGTTAAACAGAGATTATCATGGTCTCTCAGACAGATGTAAAAATCCCATGTGATTATTTTGAAGACAGTGCTCCCTGATATACCAGCCATTATCCAATATCACTAAAACAGATTATGTTGACATTATCATACTGTGTTGTGGAAATTTGCTGTGCACAAACTGGTTGAAGCATTTTGTCCATCACAACAGTGACTGCGCTACATCATAGAAATTACAGGCCTGTGAGTCTCATATCGGTGGTAGTGAACTTTTTGGAAAACATTCTCTAGGATAAGATCGATACGCATTTAGAAGCAAATGGATTTTTATTGATAAGTAGCATGGTTTTATGTGGGGGAGGTCATGCCTCACTATCTTGATTGAGTTTTTTGAGGAGGTGATGAAGATGATTGATGAGGGAAATGCAGTTGATGTTGTCTACATAGACTTCAGTAAAGCCTTTGACAAGGTCCTTGATGGCAGACTGGTACAGAAGGTGAAGTCACAACGTATTAGGGGTGAGCTGGCAAGATGCATACACAACTGGCTAAGTCATAGGAGACAACAGGTAGTGGTAGAAGGATGCTTTTTGGAATAGAAGGCTGTGATTAGTGGTGTTCCACAGGGATCAGTACTGAGACCTCAGCTGTTTGTGATCTACATAAATGATTTAGAGAAAAACATAGCTAATTAGTAAGTTTGTAGACGATACAAAAATTGGTGGAGTTGCAGATAGTGAGGAGAATTGTCAGAGGATACAGATTAGTTGGAGGCTTGGGCAGGAAAATGACAGATGGAGTTTGATCCAGACAAATGTAAGGTGATGCATTTAGAAGGTCAAGTAAAGGTGGAAATTATAAAGTGAATGGCTGAACCCTTAGGAGTATTGATATGCAGAAGGATCTGGTTGTACAGGCTCATAGATGGCAGCTCAGGTAGATATGGTTGTAAAAAAGGCCTATGGCGTACTTGCCTTCATTGAAAGAGGAATTGCATATAAGGATTGATCAAGTTATGTTGCAGCTTTATAAGACTTTAGTTAAGCCCCACTTGGGATATTGCAAATAGTTCTGGTCACCAAGATGTGGATACTTTGGAGATGGTACAGAAAAGGTTTACCAGAATGTTGCCTGTTATGGGGGATTTTAGCTATGAAGAAAGGTTGAATAGACTGGAACGCAGAAAGTTGTTGAGTAAGAGTCCTAGAGATGTACAGCACAGAAACAGACCCTTCGGTCCAACTCATCCATGTCGACCAGATATCTAAACCCAATCTAGTCCCACCTGCAACCTAATGGAAATTTGTAAGATTATGAATGGCATGGAGAGAGTGAAAGGTATGAGGCTTTGTTCCGGGGGAGGGGTCAATTAGTAGGGGAGACAGGTTCAAAGTGCTGGGAGGGGGGGGGGTGCTTAAAAAAGATGCGTAAGGCAAGTTTTTCACACATAGGAAGGTGAATGCTTGGAATGCACTGCCAGAGGTGGTGGTGGAAGCATACACAATAGCAGCATTTGAGGAGTACCGGGATTTGAGTAGGAAGAAAATAGAGGGATACGGATCCTGTAAGTGAATACAGTTTTAGTATGGAAGGGCAAAATGTAGCGACAAAGGCTTGGAGGGCCAAAGGCCTTGTTCCTGTGCTGTATTGTTCTTTGTTCTACAGAAGTACATTATTGGCTGTGAAGCACTTTGGATTGACCTGAGGATAAATAAATCAAATTACTTAAAGCTTTAGGAGGTATGATGCAAATGTACTTCTGGTTTTGTTTTCTTAGTTTGACCCTCCTTGAGAGTTTGAATAAGTAGGTGAGATGGTAAAATAATAATGCAAATTGAACCTGACGTTTAAGGAAGGGTTTCATGAGCCAATACCAACTTCCTATTTTATGTGATGTGCTTTTAGTATTGAGTCTCCTGCTACGGCATTAGAAGAGTTTAGATTAGAGTGCTGCTGAAGAAGTACAGCAGGTCAAGCAGCATCTGAGGAATAGGAAAATCGACATTTCGGGCAAAAGCGCTTGGTCCTAATCTAGACTCTGATTTCCAGCATCTGTAGTCCTCAGTTTTGCACAGCATTGGAAGAGGTCATCAGTGTTGCTGACATGATTATTATACACAGACACTGCATTGGGACAGAAAGTTCATGCCACTAACATCATGGTAGTGTATTCTATTGTTGCGGGCTACATTACTTGGTTCTTTGCTTCACTCAATGTTCCCTTTCACTTGCTGCCTTTCCCCCAATTGCCACTCCTCCTTGCTGCCTGGCTTTGCACTTTAATTAGGAACCAATGCAGGTAAGACAGTGATCTGGTTGAGGGCAGGACAGCAAAGATTGACAAGGAGCGCAGCAAACAGATGGTGAGTAGGGTGGTGAGCAATGCAACAAGTGAAGGGCTGGGTGTAGGGCAACTATAAACAGGTCAATATGCGATTTTTTGATAAGATTTGTAGCTCAGGTTGAGGTTCAGGTTGTAAATTTGCTCACTGAGCTGGTTGGCTGGTTCTCAGATATTTTATCACCATGCTAGGCAACATGGTATCCATTTGGACCGCTGAGAAAAAGTACCAGAAATGATATCACCCACCTTAACAGACCAAGGCACAGAAATAGAATACCAGAGCTTCACCGGAAGCTCACTGACGATGTTACCTAGCATGGTGACGAAACATCTGAGAACAAACCTACCAGCTCAGCGAACAAACTTACAACCTGAACAGGTCAATATCTCACATCAAAGGCATGAGTAGAAATATGCAACACTTTTAATTAAAAAGGAAGGAGTCAGTGATAGGTTTGTGGGACAGATTACAAGTGATGTGTGATATCAAATCAGCTTTTTCAAAATAAAACACAGGCACCACAGCTACACCCTCTGCAGTTCAATGACAGCAAATACATCCTCGCTTACCACATGGAACAGTTCACACCCTCTTGTGGCCTGTCCTGTGTACAGCACTGAATGGGAATGGGCAAACACAAGGATACAGAGAGATTCAGCAGAATTAAAGTATAAAAGGAATTTTAACAAGAAAGCTCCAACACTTATATTTCTTTCTGCATTTGCTTCTGGTGATATTGTCAGTAATAAGTGGCGCTTACACATGAAATAAAGACCAACACACAGAAATGCAGGACTTTAACCCAACTACTTCACTTATTGTGCAGTGATTCTGGACCCCATTTATGTTAGGTGGCTTCCTTTCAAACATATGCTAACCAAGCAGGGGAAACCTAATCAAGGCCACTGAAACTTCTGAACTTCAAAGTAGAACTCTCATAGGGTCCATACATGATAAAATAATTGTAAACGTATTCATGTTGAATTAAAGAGAAACTGAGTACACACAAGCAGTATAAATGTAACAAGTTAATACGACATCCACATTTTATCATCATTAGGAGTAAATAAGTTGATGTTATTTTTTAATTTTGTGAACTTTTAAATTTTTTTTTCTATTACTACCACCCTCTGTCCTTCCCAAATCATGAGAACATTCTTACCTCCAAATCACACAGCTCCAGTTTTGGATTTATACTGGTGATAGTTCATTATTACTGAATCAAAACCCAACAATTCTCCATCTAACATCATAATAGATGGAAGCACCAATACCAAAGATGGGAAGGTGGGAGAGAACTAAAGGACACACCACCAGTGTCAATAACAATAGGGATCCACAATAAATGTGACTTTGCCAGTATCACCAATATTCCATGAACACATTTTTTAGTATTGTTGAATAAAGGCACATTTTGTCAAAGCTTTTCATCTTGCAAGACAATTCTGCAAGAATACCAATTCAAAGGGAAAACATACTTTTATATTGCATGATAGGGGAATGTTGACTAGTTGACAGGTGGACTTTGGCGATGCAAAAATCATTCACGATGCAAAGGAGCTTGAAACACCTCAGAAATAAGGGGGAGGAGGAGCTGATTGGCTGTGTTGAGAAGGTCTAGGTGAAATGGATGGCCAGAAAATGGTTCTAAATTAATATTACTAATATGCAACTCTTTCAGATCTAATGTCACAAGTCTAGATCACTACTCATTTAATTATATGATTAAAGTTTATGACAACTATTGTTACAATTCATGGATTGAGAGCTTTGTATGAAATGAGAGAGTATATAATCAACAGATCCCATTCAACAAAACAATTACTTATTTTACTAACAAATCTGAAAATTACAGTATTCCTCCTTGCACTGTTTAATGTCTTGTCATAATAATGCAAATACACATGATCAATATTCAACTACCATCATCGAATTTTAACACCCAAAATCTTCAAGGATTAAAGTGTCCGAGTCATGGAGATTTTACAGCATGAAAAGAGGCCCTTTGGGCCATCTTGTCTGCTCTGGTCATAAAGCATCCAATTCTAATCCCACTGATTTTTAACAAGGACAAATCCTGACATACCAAAGCTGTCACAATCATTGGACTACAAATTGAAGCAAGTCAGGGAACCCATATAGAATACACTAAACCAGCTGCATTAAAATTACTACTTCATCCAAAAACAGTGAAACTAGACAATAAATTCAGTTGCAAGAAATTCACATCTCCTATTTAATTCACAGTTACACAATAAGTTTATAATAGGGTTTGATCGTTTGCCTGCATAATATTTAGCTTGAAAAAGACAATGGAGCGAGACTTGGGAACATACAAATGCAGAGTATTTTTAGTAGCTGGATTTTATACAGAAGAAAATTAGATCAATAGTGCTGGAAGCCAGGCAAACCTCTGAAGTGACTGTCAAAAAGGAATTAGGATAAAAGTCTATTGGCTAACTGTAGTAATGAATCTTGAACTCATCTGCCTCATTAGCAATGGCATTACTGCTACCATCCAACTAATGACAAAAACTTTGCACCATTTAGCATTCACAGAACTCAGAGACATAATTATATCAGTCCACTGCTTTTTGACATTGATATAAATGAGTTGGATGTGAACATAGGAAGTATGGTTAGTACATTTGCAAATTGGTGGTGTAGCGGATAGCCATGAAGGTTACCCGAGTACAATGGGATCTTGATCAGATGGGCAGGTGAACCAAGGAGTGGCAGATTGAGTTTAATTTAGATAAATGTGAGGTACTGCATTTTGGAAAGGCAAATCAGAGCAGGATGTATACACTTAATGGTAAGGACCTGGGGACTGTTGCTGAACAAAGAGATCATGGATTGCAGATTCATAGTTCCTTCAAAATGGACAGAATAGGAAAGAAGGCATTTGTTCTGCTTGCCTTTATTGGTTATTGAGTATAAGAGTTGAGACGTCCTCTCAAATGGTTAGGCCATTTTTGGAATACTGCATTTCATTGGTCTCCCTGCGAGAGGAAGGATATGATGAAACTAGAAAGGATTCAGAAAAGATGTACAAAGATGTTGCCAGAGTTGGAGGATTTGAGCTAAAGGGAGAGGCTGAATAGACTGGGGCTATTTTCCCTGGAGCATTGGAGACTAAGGGGTGACCTTCTACAGATTTATAAAATTATGAGAGGTATAGATTAAGGAAAAGTCCTGGCTATTCACCCTGAGTAGCAGAGTCCAAAGTTAGAGGGCATAGGTTTAAGGTGAGATAGGAAATATTTAGAAGGGACCTAGGAGGAAACCTTTTCACGTAGAGGATATTGCATGTATGGAATGAACTGCCAGAAGAAGAGGTGACGACTGGTACAATTACAACATTTAAAAGGCATCTGGATGGGTATATGAATAGGAAGAGTTTAGAGGTATATGGGCCAAATGCTGGCAAGTGGGATTAGATTAATTAGAATATCTAGTCGGCATGGATGAGTTGGATCCAAGGGTCTGTTTCTGTGCCGTACAGCTCTATGACTCTTCTGTTACCTTAATACTTAATTCATATTTCTAATGTCTGTGTGATATCTCACTTTTTAAATAATCTTTTCATGCCTTTAGCAGAGAGGGATGGCCTAGTGATATTAGTGCTACACTATTAATCCAGTGACCCAGGCAATGTTGCATGGACCCAGATTCAAACCATGCAAACAGTGGAATTTAAATTCAATAAAAATCTGGAAATAAGGATTTGATGACTATGAAACAATTGTCGATGGTCAGAAAAAACCCATGAGGTCCACTAATATCCTTTAGGGATAGAAACTGCCATCCTTACCTCGTTTGGCCTGCATGTGACTTCAGATTCGCAGCCATGTAGTTGACTGTTGTTAACTGCCCTCAGAGCAACTGGGGAGGAGCAATAAATGCAGTCTAGCCAGTGACACATCTTGAATTAATATATTAAAAAGTAGCTAACAAATTTACCTTTACTTTAACTCAAGAGAGCTTTAATCATTGAATCCGCAAATGGAAGCAGGCCATTTGGCCCATCTAATCTATGCTGACCCTCTGAAGAGCATCCCACCCAGACCCACTCCCTACCCGATCCCTGTAATCATGCATTTCCCATAACTAGTCCATCTACCCTGCACATCCCTGGACAGTATGGGCAATTTAGCATGGCAAATCCACCTAACCTATACATTTATGGACCGTAGAAAAATATAGCACTGAAAAGCATAGCAGGTCAGGCAGCATCTGAGGGGCAGGTGAGTCGACATTTCGGGCGAAAGTCTTGAATCAGGAATGAATATCTAATTCATTAAAACAAGGAAATCTCATTGTTACAACCTCCAACCCAGATCACACCATCGCACAACTGGGACTAGATAGTATGGCCGAACATTTGATTACAAAAAGTCCACCTACCCACAAGAGTGCCAAGTGTTTTTGATTAATCTGCACAAATAGGTATGGAGAAAATTAACAAACAAACAAACATGTTTTAGTGTCACATTTTTATTTTGCAATTTTAAAGACATTGCATCATCATACAGTTTAGGTTGGAATAAAATATTTCAAAATACATATCATTGTAAAAACATCAGTACAAGAATAACAAACTTTATGTTTATGACTGTCCTGGCCTCTATTAACAAAAAAAGGGATTCACACAAACTGTTAATTATTCATGAATCCACTTACAGCCCCCAAAAATTGGGTTCTTGGCTTATTTGTAAGATTATGCTGTTTCAAAGTTACACATGGGGTCACCACTTCTTGGATAAGGTAATCTAAGATTTGAACATGTGGAGTCAGAGGGCTAGGAGTAGAACAGATAACCAGGTGACTACAGAAAACCAAGTTGAAGTTATTGAGACAGATACTAAGGTTGGTGGGAAGTATATTCCATGAGATGCATGCTGGATTCAGTGCTGTTCACCAATTGCATACCTAATTTTGACAGTTTCAAAATCTGTGGATGATGCCAAATTTGACAGTGCAATACTGAGAAAGATTGCCAAACAAAGCATAGAAGATGTGACAATAAGTTTGCAGAACAAGTGATTAAATGGCAGATGAACTTGTAGGAAAGTGAGAGGTGGGCCACTTTAGTAGTTGGAATAGGATGGTCACATGTTTCTTGTAAAATAGGAGACTAAATGGAAGCAAAGAGGTTGAGAAGTACAGTCTCAAATCATTAAAAATTGCATCGCAATTTAACAAAAGACAAAAAAAGACTGAAAATGCTGGAATCCAAATCAGACAAAAGGGAGGCTGGCAGAACACAG
Organism: Chiloscyllium plagiosum; assembly: GCF_037043375.1. Lineage (NCBI taxonomy): Eukaryota > Metazoa > Chordata > Chondrichthyes > Orectolobiformes > Hemiscylliidae > Chiloscyllium > Chiloscyllium plagiosum. The sequence goes on along the minus strand of NW_028270169.1, from coordinate 24,902,386 downwards.
CAAGCCAGGCTGCATCAGGAGGTGGAAAAGTCAACAATTCGGGCAGAAATCTTCCAGTCCAGATAAAATTTGACTATCTACCCTGAATTAACCATGTAAATAACTAGAAAGAGACTAGCTTAAAGCTTACATAAATAAATTAATTGTGTTAAGTCACTTTATATTGCAGTGCTAATAAATGATTAGAAAATGCGCTTTCATCTTTTAATAACTGGAGTAAAGTTAAAAATCACAAATGTAACCACTAATTGAAAATAATTAATGGATTTAAGTTGGTACAAGACATGCTTAATGTTCTGTGCAGTCAAAGGGGACAAAGAAGAACAGAACAATAAAAATTTGGAAAGACAAGGGCAAAAGAATAACATTTCACTTCGGTATGTAGGGCAGAATTTCAACACAACTTGTTGACAGTTGACAGAAGCACTTGCTTCTGTACCCCTGCATTACTGTACACATTCCTGCTGTTCTCATTTTTAGTGTGTGATGTGCTTGATCAGAGATGGTCTCATTTACCAATACTCGATTTTACAGAAATCAATGAAGTGGTACAGATTTCATAAAGCAGCGAACAAGAACACAGCACACCTTGGTAGTGCCAAGTGCTTATCACACAAGTGCAGTTCTACTATCTGTCGGACACAGTACTAGGTTCTACAGGATAAATTTAGTCAGACTGATTAGGTCTGTTGATGTCTGTTTCTAGATTTGCCAACATAATTCAGTAGCAGTTCATATGGTAAACACAAAGACCAGAGCTTAGAACTACTTTAGAATATAAATGATAAGTTCTTGAAAAATATTATAAAATGTAACAAATAATGGTGCAGTGGTAGTGTCCCTACCTCTGTACCAAAAGGCCTGCATTCAAGTGTCATCTGCTCCAGCAGACATGTGTCATAACATGCCTGAACAGGTTTTTAAAAATTGTCTAAGATACATTATCATTTTAGCTGCACTTTAATTCAACGTTTTCACAATTGCAATCTAAAAGATGCAACAGCAATTAAAAATGCATATACAACGATACAGCCTTTCAGAAATAACCATGAAAACTTACATGCCAAATGTCTGACAAGTACTGAGGAGAGTACAATCAGAAAAAATATAGTTTAAAAAAAGGCTCTTCACATTAAACAAAATAACAACAAACCTCAATCAAATTGACGAGATATATATTTCCTTTGGAGTGCTCGCAGAATCTCTGGCAGTGTACCAGACCTGTATTCCTTTATAACTGTAGCCATTAGCCCAAACAATGATATTATCAAGACACAGCTTCTGTTTGCTCCAGGATACGTTTTACTAGGCTTTACAGCATCCACTTCAATTAGTGCATTAAAATAGCCCAATCTGTTCACCAAAAACAAAGTGGTTCCACCTGCTCATGGCAGCAAAACAAAGTTTGCTGATATAAATCACCGAGCAAGCTGTGTCCACCTCATTGTCAAGTCAAAACGTTTGTTTCCTATTTAACAAATGCATGAACAGACTGAGTACTATTTGAAATGCTCGAGAGTCAATCATAAATTAGGAGGTTAACAAATAAGTGTATGCGAACGAGGATAAAAAATATAAATAAAAATTTGCAACTTTCCTTCTCTATCATACTTCAAAAGTTGCAACTCACTTGACAACCGCACATCCTTTGTTTTGGCATTGTCTAAATTAATATAGGAGCTCTATTTTTGATATTTAGAGGAAGAGTGTGCAATTACATTTCTGAGGTTTCCAACTATTTTTATACTGTCTTAACATGTTCTGTTTCATAATACTTAATCGAATTTTTACACATAAAACTTGTTAAAAAAAATCTATTTCACAGAAAAAGTTTGTTTTCCATGGGACCTATTCAAAAGATGTTAAAACATCATGCAAAACACATTCAAATGATCATGTAGACGATTAGAATGGAAAAGTCCAGGCATTGAAAACAGGCAGAACTTGGTTCATTCTCAAATGTTAGAAAATTCGATCAGATAGGTTGGGAACATTTCTGGAGTGTCACTAGAAATAGTTGGAAATAATTGCCATTCTCCTGAAGTACCTCCATCATGTCGCTTTATCTCATTCATGGAATCATTGTCCTTCTGTTTCTTATCTATCCTTGGTGAGACAAACAAGGCATGGGTCAAGTGTGTTTGAGTATTTGTGTAGAGGCAGCAGTTCTCTTTTAAGTGTAACACGCTTATTTCCATGGAGCTTTTTCATGTGTAGCCGTAAACTCTGAGCATCAATGTGAGGATCCAGACAGATGGAACAGACGTAAGGCTCTTCCCCAGTGTGCTCACAAATGTGATGTTGTAGTGAGTGAGGGTCAGCCCAAGATTAGCCACAGGTCAAGCACTGGAAAGGTTTTTGGCCTACATCAAAATAAATACAGAAAAGACAACCCTTGTTTTCAGAACAGTCAAATATTAGGAATGAAATGTGTGTGGAAACCAGTGTACTTTGTGGCAAATGTTATAATACTAGTGCAGTATGGCTACATCAAAGTCAGACTCCCAGCAGTTTACAATTTAACTCAGAAAATCAGCACTATTTAGCATTACATGGTCTTACAGCTCGTAACAACACAAAGAAAAGACCTGTCATTCTGGTTGGTAACACATGTGAACATCAAAAGATGGAAATATTAGTTATACATAGAATCAGCTGGTCATTTGCTGAACTCAGATGGTACCTGTGTGTTGAGTCATGTGTTTACAGTAGTCCTCAATCTGGTTGAATACCTTGTTACAATGCTCACAAACGTGCTCCACAGTTTGGCTGATCTGTGGTATGGCTTCACAAAATGTGCTTCTTGTTTGCTTGAAGCCACAAAACACCTTGCCACATGCATCACACCTAAGTAAAATGTAAAGGTCAATAACAGATGTAACTGTACAAGATCAAGAATCTAACTATGTTGCTCCATTTGAAAAATCCATTTTAAACTTTGCCTGTCTACCTATAATACCAAACAAGATGATGTGACCTTGAATTTGCTCACTGATCCAGGAAGAATTTGCCTGCCTTATCAGCAAAGCCAAAATTAAGAATTTCTGGCATGAACCTACCTCCCATTAAAATCCCCATAGTAATACATTCAGGTACTACATTACTGTGTCACAAAGTTACCAGTTTTTTAAAAATACACTTAATGTAAAGGAGTATAAATCAATAAAACTTCAATTGAAAATTTTAAATGCACTTTGTATGCTGGTTACCTATATATTTTCATTATATTAAAAATGCTTGCATCTGTTTACATTTCCTGCTGTCAAATCTTGGTAAGTTTTCCATTATAAATACATCTATATTTATAATGAAAACTGCCTGTGTGAATTGGTCATGTTGCATTTATACACTGTCACACGAGGGAAATTGTAGTATTTAGCATTGCTCGGATCTTCAGCTTTCCCTGCAAAGAAATTTTAATGCTGCAACAACTCTAAATTCTGCTTCACAAAATATTGAAAGTTTTGCTATTTAACTATATGACAATATAAAATCAACTACTCAAATTAGGGAAGATTATGGGATTTTACAGTGTAGACGGAATTATATCTGTTCCAATTACACCTGGTGTCTAACTCTCATTTACTTGAAGACTACGTTTGGACCTGTACAATTCTTCCACCAATTTGATCCCCTTGAACCTGATGACACTATCACTTACTTGGGTGTGGTTCCATGCAGCTCTTTACCCAAAAACTGCAACCTTGAATACTGAGAAGCCATTGAGTTATTCCATCTTTTGGAACTTCATCCAATGTCCATAAATGTACACTTGCCAGATGATGGTGCAATATGGTCTGGAGCAAAACAGTGTTAATCTCTCCAACCTCACACCCCTGAGCCTCTCTAACTCAGAAAACTGAGGTTAGTGTTTACACAGACTCCAAATAGTTTTACAGCACAGAAACAGGTCTTTTGGTCCAAATGGTCTATGCTACCACTTAGGCTCCTCTCACCAGCATATTCTTCTAAAACTCTTAAATGTTTAGCAAGTTTCCCCTAAAGGGCATCTGTGCATTACATGTATTCTGCATACAGAGTACTGCAACAAGCAGCCCAGCACTGGTCTGCTAATTCATTGCCCACTCCGAAGCATACTGAACAGTTTCTAGTCTGCTCAAGTCTGTTTTGACAAATGGTAGAGCGGGATTGCATACCAAAAAGCCCTATTATGGAACTGAAAGTGGCCTTCACTCCATTTGCAGTACCCCATTTAAAGTGCAGCAAAGTGCTGAGTGACAAGTCTCGAAGGAAAAGGCAGCAGAAAAAGAATGTAATGAGAAATAGATGAGATAGAGAGGGTGAAGGGAGGAGAGGAGAGAATGGGTTGCTCAGATTCACAGAATCAGCAGCCACCTGCCTTTTGAAGGAAGTTAAGTGAAACACCAGTAATGGGAGGTAAGGGAGAAAGCAGCTTCTACCTTTGAGAACATCCATTTTTGTCCCCGAATAAACTTTTACCACTTTGAATCTCAAAGCCAAAATTAAGCTCAATTGGCAAAGATAACAGGTTCACTAGGAGGTAGCCATCAGTGTGAGACACAAAATGTACAAATCACACCCTACAACAATGTGTAGGAACAACACCAATGGACGAGTCGTGAGAAAGAAAGGAATTGGGCTGGAAAGCTGTTTCCTTGAATTTGTTTGAATTTTAAAAATAGTATTAAATTGGAAAATATCTTAACAAAATCGCTATTCACATTCTACATTGCCATCAGAACTATTTATAGAATAAGCAGGCATGTAAGATGGTCTTTTATTTTCAATCATGTTTTGAAGAAAGGCATTGCTGTGACAGTGAGGATAAATGCAGGGAATTAATTATTTACTCTGGGGAATGGTGGCAGTGGGTTAATATATTGTAATTTCATCTCGCTTACCAGGATTCAGTCCAGACAGAGATAGCCTGAAGGTCTCTCTATCTGCCAACTTTAAGCAGCCCAAATGAAGTTAGACCTGTCACAATTCACTTCCCAGTGGATGCAAAAACACAGCCAGAAAAACCTGCCTAACTTGCTAAAATTGCTAATTTTCCAAGGAACTTTGGAATAGTGATTGGCAGAGAAATGGAAAATCTCACTTCAGTGACAATAAGAAATTATCAGCAGGAAAAGGTAGAAGGCTCACTTTATTTGTCCAAACCCAACTGAAGAATTTCCTCATGCAACTAATACATGCTACAAGTAAAGAATGTTCCATTCCCCAGCTCTGAATCCAGGATTACATAATTTATTTTGCTGAATATGTTACGTTGCATCTGAAGTCACCTCTGTTTTTCTCAAAAATATTTCATCATGTCCAGTATCCAAAATCACAACAACAATAGCTGGCAAGAAGCCAGGATTACACTATTGATAAATCTTCAATGCTTATCTGGCATTTAAGCTACTGTACTGACATATTCATCTGTATGATGGGCGGCACGGTGGCAATGGTGGCACAGTGGTTAGCACTGCTGCCTCACAGCGCCAGAGACCTGGGTTCAATTACCACCTCAGGCAACTGTCTGTGTGGAGTTTGCACACTCTCCCCGTGTCTGCGTGGGTTTCCTCCAGGTGCTCCAGTTTCCCCCACAGTCCAAAAACGTGTAGGTCAGGTGAACTGGCCATGCTAAATTGCCCGTAGTGTTAGGTTAAGGGGTAAATGTGGAGGAATGGGTCTGGGTGGGTTGCTCTTCGGAGGGTCGGTGTGGACTTGTTGGGCCGAAGGGCCTATTTCCACACTGTAAGTAATCTAATCAAATGTAATCTAATCTAATCATGACTGCCAGGTAGGCCAAGATTGCAATTATCAGGAAAGGCTTCCACTCACTGAATTTGCAGACTGCATGTGATGCCCAGAAACATACAGATATATACACATTATATATGTATATCTATATTCACACAACAATTTCCATAATGTTTTCAACTTTGCCATTTCACAACAAAGCAAAAGGCTTAAGGAATGTACAGTGACGGCATTTGGGTAAGAAATTAAAAACATTTTATTTTAAAAATGCTTAAAAAGAATAACAGAGAACAAAGACTCCTTTTAAACGGTTTGGAATGCAAGCATTTTAAGTGAAATGTATTTTCACACAATACTGAAAACAACAATACTCAACTGATTATAGAGGATCTTCTCTTCTGAGAGATTATGCTTTTTCTTATGGCGATTACAACTTGAAGGGGTTTTGAATCTCTTTCCACACAGAACACAGGGATACTTCAGTTCACCTATCCAAAGAAAGCAGACAATAATGCAAATGTACACTTTAAAATATAAATTTTACAAAAAATGGACAACAAACACAGCTGCAGTTTAGATCCATTGGCAGTACTTTTGTCTCTAAAGCGAGAAGGTACTAGATTCAAGCCCAGTACTGAACTCGAACACATACTTTAAACTAACACTCCTGTAAAGTACTGAGAATGTGCTACATCCTTCCAACCAGACATCAAACAAAAGTCTCAACTGACCACTCAAGTGAACTTAGAAAAGTCTCACAGCATTTTTATTTAAGATCTATGGTATTTTTTCCGTGATCCAATCAACAACTAATTCTACCACAAGACTTATAGACTGGGAATGTATTCCTTTTGTTACCTGAGTGACTGTTACACACCAATTGGCTGCAGCATTTAATTACTCAATTCTCCCTGTACTTGTTAATCAGGTACTTTAATTATGGTATGCTTTGGGTTATTCAAATTATTAACAACACTACATAGGTGCAAATTCATTTAATATGAAATAATTATCATGATTATAAAGGCAACCTCAGATTAAAACTGGCATATCATTGAGTGTAATTATAAGTTTGACCACATGATATCGATAGAGGGAAAAATACTAGAGGAATTTAGTGACAGGATCAGACAGAGTTCGCATAGATTTATGAATGACAAATCGGCTGCAATGTTTTAAGGAAGTAAATAGTAGAGTGAATAAGGTGGACCAGTGGATGTGGTTTACTTTGATTTTCAGAAGGCTTTCAACAAGATTCCACATAAGAGCTTTGTGTGCAAAATTAAAGTGCATGGGATTGGAGGTGGTGAACTGCAATGAATCGAGAACTGGCAGACAGGAAACAGTAGGATTAAAAGGGTCAAAGCTGAGTGGCAGACAGTGAATGGTGGGATACCGCAGGGATCAGTGCTTGGACCTCAGCTATTCACAATATATATTAATGATATAGATGAGGAAACTGTGTGTCACACCTCCAGGTTTGCACATGACAACAAAGCTGGGAGGGAGGGTATACTGTAAGGTGGATGCAGAAAAACTTCACTGCAATTCATGCAAGTTGAGTGAGTGGGCAAATGCATAGCAGATGTAGTATCATGTGCATAAATGCGAGTTATCCACTTTGATAGCAAAACAGGCAGCCAGGTTACTATTGTTACGATACCGGGTAAACCCTCCTACTTAATTTTTCGGGTAGTCTCTACATGCTGGTGACGTGGCAGTTCTCTTCCTAGTTTTCCCCGGTCTTATACCCCCAAAGCGTCAGATTGTGTCATTGGCTTTTAAGATTGCCAACATGCTAAATTCAAACTTGATTGGAGTTTGGTTTTTATTGGGGGTATAATTTAAACTGATTGGCCCAATTCGAATCTGATTTTGTCTCCAGGCAATCAACTATTCCAGCCACCCCAGTAGCTGGACCACATGTTACATTGTATCTTATTCAGAACACTTAGCGCTGCTAGCTTTTAACTCTCTTAAAGGAACACTACACACACATCTTCATAACACAATCTGAATTATGGTAGATCAGGAAAGGGTGAAGTGCAATCCATTCTGAGCGTCCTTGTACAACAGTCACTGAAAGTAAGCATGTAGGTGCAAGAGACATTGAGGAAAGCAAATGGTACATTGTCCTTCACAGCGAGAGTATTCAAGTATAGGAGCAGTGATATCTTACTGCAACTGTACAGAGTATTGGTAAGACCACACATGGAGTATTGTATGCAGTTTTGGTCTCCTTATCTGAAGAAGGATGTTCTGACTACTGAGGGAGTGCAATGAAATTTTAGCAGACTGATTCCTGGGATAGCGACAGTGATGTACGGGGAAAGACTGAATCGGGTATGATTATATTCATAGGAGTTTGGAAAAATGAGGGGGTATCTCATAGGAACCTATAAAATTCTCACAGGATTATATAGGATAGATGCAGGAAGGGTGTTATCAATAACCAGGAGTAGGTCTTTTAGGATACAGACAAGGAGAAACTTCATAGCCCAGGAATTGGTGAGAATTCTCTGCCACAAAAAACTGTTCAAGTTCAGGTTAAAACGTTAAAATCTTTCAAGAAAAATGTAGACATAACTCTTAGTATAAACAGATCAAAGGATGTGGTGAGAAAACAAGGACAGGTTAGAGTTACATTATCATAAGAACATAAAACCATAAGATAAAGGAGTAGAATTAGGCCATGTGGCCTATCCAGTCTGCTCAGTCATTTGATCATGGCTGATATATTTCTCAGTCTGTTTTTGTGCCTACTCTCTGTAACCCTTGATCCCCTAACTAATTAAGAAACTGTGCCCTCAGATCCTCATCCCTCCCACTATTAGAAACATCTTGTCCACGTCCAGTCTATCCAGGCTTCTCAGTATTCTGTATATTTCGATGAGATTCTTCACAACCAGCCCCTGCCCCCCCCTCCCCCCGGTAACTATCAGGAAGCCAATTAACTTCAAAAGGAACACCAGAAACGCAATGGACAACACAGATTTGAGGGGAGAAAAAGGGGCACACAATGTGTATAACTGTCAGCCCTTGTTCACCTGTGGAAAGCCTTTTCAACAACAAGCTTCTGCAGAAAGAGCTTCCCCACAGGCTTCTAGCCCCACCAAGCAGCTTCGGAACCAAGAACCACAGAGGCCGAATAGAGAAGTTGAAACCGGGAACCCAAACCAAGAGCATCATCAGAACAAAAGACATCAGAGACATGGGGAAATCAACCAAGTGCTATGTGAACAAGAGCTTCCAGACACAGGCCTGTTCCAAACCAAGAGACTGACAGCAAGAACCTCAGCAACACTTTAAAACTGTGTTTTCCTCAGGGGTGAGCTTAAACTCTAGAAACCCCAAAGTTTCCAACTTAGCTAACAAAGAGGGGACAGTGCATGGGAACCCAGAAGTAGGAATCCTGATTCAAGGTTCTGTGATTAAAATTGCTGTTTACGTTCTCATAGTGTTTAATTTAATAGTGTATTTAATAGTACTACTGTCCTCTGTATAGTTGATTATGTCAATTTCACCGTCTATTGCATTTACCTTTATTTTTTGTTTATACTTAACTTTTGCATTATAAATAAACACAGATATTCTTTTGCCCTGAAATACTAGTCTACTGCCACCCTCATTTCACATTCTTTAAATAAGTCCAGTGTCTAGAATGAGGGATCTGGGGTGATTTGAACCACTTAAAGATCATAAATAACTGATTGCAAACCAGAACCCTACATCTTGTATTCTAGCTATTTCAAAATGAATGCTAATGTCGCATTTGTGTTCTTAACTGCCAAATGAATCTGCATGTTATCCTTAAGAGAATCCTGAACTCGGACTCCTAAATCCCGTTCTGCTTCAGATTTTCAAAGCCTTTCCCCATTTAGAAAATAATCTACGCCTCTATTCTTTCTTCCAATTTGCATAACCTCACACTTCCCCACATTGTATTCCATCTGCCACTTCTTTGTACACTGTCCAAGTCCTTATGCAGCCTCCTCACTCCCTCAATACTAACTGTCTCTGCACATATCTTTGTGTCGTCTGCAAACTTAGCAACAATGCCCTCAGTTCCTTCATCCAGATTGTTAATGTATAACATGAATAGTTATGGTTCCAACACTGACCCTGTGGAACTCCACTATTCACCAGCTGCCATCCTGAAAAAGACCCCTTTGTCTCCACTCTTTGCCTTTGACAGTCTGCCAATCCTCTATCCATGCCAATACTTTTGGCCTAAGACCATGGGTCATTCTTATTTGCAGCATCCAGTATGGCACCTGGATGGTGATGGCTAGCACGAGGGGACATAGCTTTAAATTGAGGGGTGATACATATAGGACAGATGTCAGAGATAGGTTCTTTACTCAGAGAGTAGTAAGGATGCAGAACATCCTGCCTGCAACAGCAGTAGACTTGCCAACTTTAAGGGCATTTAAATGGTCACGGGTTAAACATATGGATGTCTATAATCCTGATGAAGGGCTTTTGCCCGAAACATCGATTCTCCCTGGTCCTCGGATGCCGCCTGACATGTTGAGCTTCTCCAGCACCACACTCTTGGCTCTGAAATCTCCAACATCTGCAGTCCTCATTTCTCCTATATCGATGATAATGGAATAATGTAGGTTAGATGGGCTTCAGATTGGTTTGAGGGCCTGTACTGCGCTGTAATGTTCTATATATATAATAAATATGTATATCGATATATTATTTTATATATATATATATGTATATATATGTACAGAAAGGCCATCTGTAAATCCAAATAGATCACATTCATAGACTCTCCTTTATCTAACTTACTTGTTGCCTCCTCTAAGAATTCTTAACAAATTTATCAAGTCTAACCTCCCCTTGATGATGCCATGCTGACTCAGCCTTTTTCTTAAAACCACGCACTCCTAATTACTCTGCAATCTCATCCATAATAATGGACTCTAAAATCTTACCAACAAATGAGGCCAGGCTAACTAGCCTATAATTTCCTGTTTTCTGCCTTTCTCCCTGCTTAAACAAGGTGCTACATTAAACATTTTCCAGTCCTCCGACACTCTCCCTGAGTCCAGTGATTCCTGAAAGATCACAACCAATGCCTTTACAATCTCCTTAGCTGTCTCCTTCAGAACCCTGGAGTGTACTCCATCCAGTCTGAGTAATATATCCACTTTCAGACCTTTCAGCTTCTCCAGCACTTTCTCCTTAGTGATAACCACTACACTTATTTCTCCTGAAGTTCTCGTACTCTACTGGTGTCTTCCACCGTGAAGAGAGATGCAAAGTAGCTATTCAGTTCCTGCACCATTTCTTTGTTCCCATTATTATGTCTCCAGTCTCATTTTCCAGTAGTCCAATGACCAGTCTTGCCTCTCTCTCTCACCTTTTATATATCCAGAAGAAAAACTCTTGCAACCTTCTTTTAAATGACTAGTCAGCTTACCCTCATATTTCATTTTCTCCCCCTTACTGATTTCTTTTTTTGTTGTTCTCCGCTGGTTTTTAAAGTCTTCCCACTAACTTCATCCATAATCATGTTGAATGACAAAGCAGGCTTGAAGGGCCAAATAATCTACTCCTGCTAGAATATTCCATGTTTCCATGTTAACAATTTAGGAAGGTCTTATGGCACCTTTCTCAAGAATTATGAGCTCCACGCGACCTGATCAACATCTCTCACACAAAGCAGATTGCCACTCTTCTAAAACACTATGTTCACATTGCACCGCAAAGATCAAGAGGATCTGGGTCCAAATCCCACACTGACAGTTGGTAGAATTTGAATTCAATAAGCATCTGGAATTTTGAGTCTAATGCTGACCGTGAAAACACTGTCAAATGTTGGAAAAACTCATCTGGTTCACGAATATCCTTTCGGGAAGAAAAGTGCCATCCTTATCTGGTCTGTGAATGAGAAACCCACTCTACAAAAAAGAGAATTAATATTCTGGAAACATACCTGAGTGAGCAAGTTTGTGGTACCACAATGAACTGGCATTGAAATATTCTTTCCCACAAAATTCACAATGGTAGTCCTCTGCATCTTGATGATATTTCATGTGGAGCTTCAAGATGTGGATATAAGCAAAAGACTTCTCACAGATCTGCCAAAGCAATGAAGAATGTTAATTTCATTTTGAACTTCTTAAAAGGAGGCATAAAGAGGTTCGGTTAGTTGCTTTTGTCCATAGAATTACTACCAAAAGCAGAGGCTGTGGGATAATATCGATATCCGAATGAAGAAAATACAAACTAAGGGCTTGGTCAGCTTTATAAATCTGAATTGGGTGGGAAACTCACGGAAACTTGATGCCATATGCGAAACTGTGTTGCAATTAACTCTAACTAGAGTATTTCATAATTATACTCTGGATGCAAGAACCAGCAATCAAAACTCTCATGAACAATATTAAATTGGGGCCTACTGGATTAGCAGTGGGAGCATATATGGAATTCTGATCAATTGAAACGTGTCTCTATTTATTTAAAACACAGGCACTAGTTTTATTGAATGAAGATGTTAAAATTTGATTTATAGTAGCTCAACAGCAAGTTGTAAGCTGTCTATAAGCTGTGATAATGATGACCTGTTTCCATGTTAACAATTTAGGAAGGTCTTATGGCACCTTTCTGAAGAATTATGAGCTCCACACGACCTGATCAACATCTCACACAGATACTACCACAAAGCAGACTGCCACTCTTCTAAAACACATTGCACCGCATTGAAGAGCAAGAGGATCTGGGTTCAGATCCCACACTGACAGTTGGTATATATATTATATATAGGAAAGATTGCTATGACACAATAACAAGTGTCTCTGGTACAAATATTCATTGAACGCATTTCAATCAATCAATGAGGTTACTACTCTGAAGATTATTTTTGGAATATTATTTTAAGACTACCGGAACAATTGTTAATGAGCTGGGGACCTGAGTTCAAATTCAGCCATGGCAGAAGGTGGAATTTGAATTCAATAAACATCTGGAATTAGTAGGCTAATGATGACTGTGAAACTATTGTTAATTGCTGGTATAACCCATCTGGTTCATTAAGGTCCTTTAGGGAAGGAAATTGTTATTTTTACCTGGTCTGGCCTACATGTGACTCCAGATCCATAGCTGTTCATTATTGCGCCACTCACATTCACTCTGGAAAATTGCTTTGTTTCTTTATTTCAATCATTACCACTCATTTGACTTTCGTTTCATATTTATTTTTTGATCTCCTGCTGTCTACCTTACTGCACTCCTTCAGTTTTAGTCTTCCACGTCCTAACTCTTTCAACAATATAAAATTAATCACATTATTATCTTTCCTTGGTTCTGTTTCACTTAAACTGTTAACTTTGTTTTTCTCTGTCTCTCTACAAATACATCTAGACTTGCGGTACATTTCCAGCACTTTATGCTTTTAATTCAGATTCAGCTGCTGTATTCTGCCTTTATTTGAGTACAAATGGTCAAAGTATTTATCCAAATGGGCAGAATGGTTAGGATTATTCATCATCTGGGTGAATCATAATTGTGTCTCCAGGATTTTCAACGTATAAAGGGTCTTATAGGGCAGAACATGCACATAGCAAGTGTCACTTTGCAACAGACTGCTTGGCCTCATCATCCTATGAGGATCTAAAATCTGGATTTAGGCTGTTGTCAGGAGTAACCATTTAATACATGCCCTTACTAACAACAAAATGGCTTCTTAATGTGAGTAACATAAAGTAACACAACAAAATGGCTTCTAGGCTGCAAATTGACAGTTCTGTTTAAAATGGCTTTTAACCCTGCTAAAAGCTGCATTCCTGAACTAGCTGAACCAAAGATAAGCAGACAATGCTACCTTCACAGTATGGAATTAACCAAGCTAGATAGAACATTACTAACCATCCTAGCTAACCTTGGAGACACAGATGTCGAGAGATAAAATGTGCAAAACAAAGTTAGTTCCCAGGAAATATCATTAGCTTCACCTTATGTCTATAAATGTCATTTTATTGGATTTGCTCTGTAATTAAGGCTGTACGATTCTTTAAGAACCATATAAAAATTGTCTTTGTTTTAAGCCATTTGCGCAGTTTCTCTAAGGAACACAGAAGTGTTTAACCTCCGTGCTGCTAGACAACCTGAACCTGGCCGTGATAATAAAGTGTGAAATCTTGCAGAATTAGACCAAACTGCTATTGTTTATTTGACCGATCGCGGAAATGAGGGACCCTTCCTGTGGACAGAGATCTTCACATATGTTTAGAAGGTTATCTCACTATCTGGATTTATTTTTCTACATGATTAGTAAAACGTAATAACTAATAATGCGACAGATAAATTTTAAACAAAATATACGTTATTGATCTGAAACAGCAAGGAAGGTTCTTAAATTTATAATGGCAAAGTCACAGCATCAGTCAATTAACACTGCAGAAAACCACTTCCGTGGACTCGATGAGCTGAATGGCCTGCCAAAACCGTACGATTCTTCCAAACATTTTATTCTCCCTTACCTTTCAAAGTGAACTTGCAATTTTCAGATTAATATAACTGTCGTATATTAAATTGAATTTCTTTATTGCACTTTATGTCCCAGTCAAGCAAGATTTTTCCAAATATTCAAATTTTGACCCAAAATGTAATTTCATTTCATTAATTCAAGAGTAACGATGGCATGTAGTATTACTCCCACTGCTCTCTCTGTTCCTTGCTGAATCATTTCAGCAGTTTCAGACACCATGTATTATCTTATAATGTTAAGTGCATGCTGGGGACCAGGTTGTGCAGTGACAGAAAACCACTGCTTGTTATTTTTCAAATATAATTTTGTTTTGGGCTGACTTCAATGAGATGAAGTGAAAACTTCCTCCCTTTCCACCAGCTCTACAGGACCTCTAATGAATTCAATCAGGTGGATCAATAGTACCAGCACTAGATGCCCACAGCAGAATTTTGACCCCTATTCCAATAGGAGATTGAGTAGTATGAAATTAGATAAATCCAGCCAGGTGCCAGAAGTGTTGATGTTACAGCTAAACTATATTGTTAAAGAACAAAAGGGGGCTCACTATGCATCTAGCTATTCTGCAGATGATTTAGGCATGTTCAGTGTAAATAAGGCATGCCCAAAATGGGAAATTGTTCCATTGCACAACACAGCCTGTTGTGTGTGTGTCTGGAAAGATCTGAAAGAGTTAATGCTAGATTGGAGTGTATTAAGCAGCAGCCACTGTGTCATGAGGACTCAGTGGGAGAGTAAATTAGGATCGTGCAGGAGACAAGATTGAAGGTTAGATCATAGGTTATTGATTTTTCCAGCACAGAGAAAGGCTCTCTAGTCTATTGTGTCCATGTCAGTCATCAAGCATCTATCTAGTCTCATCCCATTTTCTAGCACTTGGCCCACAGCCTTTTAGGCTATGGTACTTCAAGTGATCAGCTAAATACTTCTTCAATGCTGCGATGTTTTGTCTTTCAATGACCCTTTCAGACAGTGACTTCCAAACTCACCCCACTCTTCGGATGAAAAAACATTCTGTAGTTGTTTTCTCTGGAGCATTGAAGGCTGAGGGGTGACCTTGTAGAGGTTTAGAAAATCATGAGGGGCATGGATAGGGTAAATAGACAAGGTATTTTCCCTGAGTTGGGGGAGTCCAGAACATGAGGGCAAAGGTTTAGGGTGAGAGGAAAAAGGTTTAAAAGGGACCTAAGGGGCAACCTTTTCAAGCAAAGGTAGTGCGTATATGGAATGAGAAAGTAGTGGAGGCTGGTACAATTACAACACTTAAAAGGCATCTGGTTGGGTACATGAATAGGAAGAGTTTAGAAGGATATTGGGCCAAATGGTGGCAAATGGGACTAGATTAATTTAGGATAGCTGATCGGCATGGACGAGTTGGACCGAAGGGTCTATTTCTGTGTTGTACACCTCTGGGGCTCCAAATCCCCTCTAAACCTCCTGACCATTACCTTAAATCTATACCCACTAGTTACTGAGCCCTCTATGAAGGGGCAAACTTTCTTCCTATCTACACTATCTGTGCCCCTCAATCTTAGGCCCCACTCAACTTTCTCTGCTATAAGGAAATAACCCCAGTCTACAGTCGTTCTGCTATAACATGCGTTTCATTAACACAAATTCGCTGTAACATAATTGACAAATTGGAGACACAGTTTCTAAAGCACAAACTTTTAAAATGTGTGTTGGCTGTAACGCGATTACATCGCCAACACGTAGAAAGCACAATTTTACTATAATGCATGGCTGCACAAGAACGCAACCATCGTGTTAGAGAAGAATTACCTTTTTCTAATCTCTCTGCGTAGCTGTGATGTGAAGATGCCTGAGTTGGACTGGGGTGGACAAAGTCAGAAGTCACACAACACCAGGTCTGACAGCAAAAGAGAAAATGCTGGGAAATCTCAGCAGGTCTGGCAGCATCTGAGCCCTCTATGAAGGGGCAAACTTTCTTCCTATCTACACTATCTGTGCCCCTCAATCTCAGGCCCCACTCAACTTTCTCTGCTATAAGGAAATAACCCAAGCCGACAGGTCGTTCTGCTATAACATGTGTTTCATTAACATGCGTTTTGACAAAGGGTCAGACTCGAAATGTCAGCTCTTTTCTCTCCTTACAGATGCTGCCAGACCTACTGAGATTTTCCAGCATTTTCTCTTTTGGTTTCAGATTCCAGCATCCGCAGTAATTTGCTCTTAACCAGGTCTGACAGGTTTGTTTGAAAACACAATCCTTTGGAGCAGCTGGTTTCAAACAGACCTGTAGGACTATAACCTGGCATTGTGTGACTTCTGACTCTCTTCATTGCTTAATCACCCCAACACAGGCAACATCCTGGTGAATCTTCTCTGCAGCCTCTCTGGTGCAATCACACCCTTCCCATATATGGTGACCAGAACTGTACACAGAATTCCAGCTGTGGCCTAACTAACACCTTATGCAGCTCCAACATAATCTCCCTGCTTTCGCATTAAAACCTGTCATCCCAACAGTCTTTGTAGTATTGCACAGACTGTTCAGATGAGCTGTGAACAATTGCAGAGGAACAACAAACTACATTTTGTTTACTGTCTAAGATTCTTCTCATTAGACCAGAAAGTACCTACCCTCACACACACTAGGCTATCTAAGTCACGAAAGAATCCAAACATTTAGAAGATGGCAGTACATACAACACTGTCATGCCTCATCTGGTGAACACTACAAAACAGTATAGGATATACTGCTCCCTATTAATACAGAATAAAAAAACTCCGACATCATATATTTTCACTCATGGATTAATACTCAGAACCAGTAATCTGTTGCTTTCCGCTATAAGCAGCAAAAGGGTACCAGGGTAAAATCACTCAAACCCAACTTTAATTTTTAAATAATGAAAAGTAACAATGTTTATGAACTACAAAAAAGACAACATACAGATAATAGCATTGGAACATTACCCCTTCACACATCATTACCTGACACTATTCTTGGCCAGAATATTAACAAATGAAGATTAAATTACTTCGGTGAAGAATGTCATGCTCCCAGTGTATCAACAATAAAACTGCAGAATAATTTGAAATGCCACACCAATCACGAAATATTCATTTGTTTTCTGCCTGCCTACTGTAAACAAACAACTCTAATCTCATTAACAAAGCCCTTTGAATCAATCCAGTTTGAATCTAATCTCCTGATTTTGCTTGTTTGAATCTAATCATGTGACATTATCCATCACTTGCTTGGCAGTGACTGATAAAAATCTCTCTTCAGGCAACAGAGATCATGACATAGCTTCATCCAAAAATATAATTTAAAAAGACATAACCATACCATGCATTTGTGTGGTTTGGCCCCAGCATGCTTCAACTCATGCATCTCCAGTTCATAAAGGCTGTGACTCAGTTTTCCACACGTGGTACATATAAGTTTCTGTTGCTTATGCTTCACTGTACCAGAGCTGGACCTACGTCGATCAGGGACATGTCTCTTCAAATGAGTCTTCAATGATGATGTATAAGAAAACTCCTTACCACAGACCTAAAAACAGAATTTTGTGAAAATATAGTTTCAAACTGTTTTCTTTAAAACATTAACATCCTGTTTATGGTCTATTTTGCTAGACACAACAGGAAAATACAATTTCTTATCTCCGCTGTGCTCAAGGGGCAGGCATCAAACAAAAGTAAGATCTTTCTTATACGAAGAGAATGAGAGCTAGGATAAACTTGCTCTAAAATAAGTTAATAAATAACAGAATTAACTATCGCAGAAGATACATAGCCTATATTGTGAAGACACTACTTTACTATCAGCTTAATTCAAATGTTTAATTTGACTTTAAAACATAAATGCTTTTTCAACTTGTGAACCTATTATCTGCTAACATTTAACAATCTATTGAACAAAACATATAACTCCCATGCATTGCTGTGTTAGCCAAGAGATAACATGATTATAAGTGACATTACTTCACGTGGAATGTGGAAGTCTGTGTCAAACTGATGATTTACTCTGAATGTTTTGCTAAATTGTTTGACTAAAGAGGCACATTGATAATGATGTTGTGGTTCTGTTCGCCGAGCTGGGAATTTGTGTTGCAGACGTTTTGTCCCCTGTCTAGGTGACATCCTCAGTGCTTGGGAGCCTCCTGTGAAGCGCTTCTCTGTTGTTTCCTCCGGCATTTATAGTGGTTTGTCTCTGCCACTTCCGGCTGTCAGCTCCAGCTGTCCGCTGCAGTTGCCGGTATATTGGGTCCAGGTCGATGTGTTTGTTGATAGAATCTGTGGATGAGTGCCATGCCTCTAAGAATTCCCTGGCTGTTCTGTGTTTGGCTTGTCCTATAATAGTAGTGTTGTCCCAGTCGAACTCATGTTGCTTGTCATCTGCGTGTGTGGCTACTAAGGATAGCTGGTTGTGTCATTTCATGGATAGTTGGTGTTCATGGATACGGATCGTTAGCTGTCTTCCTGTTTGTCCTATATAGTGTTTTGCGCAGTCCTTGCATGGGATTTTGTACACTACGTTGGTTTTGCTCATACTGGGTATCGGGTCCTTCGTTCTGGTGAGTTGTTGTCTGAGAGTGGCTGTTGGTTTATGTGCTGTTATGAGTCCTAGTGGTCGTAGTAGTCTGGCTGTCAGTTCAGAAATGTTCTTGATGTATGGTAACGTGGCTAGTCCTTTGGGTTGTGGCATGTCCTCATTCTGTTGTCTTTCCCTTAGGCATCTGTTGATGAAATTGCGGGGGTATCCGTTTTGGCGAATATAAGAAGATGAACACCTCTACAATGTATTCACCAAAAACGGATAACCTCGCAATTTCATCAACAGATGCCTAAGGGAAAGACAACGAAATGAGGACATGCCACAACCCAAAGGACTAGCCACGTTACCATACATAAAGAACATTTCTGAACTGACAGCCAGACTACTGCGACCACTAGGACTCATAACAGCACATAAACCAACAGCCACTCTCAGACAACAACTCACCAGGACAAAGGACCCGATACCCAGCATGAGCAAAACCAATGTAGTGTACAAAATCCCATGCAAGGACTGCACAAAACACTATATAGGACAAACAGGAAGACAGCTAACAATCCGTATCCATGAACACCAACTATCCACGAAACGACACGACCAGCTATCCTTAGTAGCCACACACACAGATGACAAGCAATATGAGTTCGACTGGGACAACACTATTATTATAGGACAAGCCAAACACAGAACAGCCAGGGAATTCTTAGAGGCATGGCACTCATCCACTGATTCTATCAACAAACCAATCGACCTGGACCCAATATACTGACCACTGCAGCGGACAGCTGGAACTGACAACCGGAACTGATAACCGGAAGCAGCAGAGACAAACCACTATAAATGCCGGAGGAAACAACAGAGAAGCGCTTCACAGGAGGCTCCCAAGCACTGAGGATGTCACCTCGACAGGGGACAAAACGTCTGCAACACAAATTCCCAGATTGGCGAACAGAACCACAACAACAAGCACCCGAGCTACAAATCTTCTCACAAACTTTGAATTGATAATGATATATTTTCAATCTTTAGGTAATATTACTAGTAAATGAAAAATTGTGAAAATGTTGATGTATGAGCAGGAATCTTATTAAGAACCACTTGGAAGGATATTCTTCACACTACAATAGGGCAAGATAATTTCAGGTTCAACATTAACACACAAGCGGGTTACATTTTCTACTTGAAGTTGCATCAGCAGGAAATTTGGCCAGCTGAAAATTTCTGTTATTACCGGGGAAACAAACTTGACTCCGACTCCAAGGTCACTATCATAATAAAGGAGAGTTCCCAGTCTCTGCCAGGATGTTATAGGAGTTTGGGCTAGAATCGTGCATCAGCAGGTCCTGAGGGTCTACTGAAGGCAAAACATAAGGACGCAGGTGATGCGCTATCAATCAATAGCTTTTTCAACACTCCTGGTCACAGCCCCAAATTTTCTCCAAATTTTTGTTATCTGAGAACAGCTTCTCATAGACTGTCACTCAAAAATAAAATACTTCTGCAGGATTCAAGTGTCTTCAACAATGTGGTCAGACTGAGTTATTCCAATAGCCACTAATAGCTACGGAAGTGTCAAAATCCTCAAAGAAAAGGATCCTTTATTATAGCAGTAACCCTGGGGCTGGAATCGGGTTTGTTTCCCTGAAAATAGTTTAGGTTTCCACCTGGTCAAATTTTCTGCTGATGCAACTTCCACATTGAGAGTGTAGCGGTTTTGTGTGTTAATATTAAACCTGAAACTGGACACTGGAATTTTAGAACAGAGTACTCACAGCAGCTTGCTAGATGTGTACTGGCCTGGACCATCTCAGTGAGATGGCAGCTCTTAATTCTTTTTCAGCTTTTTAGTTACAAAGCACCAACTAGGTAGGGAGAAATCTCAAGGAAGAACTGTGAACTGTACTAATGTGTTAACATGGTGTGGCAATGTTATGTACAATTCTGAGTGCCCTCTTCACTTGTTTGTTCGTCATACTTGACAGAGGCAATGCTTCTTTGGCTTTTTATACAGCATTGCAGTTCCCATAATAGCAAAACATAGAATATGAAGCTAACATACAAATTTACAGGACATTGAGTCATGCCAGATCACTTGCTCTAGTAATCATTACTCTACAGCTGTGCACAATAGTTTCCTACTAAGAACAGGCTTTAAGGCAAGTAGTCTCGGGGTGGACTTACTGCACATTTGAATTCCTTTGTTTTGCCATGCATTTCCACATGCTTCTGTAGATTCCATGCTGAATGGAATGATTCACCACACTCAGTACAGGCAAAACTGGCAATGTTTTCATCCTTCATTTTGGTGAGTGACTTGAATGCTAAATGCTTCCATCGCTTCAACCGCCTTTGATGAGCCTAATAAAATTACCAAGGCAGATATTAATTTATGATTATTTCTCTCTGTCTTATCAGAGAAATTAAGGTGAGGTTGTCATAGTCCTACTGGCCCATAGCACTGCTCTTTCATGAGAGAGAGATGCTACACTTCAGGCATGGGGAGAGGTAACCTCAGCCAGTGCAGGAATTCAACTTAATGCTGTTGTCATCACTCTGCATTGTAAACTGACAAGAGTTAACCAACCCCCTTCAGAGAGAGAAAAAAAGCACAAAGAATGACATTGAGAAGCTCCGCTCATTGTGAATAAAACAATACTTTAAAAAATTAAAGTGATCACACTGAGAATAGAATGAATAAAACAATAAGGAAAAGGCAATCATCCAACAGTAGCGTGTTCATTTACAATTATAGAAGAATTTATTAGATCTCTTATCATAGAACAACCCAATGCCATAGGAGAAATAACTACATTCTATTTTTGACAGATCAATATTTTTGTGTACACATATAACCTAAACACGTACTGGGTATCCTTATGAAAACTAGGTTTTGACGTTCCAATTAAGATTTAAAATTCCATTATCACATTACTTTTTCTCCCCATTCTATAACACTATTATGCAGATCCTTATGCAGCAGGAAAGCAAAGCTATGCTGTTCAAAGATTTTTTGAGCCTATTCTTCAGTCACTTACAAGTTGAATGAGACCACATTGGGAAAGCCCCAGCTTGAAACGACTGCAGGCTATAGAAGGGATGTAATGTTTATCTTCTAACTTGATTTCTTTGTTTTCCTCATTTATGGGTGGCACGGTGACACAGCAGTTAGCACTGCTGCCTCACAGCGCCAGAGACCCGGGTTCAATTCCCGCCTCAGGCGACTGACTGTGTGGAGTTTGCACGTTCTCCCCGTGTCTGCATGGGTTTCCTCCCACAGTCCAAAGATGTGCAGGTCAGGTGAATTGGCCATGCTAAATTGCCCGTAGTGTTAGGTAAGGCGTAAATGTATGGGTATGGGTGGGTTGCGCTTCGACGGGGCGGTGTGGACTTGTTGGGCCGAAGGGCCTATTTCCACACTGTAAGTAATCTAATCTAAGTAATCTAATCTAATCTAATCTAATATACTGTGAAGAACTGTAATGTTGAAATTTGAGGTTTTTTTTCTATTTTTGTACCTAATCTAGTTTAGTACCTAAAATTTGTAACTAGGTACTTTGTACCTAAGATGGAGCAGTGTGTGGCGACATCGTGTATCGTTGTACTTGAGTACAAGTGACAATAAAACCTAATTCAATTCCAATCAATTTTGATGTTAACGCTTGTTATGATTTCACTTGGCCCTGTAATCCATGTGTTTTAAATGATTCAGAATCAATTACTTTTGATTTAGAGTTAGGACACTCACCTTTTGCTTTACACATTTGAACATTCCTGATCTTTTTAGGCTGTCGGTAATGAAGCTACTCTCGTTGGCTGTGATACAGTCCACTCCAAGTGTTACTTCAACTTCAGGATTTGAAGCTTTGTGGTCACACTGGTTTTCTACATTTGAATTCACATTTTCCTCATCACTCATTGCCACACAATCTACTTCTCTGTCAAATGCTTGCAAAGCATTTCCATTGTCTGAACCTCTCCAGATATATCTTTCCTGATCTTTGTTGACAATGCTTCCTCTTTCATCAACTCTGTGAGATTGATTACCTCCAACTTTGTTGCATTTATCACCTTCTTTGATAGGAGATTCAAAGAGTTGAGACATTAGAGCAGATTCTCTTTTAGAACAGGTCACTTTATTTGCAGCATTGCAGGTCAACAAGTTTATTTGCTTCGATGTACAGGCAGGGGCTTTGCTGGCTGAATTACATGATCTGCCATCATAGCTCTCTTTCTTAATTTCCATTTCCAGCTGAATATGTTGACACAGATTGATAACTTCCTCCATCTTGAGGTGCTCAGCAACACTAATGATGTCATCCAGGTGAAGCATTTCAATTATCAAGCAGGATGTGTAACAGAAATCCAACAAAGGTACAAAACTTGTTTTCGAAAAGCCTGCAACATCAATTTTAAAAAATGCATTCATGGATGAAAATAGTTTGATGATATAATTGCACATTTGAAATATTAGCCAAATTGTAATTGTCTCATTACTGTAGACTTCTTGTTTCTGAATTTTGATAATTCGATAGAAATTGTTCTCATTTCAAGCCCCTGATCATAACCAAATTGACATTTGGATAAACATGATGTGACTGGGCATCGTCAGCATGGATTTACAAGTGAAAAATCATGTTTGACAAACTTGCCAAGTTTGTTTTGAGGATCATAAACAAACCCATTTTTTCCCCACTCAACACACATATTAGAATTAGAATTAGAATCCCTACAGCGTGGAGAAACAGGCACTTCTGCCCAACAAGTCCACACCAACCCACAAAGAGTAACCCACCCAGACCCATTCCCCTACCTGTTATTTACACCTGACTAATGCATCTAACCTACACATGTCTGAACATTATGAAAAATTTAGCATGGCCAATTCACCTAACTTACACATCTTTAGATTGTGGGAGGAAACCGGAGCACCTGGAGGAAACCCACGCAGAAATGGGGAGAATGTGCAAACTCCACTCAGACAGTCGCCCGAGGCCAGAATTGAACCTGGATCCCTGGTGCTGTGAGGCAGCAGTGCTAACCACTGAGCCACCGTGCTGTCCCTGTATAAGGGAACCCTGTTTTATTTCCCCTCTCTAACACAGAACTGAAGCTGTTTGTGGAAACCAAAATATTGATCCTACTAATTCAAAGCTAAACAAAGAAAAGAAACTGACAACTAGAATTGTGGCTTTCAACCAGGCAACTAGCAACTGAAATTCCCATTGTACTAACAAAATAAAGTGAATGTTTACAACACTGCAAAAGTAACTGTTACAAAAAGAGCAGGTAGTGTGACAACCCCATGACAAACAGCATCAATGGAGGAAAAGACAGGGCGAGTACTCTGTGGTAAGCAGACATCACCAAGAAAAGGGACGAGGTGAGGACCCCATGACAGGCAGGGAGCGTCAACAAGAGGACAGAGTGAGGTGAGAGTCTGTTTTAATAGTAGGGTTTATATTGTTATGGAGCAGGCCAGAACCCTCAAATCATTTCAAGAAAGTAGCTCAAACACTAACTTTGCTCGTTGTTTGTAAAGTGGATATTCCAGGAGAGAATCAGCTGGTCAAACCACTTTGTTTTAAGCAAAACAGAACTTATTTACAAGGTCACTGAATGAAACACAAACAACAGAAAACAGAATACCGAATAACTTGACCTCTCTGAAAATCCAACAGATCATGCTATTCCAAATATTTGCAACAATCCTCATAAACAGCCCTGGCCACAAAAGATAAAATCAAACACAAGTTCTTACAGGATAGAAGTCAGAGAGAGAGAGTACCAACCTGGACCTGCTTCTGTGGATCCAGCTGCCCTTTTCCCATGCTACTGTTAAAAACCAAACCAGGATAAAACTGAGTGGGGAAAAATGGCCATTCCCCTTTCATTGTAGAAGTATTTTTATTTTAAGTTGAAAGCCTGCTGCCTGAGGCAGCATCTGTTAGCTACTATCTATTTGGCCGTAAAACTGTTCACCTCCAGACTTTTCAGAGTCTTTGTTGTTTACAACCTCTGAAAAAACTAAGGACAGTATAACCTTGTTAAATAAGTAGCTTTGTCACACCTCGACCCCTTTAAAAAAATGAGGCATCAATATCCAAAGATGACTTCATTTTAAAACCCCTTAAAAGAGTTTGTTAGTACTCTAAAACACACAAATTCATTACACTGACTTTAAATGTGCAATGTACACAACTACATTCTGTTTCAGCCTGCCAACACATGCCTCTGTTTCTCATTCGAGTCTCAACAAGGCATCGCAATCACATTTTCTAGTCGTGCCACAAGCATAACTTTCAAACTGCATGGCTGTATAAACAAGCTCCATCTAAACAGTCTGACATTTTTGTCCTTCAATTTCTCCACAAATTCAATGGGTTATGATCAGTGTATATGATTGTCTCAGATGTGTAACTGGTAATATAAACACTGAAATGTTGTAATGCCAAAACCAAGCTAAAAGTCTCCTTCTCAACTGTTGAATATTTCTGCTGATGAATGTTCAGCTTCCTGGAGAAATACCCCAATAGGTCTTTCTATCTTCTCATTGTCTTCTTGCAAGAACACACCACCAACGCCCACATCTTTTGCATTGATAGACAATTTGAATGGCTTTGCGTAACTAGGTGTGGCTAATATTGGGGCTGTGGTTACATAGCCTTGAGGCTGTCAAGTGCCTTCCGACAGTCCGCTGTCCACTGAAACTTCTTGCCTTTCTTTAGCAATACAGTGATGGAGCAGCCACACTGTTAAAATTTGGTACAAATTTTCAATAAAATCCACTCAATCCCAGGAACCATAGTACTGCATTTTTGTCAATGGTATGGGAAACTCCCCAGTTACCCTTACTTTTGCATCCCATGGGGCCATTTGTCCCTGTCCAATTACATGGTCTAAGAGGGTGACTTGGGCTTTGGCAAATTCATTTTTAGCCAGTTTAACACCAAGTCTGCCTTCCGAAGTCGATCAAACAAGTCTGATAAATATTCCTTCCATACCTGACTAAAAATCATCAGGTCATCGATATATACAACACAGTTGGGTAACCCAGCAATGACCTTATTGGTTAGTCTCTGAAATGTGGCTGGTTCGTTTTTCAGACCAAATGGCATGACTTTAAACTGATACAGTCCATTCGGTGTTAAGAAAGCTGAAATTGCCTTTGCTCTTTCTGACAAGGTACCCGTCAATATCCTCTGAATAAGTCCAACTTAGAAATATAAATTACTTGTACGACCTTTTCAACACAGTCTTCCAAACGCTGAATTGGCTACACTTCAGTCTTTGGAACTACATTGACTTTGCGATGGTACCCAACAGTTATGAGTGGACTATCTGGTTTTGGCACCATTACTACGGGTGAGCTCCAGTCACTGTAACTCACTTCGATTATGTCGTTTTGGAGCATGTATTCAATCTCCTTTTGAACTTGTGCCAACCTTAGAGGGTTATGCCTGTAAGGAAGTTGCTTAATTGGAACATCATCTCCTATATCTACATCATGCATAATTAGATTAGTACTTCCTAGCTTATTTCCACTTATCTGCATTTGTGATAGTAATAATTATTTCAGGTCATTTTGATTTTCCTCTGAAAGGTAACTCAATAATTTATCCCAATTTTTGACAACTTTCTCATTACCCAATTTTAAGAACGTCCAATTCAGAATCCTCTGAACTTGGTTTTTCCCTCTGTATTGTAATCAATAACACATTCTCATCTTGCTTTTCTTCCCTGTCAAAATACCTTGGGAGCATACTCACATGACACACTGCGAGATTTCTTTTTGTCTGGAGTCCCTATCAAATAGTTCACCTCACTCAATTTCCTTTTGACTTGATAAGGTCCACTTAACCTTGTTTTTAAAGGTTCACCTATAACTGGAAGTGACACTAATACCTTAACCCCTATAGCAAAATTGTGAACTTTAGATTTCTTGTCCTTTTTCATTGAAAGCTCTGATACTTTTAAATGCTGTCTAGCCAACTCCCCAGCTCTATTTAATCGTTCCCTAAAATTTGACACTGAATTCTGACTTAGCATTTTCTCCTTAATCCATTTAACGGTCCTCTCACTTCATGCCCAAAAACAAATTCAAATGGACTGAATTTGGTTGATTTATTTGGTGCATCTCTGATCGCAAAAAGCACATATCGAATTTCCTTATCCCAATCATCTGTATAGTCTTGACCATAAGCCCTCAACACGGCGGCACAGTGGCACAGCTGGGCAGCACGATGGCACAGTGGTTAGCACTGTTGCCTCACAGCGCCAGAGACCCAGGTTCAATTCCCGCCTCAGGCGACTCGCTGTGTGGAGTTTGCACATTCTCCCCGTGTCTACGTGGGATTCCTCCAGGTGCTCCGGTTTCCTCCCACAATTGGCCATGCTAAATTGCCCATAGTGTTAGGTGTAGGGGAATGGGTCTGGGTGGGTTATGCTCCGGCGGGTCGGTGTGGACTTGTTGGGCCGAAGGGCCTGTTTCCACACTGTAAGTAATCTAAATCTAATCATCATCTTTAATGTCGTATTCCACCTTTCTAGCTCCCTGCATTTCTGGATGGAACTCAATAGATTTGAATTTTTTATTCCTAAGCTGTCCATAACTTCTTTGAAAAATTTTGATGTGAAGTTTGACCCTTGATCTGATTGTATCTTTGTCAGTAGTCCGTATTGAATGAAAAGTTTGAGTAATTCCTCCAGAATCCTTTTAGCAGTGATACTGTGTATCGGAACGGCCTCTGGAAATCTAGTCAACTAATCCATTAATGTAAGAACTCTTGCAAAACGTTTCTAAAATGCAAGAATAGGTATTAAAGGTGCAGGTTTTATTACTACTTGTGGTTTTCCAATTACCTGACATGTATGATACATCTGTCAAAATTCAATTATATCCTTGTGCAGTCCAGGCCAGTAAAAATGCTTTTGTATTTTAGCCTGAGTTTTTCTCACTCCTAAATGACCCCCAAGTGGTAGCTTGTGCACCACTCACAACACCTCCTTTCTATATCCCACTGGCAATACGATTTGATGAACTTCTGCACATTTCTCATCAGCCTGAATATGTGATGGTCTCCATTTCCTCATTAAGACATTATTTTTAAGGTAATAACATTCAGAGATACATTCAGATTCATTTTCTGTGTATGCCTTTTGATATAATTGGTTTAAGTTTTCATCTTTCTGCATTATCTTAGTTAATTTATCGGAGTTAAAGATGTCCTCACTGTCATCCATCTGCACCTGGTTTGTGCCAACCATCTGATCAAACAGGATCTCTGCTAATTCCATTTCAACTTTCTTATCTGGACTCTTTGGTCTCTCCTGTTTCAACTGGTGACTTTGTGACCTCATTACCAGTCAGGTGTCTTGCAATAGTTCAGTTGCCTGAGTTTCCACTGGCTTTTCAACCACAGTAGGCAGCACACCTACTGGTGAATCAGCAATATCATCAGCAAAGAAAAATTGTATTCCTGGAGCTGAGAGTTTGTCCAGTACTCCTACCACTCTTCACTGGACATTCTAACCTCACTTTACATAATTGAGCACTTCTTGTCTCACCGTGAATTCCCATTACTAGTACCTTTTCTGGCAATAGTCCTTCAGAAGGACATATCTCATCAACTTTCAGCACCACTGATTTAAAGGATCCTGTGTCTCTTAATATTGCAACCTCTTAACCTGCTGCTCCTGGACTTTGCGAGTAAACTTTACCTTTGCAAGTATATGGTTTAAGAAGATCTGGCACTTCCTCCTTAACCAACTTCTGACCAGCTTGTACATTCTGATGCAGCATGCACATTCTGATGCTTTCTGTTACCGCTCCAACAAAGTTCACTGGCTTCTCCTGTTTTCCTACACCTGGCTTCCCAGTGCTTCTCCTAACCCACCAACACTGTGATTTCATGTGGCCTACTTTATTGCAGCGAAAACACCAGAGCTCTTTAAATTCTCCATCCCTTTCAAGGTTGTCCTTTTTACCCTCTTGTAAGTTATCCTTATGATCTTCACCGAGATCTACCTTTCCCTTTCCATGTGAGGATTTCTCTCTTCCCTAATTTCTACCCCTCATGGATTGAAATTGATTCTGGAAGCCAAACTTTGCTTTATGGACCAACTAATAATCATCAGCCATTTCAGCTGCTCATCTTGCCATTTTAAACTCTGTGCTCTTCCACATGAGATCTCCCTACTTCAGAATGTAATTTTTTGAACTCCTGTCTAAGTGCTGATTTCTGAAGTTCAAACTACCTCTCTTTCATCCGTTCCTCTCTCTCTTTTTCTCTCTCTTCTCTCTCTCTTTCCTTTTCTCTCTCATCTGCTTTTAAATGTAATTCTTTGTATTTTCCTTCTAACTCAAGCTGCTTCGTTTTCAATTGAATTTTAGCCATCTCTAAAAATTCTGATGACATTTCTGGTATATTTAAATGCTGTGTTACTGCTGCAATTATCTCTCCTTTCCTCACAGCAGGGAACAGCTTCATCTCCAGCCTGTCTGCTACTTCCAGCAGCTTGGCCTTAATCATCTTTTGTTAAACCCCCAAGGTCACTTCTTCCACCCCCAGAAAACGATTGGTGACTGAAACAGCCATTGCTATCCATTGCTATCTTTTGAAACCATTCGAGTTCAACACCCAGCACAAAAGACACTAACACCTACCACTCACTGCCATTGAGTCTAACAACTCTAATTCCCATTTGGAGTTACAGATCAAATTCCACTAAGAGCCCTCAATCTGTTATGTACCAGGCCAAACCACTCAAAACATTTCAAGAAGGTAGCCCAGACATTCACTTTGCTAGTTGTTTTAAGCAAGTGTAAAGACGATATTCCAAGAGAGAATCTGCTGGTCAAACCACTTTGTTTTAAACAAAACAGAATTTATTTACAAGATTACTGAATGAAACAAAAATAACAGAAAACAGAATACCGAATAACTTAACCTTTCCGAAAACCCAACAAATCATCCCAACTTAATGATGCGGTTCCAAATATTTGCAACAATCCCCATAAACACCCCTGCACAAAAGGTAAAATCAAATACAAGTTCTTACAGGATAGAAGTGAGAGAGACAGTACCATCCGAGACATGCTTTTGTGGGTCCAGCAGCCTTTTTTCCACACTACTGCTAAAAACAAACCAAACCAGAGAAAAGCCTAGCTGGGAGAACGGGCCACTCCCCTTTCATTGTACAAGTGTTTTTTTAAACTTGAAAGACTTCTGCCTGAGACAAGTCTCTGTTAGCTATTATTAAATTGGCCCCAAAACCCTTCACCTCCAGACTTTTCGGAGTCTGTGTCATTTACGACCTCTCTGATTAAAAATAAAACAAGGACAGCATAACCTTGTTAAAGGAGCGGCTTTGTCACAATATTTACTCTTCGACTTCAGCTGGAGGTCAAAAGATGAATCGTGTCCGAGGGACACCACATACAAATCCCCTGATAGTGGTGGAAATAGCATAACCTCTTCCTAGTGGCCACCCTTGGGTATAGCTGCATCAAGCTGTATGTAGGCCCTCAATGCTGAAACACCATGTCTCACTACGTGCTGAGATTCTGATATTTCCCGGTGCTGCAAAGGATGGGTCTGCGAAGTTGCTGCAGAATGCTGCCAAGTAGTTGGACCGTACCATACAACTTGTCCCTTGTAGAAAAGTTTGTACAGAAAAACACGTCTGACCACTTGTTTATTAAAGGAGGACCAAGAAGCTGATGAGGAATAAAAAAATAGAATATGAATGCAATTTAGCAATCAAAAACACAAAATGAACTGCAAAACCTTCTAGAGGTAATTACGTAAAAAGGAAAAGTTTAGCTACGAAGAATGTAGGTCCATTAAAAACAGTCAGAAGAATTTACAATGGGGAATACAGAAATGACAGAAGCTAATCAATTAATCTTGTCTGTATTCACTGAGGAAAATACAAGAAATCTCCCAGAATTATACATACAAGTGACGAGGGCAAATGAGGAGTTGAAAGACATCAATATTTCTAAGAAGGTTGTACTGGAGAAATTAACAGGGCTAAAAGTGGGCAATTTCCTTGGACCTGATGGTCTCTATTCCAGACTGGTGAATGAGATAGCTATATTTACTCAATACATTGGTTATCATTTTGCAAAATTTTATAGATTCTTAAATGACCCCTGCAGGTTGGAAGTTTGCACGTCACTCCACTATCTCTCCACCCTTCAGGCTCTCTGCCTGTATTCCTGATGAAGGGCTTTTGCCCGAAACGTCGATTTTACTGCTCCTCAGATGCTGCCTGAACTGCTGTGCTTTTCCAGCACCACTCTAATCTAGACTCTGGTTTCCAGCATCTGCAGTCATTGTTTTTACCTATTTAAGAAAGGGGCAAAACTGGGAGCTATAAATCAGTCAGCTTTACCTCAATAATAAGGAAATTGCCAGAATCAATCATTAAATGCATGATAAATGGATACTTGGACAAAAATGATCTGACTGGCCATAGTCAGCGTAGATTTTTGAATGGAAAGTCATGTTTGTTAAACAAACTTGGAGCTTTTTGAAAACTTAAGTATCAAAATTAATCAAAAAGAGTCAATGGAAGTGGAATATTTGGATTTTCAGAATGTTTTTTGCAAGGTCCCCCACAGGAAGTTGGTTAGCAAAATTAAAGTAGAGAAAGTAATATTCTGGCATGCATTAGGGATTGGCTAATGCGCAGAAAACAGTCAGTAGCAATAAATGGGTCATTCTCTCATTAGCTGACAAATGGGATACCTCAAGAATCAGTACTTGGGACCCCAGCTGTTCACAATATTTGTCAATAATTTTTAGTGGGAACCATATGTAATATTTCTAAATTTGCAGGTGATACACAGATAAGCAGGAATGTACATTGTGTGTTGTATACTCAGCAGCTGGAATATAACATAGATAAAAGTTGTTCCTGTTGATTAGAAGAACAGGTCATAGTCATGTAGTCATAGAGACGTACAGCACAGACCCTTTGTCCAACTCGTCCATGCCAACCAGATATCCTAACCTAATCCAGCCTATTCATATATCCAATCAGATGCCTTTCAAATGTTGAAATTGTACCAGCCTCCACCACTTCCCCTGGCAGCTTATTCCATAAACGTACCACTCTGTGTGAAAAAGTTGCCCCTTAGGATTCTTTTATGTCTTCCCTTCTCAACGTAAACCTATGTCCTCTAGTTCTGGACTCCCCACCCCAGGGAAAAGACCTTGTCTAATTACCCTATTCATTCCTCTATAAACGATTTTATAAACCTCTATAAGGTCACCCGTCAGCCTCCAACGCTCCAGGGAAAATAGCCCCAGTCTAGCCAACCCCTCCCTGTAGCTCAAATCCTCCAACCTTGGCAACATCCTTGTAAATCTTTTCTGAACCCATTCACGTTTCACAACATCCTTCCAATGGGATGAAGACCAGAATTGCACACAAAATTCCAACAGTGGCCTAACCAATGTCCTGTACAGCTGCAACATGACCTCCCAACTACTATACTCAATGCTCTGACCAATAAAGGAAAGCATACCAAATGTCTTCTTCATTATCAGATCTACCTGTGACTCCACTTTCAAGGAACTATGAATCTGCATTCAAAGGTCTCTTTGTTCAGCAACACTCCCCAGGACCTTACCATTAAGTGTATAAATTGTGCTCTGATTTGCCTTTCCAAAATGCAATACTTCACGTTTATCTAAATTAAATTCCATCTATCACTCCTCAGCCAATTAGCCCATCTGATCAAGATCCCATTGTACTCTGAGGTAACTTTCTTCGCTGTCCACTACACCTCCAATTTTGGTGTCACCTGCAAACCCACTAACTATTGCTCCTATGTTCACATCTAAATCATTTATATTCAGAGAAACCTCAATTATCCGAATACTAGTTATCCAAATATCGGATTATCCGAAGGAGATCTTGAGGTCCCGATAGAAACATTCAATGAAAGAACTGTTTCAACCCTGATCGCATCTTTTGTTTACACTGATTAAAAACAATCTCTGCTAAGAACAGTCCTGAACATAGATGAGAACCTGGGCACCGTTTCCAAATGAGTGACCTCCCCCCTTCTCTCTCTCTCCCCCCACACTTTCCCTGGTGTTCTACACACAGGTGTACCCTAAACCCCCTTTCCCCAGATATTCTCTCTAACATTGCCCCGTACAGGGCAGAGGTGGAACTTATCAAAAAGTTGCAGTTAAAAGTGGGGGGGGAATGTTTTTGAATACTTACCCCAGAAAGACAGCAGCAGTCTTACTGTTGGTGTCCAGTCTGGCTGCCCCAGAGGGAGAGGGAGGCGGCCGGGGGCGGGGACAGGGGTCGGACAGCAGGTGGGATGGATGGGGGCGGGGGCTGTGCTGGTCAGGGTTGGGGTGTGGGCAGGGCATGGTGTTGAGGACAGTGTCGGGGGGGTGGTGTTGAGGGGCAGGCGAGGGGCAGTGTTAGACAGGGTTTTGGGGGAGAGGCCTTGCGCGTGGTGTGCTGCAGTCTCCTGAACAGGGAGCAGACTTAATAGAAAACTCCCGAGCCCCAGAGGAAAGGTATTGAATCGATTAACTGAATAATCTATTATCCGAACGAAATAGTGCCCGCCCATCTTGTTCGGATAATCGACATTCCTCTGTAAATGACAAAAGGGCATGGGCTTGTGGCAAGGTTCCTCATGGTAGACTTGTTAGCAAGATTAAATCTCATGGAATACAGGGAGAACTAGCCATTTAGATACAGAACTGGCTTGAAGATAAAAGACAGAGGTGGTGGAGGATTGCTTTTCAGACTGGAGGCCTTTGACCAGTGGTGTGCCACAAGGATCGGTGCAGAGTCCACTGCTTTTCATCACTTACATAAATGATTTGGATGTGAACATAGGAGGTACAGTTAGTAAGTTTGTGTGCAGAGTATTTCTCAAACAGTTTGAGGTTGAAAAGTATAGCAGTGCAAGGGGATTTGGATGTCCTTGTCATTAAGTCACTGAAAAATAGCATGCAGGTACAGCAAGCCTCTGGAAGACTAAGGAAATGTTAGCTTTTGTCACAAGAGGATTCAAGCACAGAGTGGTGGAGTCTTGCTTCAACTGTGTAAGACCTTAGTTATACTGCACCTGGAGCACTGTGTGCAGTTTTGGTGCCCATATTTCAGGAAATACATTATTTGAAAGGCAGGACTGCAACAAAGGTCCAGAATGGCAGAACCACCTTATCAAGAAAGATTGGGCAAACTGGGCTGTATTCACTAGATTCTAGATTAGTGGTGCTGGAAGAGCACAGCATCCAAGGAACAGCGAAATCGACGTTTCGGGCAAAAGCCCTTCATCAGGATTTTCGAAGACTGAGGCAATCATATTGAAACCCACAATATACATAAAGGGATAGACAGTATAGATGAGGAATCTAGAACCAGGGGCATAATTTAAAAATAAGGTGGATGTCATTTTGGATCGAGCTGAAGAGAAATTATTTTACTGAGAGGTTTGTGAATCTTTGCAATTCTCTATCCCACAGTGCTATGGATGCTCAGTCTTTTGAGTACATTAAAAGCTGTGGTAAATACTTTTTGATTATCGGTGCAAATTGCATAACCTCACATTATATTCTATTCACCAAGTTTCTGCCTGACTATAGCTCTCTATTGCTGAAAATGTGTTGCTGGAAAAGCGCAGCAGGTCAGGCAGCATCCAAGGAGCAGGAGAATTGACGTTTCAGGCATGAGCCTGAAGGATTCCTGAAACATCGATTCTCCTGCTCCTTGGATGCTGCCTGACCTGCTGCGCTTTTCCAGCAACACATTTTCAGCTCTGATCTCCAGCATCTGCAGTCCTCACTTTCTCCTATGTCTCTCTATTAACTGTTTGTCATTCTTACTACTTGCGTCTCCAATTATTTTAGCATATTCACTTCCTCATCTAAGTCATTAATATATATTGTAAATAATTGTAACCCTAGCACTGATCCTTGTGGTATTCCAATAGTTGCAGGCTGCCTTCCTAGGAAATGCTCACTCTCTCTTATCCTAACTCTCCATTTTTTATTAGTTAGCCAATCCCCCATACACACTAATATGCTCCACCCAACACCATGGACTCTTATCTCATGAAGTTGCTTTATGTATGGTGCCTTATTGAACACCTTTTGGAAATCCAAATATATGTAAATGTAAATACAAATACGTATCCAATAAATTATTGTTTCCCCTTTATTTATCCTGCTGGTTACCACCAAAAATTAAATCTATTAGATTTGTCAGGCATGATTTCCCCTTCATAAAGCCATGCTGACTCTACTTGGTTATATTATGTATTTCTAAAAGTTCAGCTATTACATTAATTTCCCAATGACAGATAGCAAGTTAACTGATCTGCATTTTAGCTCCCACCCTTTGTTATATTGGCAATTTTCCAATCCTGTACCATTTTTCCAGAAACTAAGGATTCTTGGAAGATTACTACCGGAGTATCCACTGTAATTACTTTCTTTAAATTCCTCGGATACAAAACTTTAGGTTCAGGCCCTTAAACCCATTTGTTTCCAGAGTATTTTTATCTAGTGATGGTTATTGTACTGTTTAGCCTTTGGATATTTTGTATCTTTTGGAATGTTACCATGAAGATGAATACAAAATATTTATTCGACTCTTCTGACATTTCCTGGTTCCCCATTATTAATTCCCCAGCCTCATTCATGTTTACTTTTGCCTCTTTTTTCCTTTTATATATTTAATGGATGCCTTGGCATTTTTTTGTTAAATTACTTGCTAGTTTACCTTCACAGTTTATTTTCTCCCTCTCATTATATTTTTTGCCATCCCTTGCTGCCTGTTAAAACATTAACAATCCTCTGGTCTGCCACTAATTTGGGCCATATTGTATGATCTTTCTAACAAGCTGATATCATCCCTAACATCCTTAGAAAATCATGGCAGATTTATCCCTTCTTAGAATCCTTCTCCCTCACTGGGATGTACGTTTGCTGTGAGTCATGCAGTTTTCTTAAACCTACACTCTATTTTAGTTTTTAACTCAACATCAATGATTCCTGAAAAACAATACATACCCATGCTGATCATTTTTTAATCCAAATTATTAATTGATAAAATACAAAAAACTGAGAATGCTGGATGCTGAAACAAAAATCAGAAAGTGCTGGAGAAATTCAGCAGATCTGGCAGCATTTATAGAGAAAATGTTTTGAGACTTACTAAAAGAAATCTCTTTGCCTGCTTCCTTTTCACTTTCTCTCTGGACATTGTCTCACTGTCTCCATCTATTCATCTCATGCCTTTCTCTCTCTACTCACCTGCTCCCACACTCCCAGCATAAACACCTCCATTTCCTATCTGCCTTCAAAGGATCATTGGATTCAAAACGTTAAATCTGTTTTTCTGTCCACTATTGCTGCCAGTCCTGTTGAGTTTCTTTTGCACTTTCTTGTCACAACTTATTGATATCAGTCCACAATTGATCTTTTCTTTTTTGAATTATCCCTCCTTGTGTCCTAGTGCTAATAGTTTAAATTGAAGTTCTTGGTTTATCATTTCTGTACTACTCAACACTATGCTGTGTTATTTAGCTCTCAGTGATCGCCTTTCAAGACGAAAGAACTCAAATTTCCATGGGTTTCATTCATAATTCTGTCCTATGCATTTCAGAAGTAATGCATGGCTTTTTGTACAAAAGTGGAAATATACACAGTAAACACTGCCCTCTCTCTCAACATATGCTGCAAATGCTTGTGAAAATGACTCTTCACCAAACAGTTCCAAACCTAACAAAAATGATTATGCATCGTCATTTTGCTTTTGCATTAAGTTACATTGTACCAGAAGTCACTGCTGAGCAGGAATTAAACAATTTTTATAATCATAAGAGAAGTAAACTTGATAAAGTTTTGACAGAAGAATAGACATTTTCTTTACCTGCCAGCTCCACTACTGCTTCCTGACTGGAGGTGGCTCCTTTCTCAGTGAAGAGGTCCTGAAAGTATTTGCTGTTGGCAGCCAGCACAGACTTGTGTGCCCGGTACTCCTCTCCCTCGATAAGCAGAGCAATGTCACAAAACTTATTTAGATTCCGCTGCTCATTCAGCTGATCTAGCACAACTTGACTGTGTCCGGTGGACGTCTGTTTTACAATCCTCTGAAGTTCAGCCTAAGATTTTCCAAGTGTACATATACATTTTGAACAAAACAACAGTGTCATCAAACGCCAATAAATAAAGATATCACAGTATCTTGAATAGTTTACGAGCATCAACCAAACAATGAAAAAGATTATCAGACAAAAGTTAGTCCTGGAATAGTTGGCTACCTGAGGAACATATTGAGTTTTATTTTTTGTCATATTTACGAGGTTGTCTCTCCCACTGTGCCCATCGGGATTATTAATACGTTTGTTTGGCTAGCTTCATAGAGATGTGAAAATTATTGATTTTTTTTTAACCAAAAGGTATGTGCCTCTGTCTCTTCTGCCATTCTGAGTTGCAGACAAGACAAAGACTGCAATAGCTTTCTCATTTGAACTGGAAAGTTTCACTGTTGAGAAATTGGCTGAGCTGATTTCAATCCAGAACATTTTACAGCAATGAAACATTTCCTTTCCAAAAAGATAGCAAGCTTCTTTCAGAAAGTGTCTCAAATCATCTACACGAACTGTACTCACCTGGTTCGAGTGTATGTCTGTAAAATGTTTTTCATTTCCCCGAACGTGTTGTACTCTCATATAGTCTTCCAGGTTATTCTGGTAGGGAGCTGCTGCTGTCGTTTTTTCCCCTCTGGCAGCCTCTAGGCCAATTTCTGAGTCCACTAGCTGGTCTTCTGACAAATGGTGGATTTTGTCAGCACCTGACCTGCACACTTCGCACTGTTTGACAAACTCAGATATCTGGCTTAAAATTCCTATTTAAACAAAATATTTTAAATGAATGCAATTTTATCCCAAGATCATTTGCAAATCAAGGAAAAAGAAAAACTAATGTCAAACTATTAGAAACGTTAAAAGTTAACATTGACTTCATCTGTTTTAGAATGAGCAGAAGAATCTAATGGGGTTAGGCAAAGGTAGAAAACCAAGTGGTTTCTTTAAGTGACAAATGCTTGGAAGCAATAGAAAATGCAGACATCTAAATGCATCTGTATTATCTCAGGGTGCATTTATTCTGACTAGAGCTTTTGTGCTGTTGCAGTCACAGTGTAACAGAAGCCTGAATCTAGCTTCAAACCATACCTGACATTGGAAGAGGAGGCTTGAGACTCCCATGAGGTGAGGAGGGGTCTGATTTTGCTTTGCAGCTTGTATGAAATTTCACATCGCAATATTACCCCATACATTAACATTAATGCAAAGCACAACCAATGCTAAACTTGTAGCATAAATGCTCCACAAGTCTCAAAAGGGCAATGGTTGATTAAATGCTGTATGCTGAGCCTGAACTTAACATTTGCTGCAATTTCAAGAAAGCATATGTGAATTAAATAAGCACAACTTATTAACTGCATTTTTGCAGATTACAGCAACAGAGTTTTATAGAACCAAAAGAGGCCCTTCAGCCTATAACATCCACATTAGTGATTAAGCACCAATCTCTTCTGATCCCATTTTCCAGAACTTGGCATATATATAGCCCTACATGCTAGGCAATTACATATTTGAACACAATATTACAGTACAAAGCTTTTCTTTGCAAAACGCTATTTTAATTATGGTCATCCAGAATTAACATCCAAGTGAAAATTTAATAGTGGATGGGGCTGTTTGGATAGCAGTAAGTAAACAGCAGTTTTTGGAAACAATTCATTAGGCACACATTTTGTAAATTTTGGAAACAATAGTATCTTTCTGTAAAGTACAAAACTATACCTGTAAATGCTGGAACTGTACAGTCCATATGTTAGCACTTCTAAAAGAGATAGGTCACAATGGTGTGAGCGCATATCCTGCATAAGGAGGCTCCTGTACACAGAACTATGATCATTACTAGCGAGTTTTGAGAAGATTTGTAGCTCAGGTTGAGGTTTTGGATGTAGGTTTGCTCACTGAACTGGAAGGTTCATTTCCAGACATTTTGTTACCCTACTAAGTAACATCATCAGGGGGCCTCAGGCGAATGGTACCTAGTAGGGTGACAAAACGTCTGGAAATAAACCTTCTAGCTCACGAGCAAACCTACATCCAATATGATCATTACCATCTGGACAGGTCATGTATATTTCTTCTAAGCTTCAATGTCAATCCCTTTGTTGTCAACTTTCTGCACACTCGACTGTGTACATTCTCCATCCCCCTGAACTTGTGATTTAACACTCCCTTCTACATCTGTGCTCTTTTTCTACATCAATGCCCTTTTTGGGGAAACCTAAACCTTTATTCATGGGAGGTGGGTTCGCTGGCTGGACTTCAGGGGATATGGATCAGTGGTGCTGGAAGAGCACAGCAATTCAGGCAGCATCCGAGGACAGGCAAAATCGACGTTTCGGGCAAAAGCCCTTCATCAGGAAGGGCTTTTGCCCGAAACGTCGATTTTGCCTGTCCTCGGATGCTGCCTGAATTGCTGTGCTCTTCCAGCACCACTGATCCAGAATCTGGTTTCCAGCATCTGCAGTCATTGTTTTTACCTTCAGGGGATATGTTCTAGTCAACCTGATGCTATTACACAGCTCTGAGGCAGGTGCGATTTGAACCAAGGTACGGGAGCAGTCAGAGCGGAGTAAGAGGTTAAGAGGGGATCTATTACTGATCAGCTCCCCAGATGGGTCTCTTACTGATCAGCTCCCCGGGAGGGTCTGTAACTGATCAGCTCCCTGGGGGGGGGGGGGGTCTATTACTGATCAGCTCCCCAGATGGGTCTCTTACTGATCAGCTCCCCGGGAGGGTCTGTAACTGATCAGCTCCCTGGGTGGGGGGGGGGGGGGGGGGGGGGTCTATTACTGATCAGCTCCCCGGGGGTGGGTCTATTACTGATCAGCTCCCTGGGTGGGTCTGTAACTGATCAGTTCCCTGGATTGGTGTAATACTGATCAGCTCCCCGGGTGAATGTATTACTGATCAGCTCCCCGGGTGGGGGGTCTGTAACTGATCAGCTTCCTGGGGCGTCTATTATTGATCAGCTCCCCGGCTGGGTCTATTATTGATCAGCTCCCCAGCTGGGTCTATTACTGATCAGCTCCCCGGGGGGGTCTATTACTGATCAGCTCCCCGGGGGGGTCTATTACTGATCAGCTCCCCGGGTGGAGGGGTCTGTAACTGATCAACTTCCTGGGGCGTCTATTATTGATCAGCTTCCTGGGGCGTCTATTATTGATCAGTTCCCCAGCTGGGTCTATTACTGATCAGCTCCCCGGGGGGTCTATTACTGATCAGCTCCCCGGCTGGAGGGGTCTGTAACTGATCAGCTTCCTGGGGCGTCTATTATTGATCAGCTCCCCAGGTGGATGTATTACTGATCAGCTCCCCAGCTGGGTCTATTACTGATCAGCTCCCCGGGGGGGTCTGTTACTGATCAGCTCCCCGGGTGGAGGGGTCTGTAACTGATCAGCTTCCTGGGGCGTCTATTATTGATCAGCTCCCCAGGTGGATGTATTACTGATCAACTCCCCGGGGGGGGTCTATTACTGATCAGCTCCCCGGAGGGTTTATTATTGATCAGCTCCCTGGGGGGTGGATCTATTACTGATCAGCTCCTTGGGTGGATTTGTAACTGATCAGCTCCCGGGGAGGCGGGGGGCGGTCTACTAGTGATCAGCTCCCCGGGACGTCTATTATTGATCACCTCCCTGGGTGGGTCTGTAACCAATCAGCTCCCTGGCTGGGTGTATTACTGATCAGCTCCCCGGGTGGATGTATCACTGATCAGCTCCCCGGGGGGGGGGGAGAGGGAGGGTCTATTACTGATCAGGGAGAAAGTGAGGTCTGCAGATGCTGGAGATCAAAGTTGAAACTTTATTGCTGGAACAGCACAGCAGGTCAGGCAGCATCCAGGGAACAGGAGATTCGACGTTTCGGGCACAGGCCTGTGACCTGCTGTGCTGTTCCAGCAATAAAGTTTCAACTCTATTACTGATCAGCTCCCTGGGTGGGTCTATTAATGATCAGCTCTCGGGGGCGGGGGGGGGGAGGGGTCTATTACTGATCAGCTCCCCTGGGGATTGGGGTCTATTACTGATCTGCTCCCCGGAGGGTTTATCATTGATCAGCTCCCCGGGGGGTGGATCTATTACTGATCAGCTCCCTGGATGGGTGTAATACTGATCAGCTCCCCGGGTGGATGTATTACTGATCAGCTCCCCGGGTGGGGGGGTCTGTAACTGATCAGCTTCCTGGGGCGTCTATTATTGATCAGCTCCCCGGCTGGGTCTATTACTGATCAGCTCCCCGGGGGGAGGGGGTCTATTACTGATCAGCTCCCCAGGTGGATGTATTACTGAT
Source organism: Chiloscyllium plagiosum (assembly GCF_037043375.1). Classification (NCBI taxonomy): domain Eukaryota; kingdom Metazoa; phylum Chordata; class Chondrichthyes; order Orectolobiformes; family Hemiscylliidae; genus Chiloscyllium; species Chiloscyllium plagiosum. The sequence goes on along the minus strand of NW_028270169.1, from coordinate 24,861,199 downwards.
CGGCTCCCGGCTCCCCGGGTGGATGTATTACTGATCAGCTCCCTGGGTGGATCTATTACTGATCAGCTCCCCGGAGGGTTTATTATTGATCAGCTCCCTGGGGGGTGGATCTATTATTGATCAGCTCCCCGGGGGAGGGGGGGTGGGGATTTATTACTTATCAGCTCCCCGAGGGGGTGGGGCGTCTATTACTGATCAGCTCCCCGAGGGGGTGGGGCGTCTATTACTGATCAGCTCCTCGGGTGGGTGGGGGGTCTATTATTGATCAGCTCCCCGGGTGGGGGGGTGGGATGTCTATTACTGATCAGCTCCCCGGGGGGTTGGGGTGGTCTATTACTGATTAGCTCCCCAGGGGATTGGGGGTCTATTACTGATCAGCTCCCTGGGGGATTGGGGGTCTATTACTGATCAGCTCCCGGAGGGGGTGGGGCGTCTATTACTGATCAGCTCCTCGGGGGGGTGGGGGGTCTATTACTGATCAGCTCCCCGGGTGGGGGGGTGGGATGTCTATTACTGATCAGCTCCCCGGGTGGGGGGGTGGGATGTCTATTACTGATCAGCTCCCCGGGTAGGGGGGTGGGATGTCTATTACTGATCAGCTCCCCGGGGGGGTTGGGGTGTCTATTACTGATCAGCTCCTCGGGGGGGTGGGGGGTCTATTACTGATCAGCTCCCCGGGTGGGGGGGTGGGATGTCTATTACTGATCAGCTCCCCGGGTGGGGGGGTGGGATGTCTATTACTGATCAGCTCCCCGGGTAGGGGGGTGGGATGTCTATTACTGATTAGCTCCCCAGGGGATTGGGGGTCTATTACTGATCAGCTCCCCGGGAGGGGAGGGGGTCTATTACTGATCAGCTGCCTGCGGGGGTGGGGGATTTATTACTGATCAGCTGCCTGCGGGGGTGGGGGATTTATTACTGATCAGCTCCCTGGGGGGGATGGGGGGTCTATTACTGATCAGCTCCCCAGGGCATCTATTATTGATCATCACCCCGGGTGGGTCTGTAACCAATCAGCTCCCTGGCTGGGTGTAATACTGATCAGCTCCCCGGGTAGGTCTATTATTGATCAGCTCCCGGGGGGGTGGGTCTATTGTTGATCAGCTCCCCGTGGGGGGGGTCTATTACTGATCAGCTCCCCGGGTATGAGGGTGGGGGGCCTATTACTGATCAGCTCTCCCCCCACACCCACCTCTCCACCAGTAGCCGCTGCTGACATTGAAGCCGGTGATCTCCCTCGAGTAATGGCGGCCGCTGCGGCTGATGTGGCAGCGCCGGAAGATGTCCCGCCGCCTGAGCTCGTCCACCACCACCTCCAGCTCGTCCAGGCGCCCGCTGTCCCTCCGCCGCCGCTGGTAGAACAGCAGCCCGTCCCGGAAAACATAGCAGGCCGCCGCCTTGCGGATGGCCCGCTTGCTGTGCTCGGTGGTACCCGGCGCGTACGGCTGCTTCTTGTCGGTCAGGTAGCGCACGATGGCCCGGTAATTCTCGGCGCTCGTCATTGCCCTCAGCAGCAATAGCCCAGTTACCGGGAGGGGGGTTTCCACGACGACCACCGCCTGACTGCGCGGCATTTCGTTCCGGGGTCAACCGGGACCCGGATCTATGACCTGCAACATGTTGATTTGAACAGTGTACACTGATCTTGGTTGTAGCTAAGAGTTGAATGTTTTAAAACCAAAAAAAAATTGACCTTGATCTGAGACATGATGCTCCAATTGAATTGGCAAATTCATAGGAATCAGGCGACTTTTCCAAAGTGCCTTCTTCTTCTTTCCAAAATAAAAAAGTGACAGTAACTTGGAAAATTTCTTCTGCCCTGCTTTCTTTCCCATCTTAGGCAGGGGTGAAATGGTCCTCAGCCTCTGGGGCCATCATCAGCATCAATAAACAACTTCAGGGAACCCATTCGACTTCACCAGTTTGTTCAGCAATACAGCCACAACATTACTTGTGCTCCCATAATTTGGAGATGCCGGTGTTGGACTAGGGTGTACAAAGTTAAAAATCACACAACACCAGGTTATAGTTTGTTAGAAACGAAAATCGCTTCTCAATAATTGCTCTAGACAAATTCAGGAAAACAAAGTTTTATTAACAAGTCTGCAGAGTTGGGCACCCTTGAGAAAAAAAAAGGCGCGCCAGGCTAACAAAGTTTTCGATTAAATACAGTTCAAGCTCCTCCCTTCTATAGCTCTAAAGAGTCACGAGGTTCACATTCTGAACATTCATTATTTTTCCATTCTGGACCCTTATCACAAAGTCTGCAGTATATGTCTCCCTAGTTGTTTTTCTAGCCTGCAGTCTTATCAGTCAAGGACTTATTCTTCTCTGTCAGAGTTAGTGGTCTTATCAATCAAGGACTTGTTTTTCTACTCTGTCTCGTCCTTTATTATAGAGAAGCATGTTTTACCCTACCCCCACGGCTCTATTCCCCTTAGACTCTGAGGTCATGCACATCTTAACTATTTGTACCGAAATCGTCTCTCACAATTCCACCCTTTCTGTTTTTAAGATGTGCATGACAAAGATAAGCGTCCTCCCATCAGGGGCCCGGGAAATCCTTGGTCTTTCGCAGCAACAGCACCTTAAGTTCCTGCGTTCCATGTTGGGGTACCGCCACTGCCTGGAGTTGGGAAATATTTTTCTGGATTAAAGATTGAACACAGGGGATCAGGCAGAGTAAGATGAGTAGAAGCATTACACCCCCCCCCCCAGCCACCAGTAACGCCGTGCGCCACCAACTACCACCTAGGAGACCATCCCACCATCCGATGCCACCAAGAGGGCGCCAGGATTGAACCGGCACATGGGCCAGTTTCCGAATTTCATCGGAAATCTTCAAAACCGCTTTACCATTATCGTCAATTTTCAGACAGCAGTTAGTCAGGTTAAACTTCCCACACACGCCCCCTTCCGAGGCCAACAGATAATCCAAGGCAAGCCGGTTTTGGTATATAGCAGCCCTCATCTGATCCTGCTGCTTAGCCAGCAACTCCAGGGCCAGGGCGGTCTGATTAGTAATGACCTCTACGACTGCTTGGAGCCTGATAATTCGGTTTAACATATAGATAGGAGTACGGTATCCCCATGATCCATCCTGTGCCCACGTAGCAGGCCCGTAGTATTCAATAATACGGGCCGGTGGCCACTCATCCCCCCAATCACCGACTTGGATATCCCTTGGCGACCTACGCAGGGAGTCAAAGAGTTTAACTCCCAAATCATCGCCTTCCTCCCGGGGTAATAGGAAGAATTCAGGTCTTATTAGACCCAGGAAGCATACTCCAGCCCATCCCATGGGCAGTTTGGAATATGCCTGATTACCGCATATCCAAAATAGGCCATCTGGAGCAGGCCCTCCCTGCCTCACAACGTCATCCCACAACTCCTTTACCCCAGGGACGCTGTTAGAAACGAAAATCGCTTCTCAATAATCGCTCTAGACAAATTCAGGAAAACAAAGTTTTATTAACAAGTCTGCAGAGTTGGGCACCCTTGAAAGAAAAAAAGGCACGCTGAGGCTTACAAAGTCTCCCATTATATACAGTACAAGTCCCTCCCCTCCTTGGCTCTAACGAGCCATGAGGTTCACATTCTTAAAAACATCATTATTCTCCAATTTACACTCTTATCACAAAGTCTGCAACAAATGTCTTCAGAGTCTCTAAAGTTGTTGTTTTTCTCACCCTGTAGTCTTATCAGTCAAAGACTTATTCTTTTCTGTCTGTGCTAGCGGTCTTATCAATCTGTAGCAGATGTCTCTCGAGTCGTTTCCCTATCCTGCAGTCTTATCAGTCAAGGACTCATCCTTCCCTGCCTGTGTTAATGGTTTCATCAATCAAGGGCCTGTTTGTTTTTTACTCTGCTCACAAATTGTCAGCATTCTGCACAATTTAAACTATTCTACTTTTGAGTATATAAAATGTTCTAGAAAAGAAACAAAAGTTTTGTCTTTTATTATAGATCAGTTTGTGGTCCAGGCACATCTTAAAGTTTAAACCGAAATTACCTCTCACAATTCCACCCTTTTCTTTCTTTAAGATGTGCCTGACCAAGATAAGCCCCCCCCCCTCCCTCAAGGGCCCGGGAAATCCGTGGTCTTTCGCAGCAACATCACTTTAAGTTCCCGCGTCCCATGTTGCGGAACCACCACTGCCTGGAGTCGGGAAATATTTTTCTGAATTAAAAACTGAATACAGGGAGTTAGGCAGGGTGCAACGAGAAGAATCATGCCTCCCCCAACCACCAGCAACGCCGTGCGCCACCAGCTACCACCTAGGAGACCATCCCACCATCCGATGCCACTAAGAGGACGCCAAGATTGTACTGGCACATGGGCCAATTTCCGAATTTCATCGGAAATTTTCAAAAACGCTTTACCATTATCGTCAATTTCTAGACAGCAGTTTGTCAGGTTAAATTTCCCGCACACACCCCCCTCCGAGGCCAACAGATAATCCAAGGCAAGTCGGTTTTGATATATAGCAGCCCTCATCTGTTCCTGCTGCTTAGCCAACAACTCTAGGGCCAGGGCAGTCCGGTTAGTAATGACCTCTACGACTGTTTGGAGCCTGATAATTCGATTTAACATATAGATAGGAGTACGATATCCCCATGATCTGTCCTGTGCCCACGTAGCCGGCCCGTAGTATTCAATAATACGGGCCGGTGGCCACTCATCCCCCCAATCACCGACTTGGATATCCCTTGGCGACCTACGCAGGGAGTCAAAGAGTTTAACTCCCAAATCATCGCCTTCCTCCCGGGTAATAGGAAGAATTCAGGTCTTATTAGACCCAGGAAGCATACTCCAGCCCATCCCATGGGCAGTTTGGAATATGCCTGATTACCGCATATCCAAAATAGGCCATCTGGAGCAGGCCCTCCCTGCCTCACAACGTCATCCCACAACTCCTTTACCCCAGGGATGCCCTCATAAGGACCAGGACCACTGCAATTCCAGTATTCGGATTGTTGGCCCCGTGGCAGAGTCTGGACAGGATTATTCCAGCATTGATTCCCCTGACAACCACCGCTCCACACTCCTTTCATGCCATCGGGAGGGTCAGCACTTAGCTCGTAAGAGGAGGAATCAGAACGTAACCGAATGCAATTTTGATGATCTCGGTTTGCAATGTACCAAGCAATATTCTCAGGCCACCATACTCGCGTGGTTGCATCCAATATATTCTGACAGGGGCTAATCCCTACCTTCACGGTCCCCTTGCCTTCAATACAGAACTGGCCCTCAGGGCTGTTTGTCAGTCTCCACCCCTGGCTTTTTCTGTCGTTGTCATGAGTCCAAGCGGTTTGCAGCAATTCCCCTATGTCTAAGCTTTGACCAGTCCACGGCCATTGTTCCGACATATGCGGCCCCCCACAGACCCAGCAATTGCTAACATTTAAAACAGTGGCTATTCTAGAGGTGAGATCAATAAACAGGTTTTGTGTAACATCAGGGAGTTCAATCTTTCCTTCTACCTCTGCGTATACAGATGGCACTTTAGGGAGCACGACCGTTCCCTGACGGTCTTGCTCTTTCCCCAACCCCCGATCAGTGATCTGTATCTTGGTCTCCTTGACTCTGTCAACCTGCTCCCTGAGCAACACGGAGGATAGGTCCCACCTCCCAGTTTTGCTAATACACACCCAGCGGTCATTTATAGGGCATCCATGGATTTTGCCACCGTACCCTTTATTATATACCTGATAATAGGGTCTCCCATCGTCCCAACATTCATGGCGTGCACTCACATCGTAACACCTATCGTCCACATAGGAATGGGACACAAATGATCCCGAATAGATTCGAATCCCAAGTCTTACTGTAGTTCGACATTTGTCACATCTCCCCTCACCCTCCCCCACATACAGGAGTAAACTGATCAATATCCCCACCAATGCAGTCCAAGTAGAGTTCATTATCGCTGTCTTTTCAGTTTTACCGACAACGGCTTGTCCCCTTGCTCGCATGTCCAGGTGCTTTCTTCTTCAGGCGGAACAGGCCCCTTTATCCTTGATGCGTGGACCCACCCTTTTTCTTTCGTCCGAACAGCTGCTCCAGTTGTTAACAGAACCAGGAACGGTCCTTCCCACCGCGGCTGGAGCTTTTCGGCCTTCCAGGTCTTAACAAGTATCCAATCTCCGGGCTCCACCTTATGCAGGAGGAAGTCGAGCGGCGGAGTCTGAGCCAGGAGACCTTTCCTCCGGAGTTCTGCAAAAGAATGGGATAAGGCCAGTAAATAGGTTCGGATAAATACATCCCCCCCTTGTAGAGTGGGACATCCATCAACCTTACTCCAATACGGTAATCCGAACAGCATTTCATAGGGGGAAACCCCGACATCTCGGCGAGGTGCCGTACATATCCTCAATAGGGCAATGGGCAGGCACTTTGGCCAGGGTAACTTAGTTTCTAACATCAGCTTAGTCAATTGGGTCTTGAGCGTGCCATTCATTCTCTCAACTCGACCCGAACTCTGAGGATGCCAGGGTGCGTGGAATTTCCATTGGATACCCAGGGCAGTACAGATCAAATGGTGTAGCTTAGAAATAAAATGCGTCCCGCAGTCGGAGTCGATAGATTCCATTATGCCATATCTCGGGATTATGTTCTCTAACAACAGTCGGGCCACGGTTGGTGCATCGTCTTTGGCAGTTGGGAAAGCCTCTACCCAGTGAGTGAAATGGTCTACTATTACTAGCAGATATTTCCATCTCTGTACTGGGGGTAATTCTGTAAAGTCGACTTGGATCCTCTGAAATGGCCTAATCGCGAGGGGCTGACCACCAGCTGGCATAGAACGCATGGCTTTCTGATTAATACGCCGGCAAGTGGGGCATCCGACTACCTCTTGTTGGGCTAATGTGTATATCCCCCTGCATACATAGTCTCTCAGGATTGTGTCACACATGGCTTGCACCCCCCAGTGGGTCTGATGGTGTAATCGGTGCAGAATACTCCGGGTGATCTGTTTGTTCAGTACTTGTCTCCCATCAGGAACCGTCCACTTCCCGTTAGTATCTAGCCGGGCACCCAATTGATCCATTTTATCAATCTCCCCCTGGGTGAAGACGGGTTGTTTAGCGAGCCCTTCCCTCAACGGTATTAACGTTAACAATTGGACGGATTTTTCGACCGCTGCCCGCTTGGCTTCCTCGTCTGCCAGCCGGTTTCCCACCGCTTCCGGTGTCGACCCCTTCTGGTGACCGGGTACATGGACTACTGCAAGTTCCGTAGGTAACGCCAGGGCTTCCAACGTTAGGCTGATCATTTGTTCGTGAGCTAATTCTTTTCCCCGGGAAGTTATCAATCCTCGCTCTTTCCAGATTTTCCCGAAAGTATGAACGACTCCGTATGCATACTTTGAGTCAGTATATATGGTTCCCACTTTCCCTTCCAACAACTTCAGGGCCCTCTGGAGGGCGTACAACTCACAGGATTGGGCTGACCACTTCCTGGGCAGTCGTCCGGACTCAATCGTCCGTTTCGTTGCACCATCTATGACAGCATAGCCACTGTATCGTACTCCACTGATGCACCGGGAGGACCCGTCGATATACAGTTCCTGTCCCTCACCCAGCGGGGCTTCTTGCAGGTCCTCTCGGCTCTTGGTCTGCAAGTCCACAAATTCCACACAATCATGCTCCTGTTCCCCATCTGCAGGACGTCCGTACAGAAACTGGGCTGGGTTGCAACTGAGATCTTTTGCAAAATTGAGATCGTTCCCGGTCATCAAAATCGTCTCATACTTCAGGATGCGAGAGTCTGTTAACCAGCGGTGAGCCTTTTGAGCCAGTATGGTACTAACCGAATGTGGGGAGTATACTGTGATCCTTCCTCCAAAGGTAAGTTTTCGGGCCTCTTCTACTAACATTGCCGTAGCTGCCACTGCCTGGATACAGGTCGGCCATCCACGTGACACAGGGTCTAACATTTTTGACAAAAATGCAACCGGCTGACGTTTCCCTGCCCGCAGCTGAGTAAGCACACCCTGGGCAATTCCGCCGGCGCTATTAACATATAACTGGAACGGTTCCTTCAGGGTGGGTAAAGCCAATACCGGAGCTCGAATCAGTTTACTTTTAATAATATTAAATCGCTGCTCCTCCTCATCTGACCAGTCCACCTTTTGTCCTTCTTGTCCCAGTTTGTCGTACAAAAATTTTACTAAAGTGGTGTAACTTTCAATCCATATCCGGCAATACCCTACTAGTCCCAGGAATTGTCTGACTTCCTTCTTCGTCCTGGGTATTGGCATACCCGTAATCCCTGATATTCGTTCTGGCGTGATACGGCGGTGCCCCTTACTGACTTGATGACCCAGATATCTTACTTCTCGCTCCACAAACTGGAGTTTTGTCCTGGAGACGCGTAGACCCTGTTTCCCCAGGAAGTTCAGCAGGGCAACGGTGTCTGCTCGTACCTCCTCTTCTCTTGGTCCTGAGAGTAAGAGATCATCGACATATTGGAGCAATTGATTCTCCGCGTTACACCGAAATCCTCCTAAGATCTGCTCCAGTATTTGTCCAAACAAATTGGGTGACTCCGTGAATCCCTGCGGCAAGACCGTCCATCTTAACTGTCGCTTTCGTCCTGTGAAGGGATTCTCCCATTCAAAGGCAAAAAGGTTCTGACTTTCTTCGTCAAGGGGGCAACTCCAGAAAGCATCCTTCAGATCTATTACGCTGAACCATTCATGTTCGGGGGGAATTTTACTCATTAACGTGTAGGGATTAGGTACCACCGGGTATCTAGCCTGGACTACTTCATTCAACCCCCGCAGGTCTTGCACCAGCCTATATGTCCCGTCCGGCTTCCTCACAGGGAGTATTGGAGTATTGAAAGGGGACATGCATTCCTCCAGTAGTCCATCTGTGATTAATCTTTCTATCACAGGTTGTAACCCCTCCCGTCCTTCCATAGCAATCGGGTATTGTTTCCTTCTTACCGGGCCTCTTCCTGGTAACATGGTGATTTGGAGAGGTTTGATGTTTAGACCCCCTCTGTTCCCCTCTCGGTACCATACTTCCGGGTCTATTTGTTGATCATCTTCTTCGGTGAGGGCGAACAACCTTACCACCATTTCCCCGTTATTTGGTACCGTTCCGATCCCTAGTTTGACCTGCAAGTCTCTTCCTAACAAATTAAACCCCGCCGATGGCAGTAGAAGGAGGTCTCGTTTAGTAGTTCTGTTTTCATACCCAATTTCCACGTCCTCCACCACTGGGACTTGTAATTTCTGTCCTCCAATTCCAGATACCCCCATAACTTTTCCTCCTGCTCGGGTGCCGGGGGGTATTTGGATTATACTTGATCTTTCGGCTCCCAAGTCCACCATAAATGTGATCTCCGATCCTTGGGGCCCTACTTTCAAGTTTACCAGGGGTTCCTGTCGATAGTCCTTTTGCCCCAAGGGTAGGAACCCCCGACCTCCCTAATCTTCCTCCATCAGGGCGTACGACCTCACCTCCCGCTTGTAGCGGGAGCACTCCCGTTTAAAATGTCCCTCTTCATTACAATAGTAACATCTGAGTGTCCTCTTCATTTCCCTGTCGCGGTCTCGAGTTCCTCCACTCTTCCTTTGTTCCGGCCATGGTTCTCTTTTCCTCTGCTCTTGCCACGACTCTCCCCTTTCCGGTTCCTGCCACGGCTCCCCCTTTTCCCTCCTTCCAGCTGTCACTTGTTGCACCGTCTGCATCATTATCTTTGTCGCCTTCTTTTGCTTCTCATCGTCCCTTCTCACAAACACCTTTTGCGCCTCCCGTAGTAGTTCACTCAGAGGTTTACTATCCCAATCATCCATTTTCTCTAACTTCTTTCGTATGTCCGGCCAGGCCTTTGATACAAACTCTACCCGTATGAGTTGTTGCCCCACGTCCGTCTCAGGGTCCACCCCAGCAAACTGCTGCAAATTCTTCCTAATCCTGTCTAGGAAGTCCGTAGGGGTTTCCTCCGGGTTTTGATGATTACCAAAGGCCTTGGTAAAATTGTGCCCCTTCGGGGCTGCCTGCCTTATTCCTTTTATCCAATATTCCCGCATGTCTCTCATGTTGCGCCATCCTTCCTCCGTGTTCTTATCCCACTCGGGGTCGGTGAGGGGAAATTTCTGCTCCCCTCCTGCTCCTCCCTCTCTCTCCCAGACCAACAGCGCAGCTTGACGTATCATCTGTCGTTCCTGGCTAGAGAATAATGTTCCCATGATGGAATACATCTCATCCCACGTATAAGTATTTGGCCCCAGGAACTGATCTAATTGTTCAGCCAGGCCCATGGGGTCCTCCAGTAGGCCCTTCATCTCCCTCTTGTAATTCCGTACTTCAGTACTCGTTAAGGGGACGTTCACATATCCCGTCCCTCCTTCCGCGCCTCCCATGGGCACTTCCCGGAGTGGATTCATTCTTGCAATTGGGACAGAGTTCCGTCTGTGACTCTTTTCAGCTTGAGATCTAGTCTGTACTCCTGAGGCACCTGGTGGTTCCTCCCCGCTTTCTTCCCCTTCCCCTGAATCGTCGCCACCCGAAGGACCATTTTGCGGGGCCGACGGGGTCACGTAGGGCGGCGGTAAGTGATCTAAAGGTTCCCATTCTTTCTGCCCTTTCAAGTCTTCATTGGTTACCTTCATTTTGCAAGATAGTGTGACTGGTAGCCAACAAAGGGCGTAATCACTTTCCTCCCGAGTAACATTAGGTTTCGAATTGACATATAAAATTAGAGCTTGCCGGACCCAGTCTTCATCAGTGCCGAATTTAGGCCACCACACTGAGTCTGCCTGAATAGGTTTTTGGGACCACGTTTGACAGTATCTCACCATCTTCTTTCTAGATTTTCCTTTTCTCCTACCCTGATCCCAATTATTTAACATTATTCCTAACGGACTATCCTCAGGTACCCCGGGGTATTTTTCATTGTCTACCCTCAAGCCTACCTTTCCCTTATTCGCCTTGGATCCCTTATTTCCCATTGCCAAGGACTTTGTAAAATCGGAGATTCCTGTATTGTCCCGTGATAATCTATCACTATTTAGCCAATTCCCGGACCTTCAGTCCCATGATCGCCCAGGTCCCTTTGCAGGCACCCCCGGTCTTTGGATTCCTTGTCCTACGTCTCTGTGAAACAGATCACAGGCACCCCGTAGGTCCACGTTCCTCCGCAAACACGGTCTCTGCAAAATCCCGCACAGACGAGCCCCGGTCTCTAGATTCCTGAGTCCCACGTCTCTGTAGAAAAATCTACAGGCACTCCGCAGGTCCCCAGTCCTCCGGAAAGACGGTTCCCGCAAGTCTGTTCTTACCTGGGTTCGGTGCACCGAAATTACTCGATCGTTAACCGTCCCCACTGCCTCGGCCACACCCCTCCTTTGTTCTCCTGAGCCTTCCGGATATCACTCGCTCAAGCCGCGCGGGGCGACAAGCAAGGAATCAGGGACTGCCGAACTCAGCAGGGTGCACCTTCTCCGATGTCCTTCCTCAGCCCCCCCCTCGCGGCCGGAGTGTTGATCGGACGAGCCCCCAAGTTTGTTAGAAACGAAAATCGCTTCTCAATAATTGCTCTAGACAAATTCAGGAAAACAAAGTTTTATTAACAAGTCTGCAGAGTTGGGCACCCTTGAGAAAAAAAAAGGCGCGCCAGGCTAACAAAGTTTTCGATTAAATACAGTTCAAGCTCCTCCCTTCTATAGCTCTAAAGAGTCACGAGGTTCACATTCTGAACATTCATTATTTTTCCATTCTGGACCCTTATCACAAAGTCTGCAGTATATGTCTCCCTAGTTGTTTTTCTAGCCTGCAGTCTTATCAGTCAAGGACTTATTCTTCTCTGTCAGAGTTAGTGGTCTTATCAATCAAGGACTTGTTTTTCTACTCTGTCTCGTCCTTTATTATAGAGAAGCATGTTTTACCCTACCCCCACGGCTCTATTCCCCTTAGACTCTGAGGTCATGCACATCTTAACTATTTGTACCGAAATCATCTCTCACAGTCCAACAGGTTTAATTGGAAGCACACTAGCTTTCGGAGCGATGATTGTGGAGTACACAATTGTAAACCACAGAATTTATAGCAAAAGTTTACAGTGTGATGTAACTGAAATTATACATTGAAAAATACCTTGATTGTTGAGTCTTTCATCTGTTTGAATACCATGATAGTTTCACTTCTATCATGTGTAAATCACAAAACTTTTTTTTAAAGTTACATTTTCAGGTTAACTGTAACAATTGGTGTAGGCTAGACAATATGTTGAAGGTGTTAGCCCCCTGTGTTCTCTGTTGTGCTATGATGTTTAGATTGATTCCAATCTAAAAAGTGAGATAACAGAGTTTTACATGAATTCATGCAGCTTTTGACCAAAGTACAATGTAACTCTGCAAGTACAAATTCACCTCACAAACGTATATGTATATGTGTGCATGTGGGTCTTTGTGTGTGTGGTCTCGGTTGGGGGGTTGTGAGTGGATGGGTGAGAGAGAGTGTGTATATGGGTGTGTATGTGAGTGTAGAGTGTCTTAAGTTGTGTTTAACACTAAACATTGATTTTTTAAATAGTTTGAAAATTTGTGAATTATTACTTCTTTCATGGGATGTGGTACTCACTGGCAAACCCAGCATTTTGTTTCCCTTCAATTGAGTGTCTTGCTAGGTCACTTCAGATTCAACTGTTCATCTGGAGTCACCAAGTTGGACAGACAAAACAAAGTTGGTAGTTAAAGATTTTTAAAAAAAAAATTATTTTCTTCTTCTTTGGTAGTGCTTATTTTATTTCCCCAGAATCCATGTTGTGTGTGTGCAGGTGTGAGACACAGTGAAAGACACAAGGTGCATGAATCTTTATTCAATTCCCACCACCAGGAAGAAAAGAAACACCCGAGTGGCCAGTGACAAGCAGTGCCCTTCACATCAAAGGGTAATGCTGCATGATCAAACAGTGAAGGAGAGGGCAGGGATTAAATCAAAATAGAGTTGGAGGGGGAAATAATGCACTCCACTCCCTGCGGCGCCCACCTGTCCCTGAATAGCTCAAGGGTGTTGGTGGACACCACGTGCTCCTTCTCCAGAGACACCCAGACTCTAATGTAGCCACGAAAGAGGAGCAGGCACAGTTAAAGATTTTAACAAAGTATGCAATATTCCCCAAACTAGCCTGTCTTTTTACAACCAGACTAACAGAAATCACAAACTAAGATCTTATAGTGAACAAGCATTACTACTTATTACAAATAAGTAGATTCTAGCTGCAGCTAAACAACTAAAAACGGGTGACATATACCTCTACTGGTTAAAATTATAAACCCCACTTACCTATATAAAACTCTCCTTACACATACATGGAGACATTGTTATAGGTGATGAGAAAATTGGGAAGACAGTTCAACAATCCTTGCCAAAATTATTTGTTTATTAATAGTTTTCCTTGTTAGGACTTTGTTCATTTCTCACCTCCAGGTGCTTTTCAAGTACCTTATAGAAGATACAATTTGTGAACCAGTTGCTTTGTAAAGGCTCCTAGCTACTAAAACCAGTTTACAATACCTGGTGAGGGAAAGCACGTATTTATTTTATTGCAGAGAGCGAGAGACAGAAACACTACATCCCCATTTACAGGTCTCAAGTAGTCTGGCCATATTCTTCACATCTACAAGCTGTTCAGCTACCTCGGAGCCAATCATATAATTGTTGGCAGGCGGAAAGCCTTTATCATTGACTCCACAAACCAATCAGCTGCTTGTTGCCAGTTTGTCCACACCCAGCTCACCTTTGAATAAGTAATCGTACAAACAGCACTTAAAATGTTGTTCGTAGCCAGCTTTTAAAAAGTGCAGCAATCCCTTCCACAATCCTTGTTTTTTTTTAAAACAGTCCTTTTCCCATTTCAGATCACAATCAAAAATACAGTATTTCCAATGTAATTGAGACCAGCTTTATTTTCTAGATTTATTGACCTGAACTCAAATTCTATCAGTTTCTGGGGTAGGCTTTGAACCCAAGTGCTGGGAGCATTTTCTACTCTTGCAGATCATTAGGCATTATCACTATGCCACCACCTCTTCTTATTGAAGTGTGAAAGAAGAAATGGCAATAGATAGCAGCATATCCAAAGTAGATGTAAGTTGCATATTATTATTTACACGAAATAACCACTGCCATGTTCTTACTTGAAAGGTATGTTAGTTACAGATATGTCTTATCCACAACCATACCTATTATTTTGCAAGCCTGCCAAAGGTCAAAGAAAATATAAAATAGTTGAAGAATACAGTGTAGAATGGCAGAGTGTCAGTGGGACTGCAGTTAATCAGGTGGTAGTCATATCTGCAACTCCCCACATACCACACTCCCAAACTCAATATGCCACAGAGATTACCACTTCGTCACCAGTACTACTGAATTGCAACACCACTCTTATGATTCATTACATTTGCAACATCTAATTGCCTTCCTAATTATTTCCTGTACCTGCATGCTAAATCTTAATGATTCATGTAGCAGCATCGCAGATTTAAATATCTATTAGTAATAGATTAATATACAGATAAGTCACTTTTGGAATTTAGTGTTGGCATTTGTGCAATAGAGTATTCAACTTTCACTCTGCCTTGACTTTATGTCAGTCTGCAGCCATCAATTCTAATGGTGAAGGCGTCCTCCATTGGATAGAAGGATCTGCTGAGCTCTGTTTTAGGCCCTCTCTGTCCCCACATTCAACAAAAAAAAGCTAGAAGCAGCAGATTTTGTCCGCTGCCATTTTCTGGAAATGTTGGGAAATAATGTGGTTCTGCAGGGGCCACAGCAGAAAGTAGATAATAAGCATGAAACTTTAAGTAATGAAAACAGAAATAAAATAATATGATCCCAGACCATCAAATTATGTTATGATCCCAAAGAAGATTAGCAAAGTCAGACTAAACCAGAACACTCAAAACATTCTTAGGCAGGCAGCTTAGACCATGACTTTGCAATTTGTTTTGGAAAGTGTACAGTGAAAATTACCTGCATTAAGTTAGCAAGATTGATTACTAGATTTTAAAACAGACAAAAACTTATGCACAAAATTACACAATGAAACACAAAGAACAGAATAAAGAACCCTTACCGAACTGAGCCTATCCAACTAGACTTACTTATTCTGTTCCAAATATACATAACAGTCCCAATAAGCAAACTCTCTTTAAAAACCAGTAAAAATGGAACATATGCTTACAGGTTGAAGTTGAAGGGCAGAAAGAGTTTTCACACAGCTCCCTTTGAACTTCCAACCAGTTCAAGACTCAACTGAAACTGTTCAGCTCAGCTAGAGAGGTGACCACTCCCCTTTCATTATACAGGTCACTTCTAAAACATGACCGCTTTGGCCTGAAGTCTCATCTGTTTACATATAAACAAAAGACCTCTCAAAATCCTTTTCATCCCTGTACCAAACTAGACTGATCAGAATCTGGCCCAGTTTTTTTGCCCCTCTGAAAAACAAATCAAAGACAGAGTCTCCTTGAGCCAAGGAACAGCTTTTAGGGAAAAAGGGACTAGCTTTGTGACACCTCCCCCGTAAAAAAAGAACCATCAATACCAAAAGATGGCTTCATTTTTAATCCTTCAAAACCCGGTTAGTAGTCTAAACACATAAAACTTTACTAAATATAAACATGCAAACATGCACAACTACATGCAAATTCAGGCCTTAGTACACCCGCCACCAAACACCTCCATATCTCATTCAAGTCTCAATAATGCATTGGCAATCACATTTTCGCAAACTGCTACATGCACAATTGTCAAATTGAATGGCTGCAATAACAAGTTCCATCTAAACAGTCTGACATATTTGTCCTTAATCTTTTCCACAAATGTCAATCGGTTGTGATCTGCCAACCATCCAACTCAAACTTTGGGTCCGCTACATGGATGACATATTTGTCATCACTAAATGAAACAAATTAGAGGAAACCTTCAGGACCATCAATAATACCCTTACTGGCATAAAATTTGCTGAAGAGGAGGAAAACAACAACAAATTGCAATTCCTAGATGTCACAGTAGAGCGAACAGCCAATGGGGAACTTCAAACCAGCGTCCTCAGGAAAACAACACATACGGAAGAAATATTGAACTACAGAAGCAATCACCCCAACATCCACAAACAAAGCTGCATCAGAACATTATTCCAATGAGCCACCACACACTACAGCTCAGAGGAACTACTCAGAGCAGAGAAATATCACCTTTCCAGTGTATTCAAAAAGAACAGGTACCCAATGAACACAGTCCACTGATTTCTTAGCAACAAACCCAAACAAGCAGACAAAACGCATCCAGAAACCCTAGCCACTCTCCCCTACATCAAAGACATCTCGGAAATGACTGCCAGACTACTCAGACCTCTTGACATCATGGTAGCCCACAAACCCACCAACACACTAAAACAGTACCTAATGAACATAAAAGACCCTATACAGACAACAACCAAAACTAATATTATTCACAAAATACCATGCAAGGACTGTAACAAATACAAATTGGACAAACAGACAGAAAACTAGACACCCAGGATACATGATCATCAACTAGCCACAACACGACATGTTAGTATCCTTACATACAGATGAGGAAACACACCACTTCAACTGGGACAACATATCCATTCAAGGAGAAGCCAAAGAGAGACACGAGAATTCCTAGAAGCATGGCATTCCAACGGGAACTCTACCAACAAATACATTGAGTTAGACCTCATCTACCATCCCCTGAGAAAAAGAACAGGAAATGACATCATCACAGGAATGATGTCACCACAGAAAATTACATCACCAATCCAAAGAAATCCAAACATATAAATAGAAAGCAGGAATTATCAACAGTGCTTCGCCTGGAGGCCCACTGAAGATGTTACCTAGTAGGGCGATGAAACATCTGGAAATGAACCTTCCAGCTCAGCGAGCAAACCTACATACAGAACCTCAACCTGAGCTACAAATCTTCTCAAACCTTGCTAGGACAAATTCTATTCCTGGAGCTGAGAGTTTGTCCAGTACTTCTAACACAAATTCCCCACTCTTCTCTGGATTCTCTAACTTAACTTTACATAATTGAGCACTTTTTTTCTAACCATAAATTCCTGTTACCAGTACCTTTTCTGGCAATAGTTCCTCAGGAGTACATATCTCCTCATTCCTCAGCATTACAGACTGAGACGATTCTGTGTCCCTTAATATTGTAACTTCCTTCCCTACTACTCCTGGCCTTTGTGAATAAACTTTATCCTTGCATGCATTTTTTTAAGCAGATCTGGCACTTCCTCCTTAATCAACTTCTGATCATCTTGTACACTCTGAGGCAATTTCTAACTTCCTTTGTGCTTTTTGGTACTAGTCCAAAACTTCCAGACTTGTCTGGTTTTCCTACATCTGGCTCTTTCCTAGCCCACCAACACTGTGATTTTATGTGGCCCACTTTATTACAATGAAAACACCGGAGCATTTTAACTTCTTTGTCCCCATCAAGGGTTTCTTTTTTACCCTTTATGATCTCCACTGAGATCTATCTTTCCCTTTCCACATGAGGATTCCACTTTGCCCCAGTTTCTATCCCTCATGGATTGAAATTGATTCTGGAAGCCAAACCAAGTTTTATGGACCAGCTCATAATCATCAGCCACTTCAGCTGCTAACCTTGCTGTTTTAACTCTCTGCTCTTCCACATGAGTTTACATTAATTCAGGGAGTGAAGTTTTGAATTGCTCCATAATAATTACCTCTCTGAGAGCATCATAGGTTTGCTCGATCTTTAAAATTCTAATCCATCTATCGAAATTACTCTGTTTGATCCTTTCAAACTCAATATAAGTTTGACCTGGGTCGCTCCCTAGGTTCCTGAAACATTGTCTATAAGCTTCTGGTACAAGCTCATATGCACTTAAAATGGCTTTTTCCACCTCCTCATACTCCCCAAATACCTCCTCTGATAGTGCTGCGAATACCTCACTAGCCCTAGCTACAAGTTTTGTTTGGATTAACAAAACCCACATTGCCACTGGCCAATGCACTTGTTTAACCACCTTTTCAAATGAGATGAAAAAGGCTTCCACATCCTTCTCAGCAAATGTAGGCAATGCTTGAACATACTTAAACAGTTTCTCACTCAGCTTCTGACTACCAGGGGCTTGCTCATCGTCACTCCCTTCCTCACTAAGCCTACCCTCAGCCTTCATCTCCAGCCTTTTAAGCTGACTTTCCTTTTTAAGTGTAAGTTTTTGAAGTTCAAACACTCTTTTTCTTTCTCTGCTCTCTCTTCTTCCCCTCTCTGCCTTTAATCGTAACTCAAACTGTTTCATTTCAGCTGCCCTTTCCTTATCTCTCACATCTAACTCAAGCTGCTTCATTTGCATTTGAATCTTTGCCATCTCTATAGATTCTGATGGTTTATCCAGCAAGTTTAAATGCTGAGCCACTGCTGTAATTATCTCTCCTTGTGAATCAACCTGAGCTACAAATCTTCTCAAAAATCAGTAACCTTACTTTTTCTCTACCTTTAAAAATAAAGTTAAAGGTACATACTAAGAAAATAAAGCAAAAGATTACATGTTTTTGAAGAAACAAAATTTTACTGTACAAGATTTACTGTACAATTTACAATACATTCACAATTCAGTTCTTGCGATATCTTCCATAGTTGAATAGCCTTTGAACACACATGCACATACTGCTTTAGACAACTGAAGGATGATGACTCTGTATATGTAGCATTCCTATTGCCTATCATCAGCAGCAGGATAAAATGGGAAGAGATCCTATTCAGAACACTCAATGTGTTTGAGATGTCATAACATTTAACAGCTGGCTAGACAGCTTGAGACTCTGTGATGGGATTAATTTATAAAATGGTCAAACATTACACTGAGAAAAGGTTGGGGTTGCTGAAAAGATAGTATCAAATATGTGGTCTTTATCTGAAATATCTTGTGAAAATATTTGTTTTACAAATTGGTACCACTTCACAACTTGCCAATTATTTTCCATGATAGGGAGTTGAGTGTTCCATGATGTGCGGTATCTGGACTAGGAAATGTATTGTAGTCATTGAGGCTTCTCACAAAGGCGGAGGTGGGTACTGCAGATGCTGGATATTAGAATCAAGATTAAAGTGGTGCTGGAAAAGCACAGCAGGTCAGGGTAGCATCCGATGAGCAGGAAAATTGATGTTTTGGGCAAAAGCCCTTCGTCAGGAATGGCCCCCACTGATGCCACTCCTCTACACACGCCTGTGCAGGTGAGTTGCATCTGTGGGGGCCATTCCTGATGAAGGGTTTTTGCTCGAAACGTCTACAGTATTTTCCTGCTCCTTAAATGCTGCCTGACCTGCTGTGCCTTTCCAGCACCACTCTAATCTCACTTCTCACAAACCTCTAGTTTGGACTGTGATTACATAACCGAAACCTGCACCACCCAATTACTTCTGCTAAAAGCCAACTCCATGCAAAATCAGACAAGTCTATGCAAAAAACAAATATAGACCTGGTCTAACATAGAAGCACTTACTCAATGTATTTATATTTCTCAGGTGTCTGAGGAATGATGTCGGTATGTAATGACTTTCCATATATTCTGGAATCCTGAGTTGGAACACAGACCCTCTCTACAAATAGAACATGGTTGCATTGGATCAGCTATGCAATTCAGAAAGCATCAGCAAAATATTAAAGATAGAATCTTTCGCATCTCAAATATTTCACTCATTACCAAGACAGAATCTTAAGATACTTTTACCACACTTCAAACTTGGCAGACATTAAAGAGCAGATATTCCAAATATTGTGCCTTGAAATAAAACCTAGATAAAAGATTAGCGTTTAACCATTTATCTTAGATTCCCTACAGGGATTTAGATTAAGAATTTAGTTTAAGCAAATCTATATTTAGGACTACTTGTTAACTAATTATTTTCATGTAAAGTTTTGTTTTTGAAATGATCAGATCTCAGAAAGTTAATTGTGCATATTTGTTTTTTAATTGAAAAGGAACAAACATTTACCTGCATTTAAAGTCAAATGGGACATTTAATACAAATTTACACATTCCAGTGGGGGACTGCTTATAATGATGTGAAATCCAAATACCTAATTTTAACATATAGAATAATGCCAAAAGATTTAATGATATTTTTAAAAACATGTATAAAAGAATTAAATAAAACAAATATTAAAGTAAAATAAATAACAGAAATATGGTTTATAACTACGCATTGCGTACATCTGTGTTACATACTCAGGTTTACTTCTTACACCTCAAAAATCCTTTCACATGACTAATCTACCTTAATATCATTAACTCCATTTGGACTGAACGTAGGTATGCAACGTCTCTAGAGACCTTTCCTCAGCTTCGGCTATTTTTAGAGATAAAACTACCATCTACCATCTTTTGATTGTCCCTTGTTTTGCTTATTTTCTGGCTGTTAACTTCTTAAGTCACCCTAGCCCTAAACTTTTAATTGTAATAGATCCCATGCTTACTTCAATTGCATTCATCCCATTTTATACAGATTCAAAGTTGAATTCCCAAAACCAAAAGTTATACTTTAAACATCTGAACTAGGTATTTTAAACAGTATACCCAAGACATACACACAAATAGATCCCATGGTCACTAATTGAGTAGACATTTGTGATTTTGAACAACATACATAGTCAAGAAAGCAATCCCACACATTTGGACTTCCTTACCGTATGGAAGTTTAAATGAAATTTGAGACTTTTCAAGCAAAGAAAAGGCGGCTGAAGAAATTAAAAAGCAGCACAATATTTTCACCAGTGCAAACGTTCAAATAACTACAAAAATACTGCAAACCTTGTCTGTCTGGATTGATTTCATTGATCAGCTTAAGGAGTCTATTTGTTAATAAATGCAGTGCCCCAAGTACTTTTATTTTGTCATCCCACGCATGCAGAACAACTTCATCAAATATAAAAAACTATGTAAAAGAGTTGAAGGTCAGGATGAAATGAGGGGTGGGAATGGCAAAGGAAGAAGGGGTTTAATGGCAGTGTTCCCTAACAAACTGAAGGGAATGTAATGAGAGGGATGGCATGGGAAGCAGATTTAAAGGAGTACAGTTGATATAAATGAGAATTTGTTTGCAGGTGCTAATTAGCTTTAATATGTATTTTCCCCATTTTATATTAAAAATCAGAAATATATTACCCAATTGTAAATAGTAGCCTATATTTAATGTTTAAAAAACATTCTGCACTGTTTAAAAAATGTGGTAAGGTCAAGCCAGGGAACCATAGACCAGTAAGCCAGACATCAGCGGTGGGCAAGTTGCTGGAGGGAATCCTGAGGGACAGGATGTACATGTATTTGGAAAGACAAGGACTGATCAGGGATAGTCAACATGGCTTTGTGCATGGGAAATCATGTCTCACATTCTTGATTGAGTTTTTTTTTTAGTAACCAAGAGGATTGATGAGGGCAGAGCAGTAGATGTGATCTATATGGACTTCAGTAAGGCATTCGACTAGGTTCCCCATGGGAGACTGGTTAGCAAGGTTTGATCTCATGGAAAACAGGGAGAACTAGCCATTTAGATACAGAACTGGCTCAAAGGTAGAAGACCGAGGGTGGTGATGGAGGGTTGTTTTTCAGATTGGAGGCCTGTGACCAGTGGAGTGCCACAAGGATCGGTGCTGGGTCCACTACCTTTCATCATTTATATAGATGATTTGGATGTGAGCATGAGAGGTATAGTTAGTGAGTTTGCCGATGACACCAAAATTGGAGGTGTAGTGGACAGCAAAGAAGGTTACCTCAGATTACAATGGGATCTTGATCAGATGGGCCAATGGGCAGAGGAGTGACAGATGGAGTTTAATTTAGAAACATCTTAGGTGTTGCATTTTAGGAAAGCAAATCTTAGTAGAACATACCCTTAATGGTAAGGTCCGAGGGAGTGTTGCTGAACAAAGAGGCCTTGGAGTGCAGGTTTGTAGGTCTTTGAAAGTAGAGTCGCAGTTTGATAGGATAGTGAAGAAGAGGTTTGGTATGCTTTTGTTTACTGATCAGAGTATTGAGAACAGGAGTTGGAAGGTCATGTTGCAGCTGGACAGGACAGTGGTTAGGCCACTTTTGGAATATTGCGTGCAATTCTGAATCGGAAGGATGTTGTGAAACTTGAAAGGGTTCAGAAACGATTTCCAAGGATGTTGCCAGGGTTGGAGGATTTGAGATATAGGGCAAGGTTGAACAGGCTGGGGCTATTTTCCCTGGAGCGTTGGAGGCTGAAGGGTGACCTTACAGACATTTATTAATCATGAGGGGCATGGATAGGATAAATAGACAAAGTCTTTTCCCTTGGGTGGGGGAGTCCAGAACTAGAGGGCATAGGTTCATGGCAAGAGGGGAAAGATATAAAAGATATAAAACTTTTTCACGCAGAGAGTGGTATATGTATGGAATGAGTTGCCAGAGGAAGTGGTGGAGGCTGGTACAATTGCAACATTTAAAAGGCATCTGGATGGGTATATGAATATGAATAGGAAGAGTTTGGAGGGATATGAATCAGGTGCTGATAGATTG
The DNA here is from genome assembly GCF_037043375.1 of Chiloscyllium plagiosum. Classification (NCBI taxonomy): domain Eukaryota; kingdom Metazoa; phylum Chordata; class Chondrichthyes; order Orectolobiformes; family Hemiscylliidae; genus Chiloscyllium; species Chiloscyllium plagiosum. The sequence continues at coordinate 24,838,634 of NW_028270169.1, read as the reverse complement.
AACTAGATTGGGTTGGGATATCTAGTCGGCATGGACGAGTTGGACCGAAGGCTCTGTTTTCGTGCTGTGCATCTCTATTTCTCTATGACTTGGTAGTGGCCAGACTGCATTACAATTTTTTTCTATATGCAAAACTGAAGCAAGTAATTGTATTATTTTATTTGCAGGCAAGACAGTTTTCTTCATTCTTCCCTTCCATACTAACTGTGGCTAGAAGAGTAGTTAATCATCAGATTTCTATTAATGTAGATGAGTCACACAAGACCAAAGGGATTCTACCTAATATTCTCTCTTGTTCTGTCTGAAGGAGCTGAATTATTTTTCAGCATATGTCAGGACAGGGAAATAAACCGGCACCTGACCACTGCAAGAAGCAGCAATGACGCGATCACAATACAGTGCTGGGCATACATGCTTTTGAATATAAAACCGAATAATTCACACTTCATGACTCCTCACTACTCACAATCATTAATAGTATTCCTCCCACTTTGGTAGTCACTGGCATATATTTAGTGATCCAACATGTTTGGAAGAACGTTTTGGTTATAAAGCTTCTTTTTATTGTAACGTTGTGGAATGCTCATTTGGCCATCAGAAAAGTCACACACAGTTTCCTGAAATGGGAGGGGGAGAAACAAATAAGAGGCTTTAATAGTAAAAGTGGAGAAAGGGTTGGAAACGAGAAGGGGATTAAAATTTTAGTAAGTAACGTTAGTTACATAGTTACTGTAGTATTTATCTTGCTGGGTACACCTGCTTCCTAATTCAAAGGGTTTTGAGGGAGGACCCGAAATGTTAGCTTTCTCTTTACAGATGCTACCAGACCTGCTGGGATTTTCCAGCAACTTCTGTTTTTCTTTCTAATTAAAGGGGTTTCTTCCACACTGGACAGGTTCGGTTAAATGAGTACATTTAACTCCTGCTCCCGTCAGCCAATATTACATCAGTTCCCTCCTTGATGAATCCGTCAACCTTCAAGCCCCTATTTATCTCCATCCTCTTCTTAGCACCTCTGATTCCACCCATCCTCCCCCATGTTATTCTAATCCTCTTCTCCCACCAACCCCCACCCTGCCCTGTCCTGCTTATTGCTTCCTTCCTCCTGCATCCCAGTCACCTCTCCAGCCTGCAGCCGCTGCTGGACATTAATGTCCCTCGAGAAGTGGGGCTTCAGCTCATCCACGTCCATCTCCAGCTTCAGCTCGTCCGAGCTGACGCTCTCCCTCCTCCCGCCAGGGCGTAGAACAACCTTTCGGGTTAGGTCCAACTCAATACAGGCACTGTTCTTGTGAAATGAATTCCTTTTTAGTCTCGAGTTAAAGTTGAATAATGTCAGCAAAATGCACTATTTTTTTTTCCCTTCTGTCAAAACACCAGGCTCCTTTCCCCAACCTGGCACCATGTACACATTGATCTAAGATTTGAACCAGAGATCAGAGACCAATTTTGAGAGAAATGAGGCATTTATTTTTGAAAGTAACATTTCTAAGGGGGCTGTGCCGAATATCATGCAGATAAAATGTATTAAAGTGAAGAATGTTTTGTGAAATAACTCCATAGAGTCTAGTATCTGTCATCAAGTCACCCTTTGTTTAGCATAAATAGTCCTTGACTACAGCTGCATCTTTAGAGTTAATCATCAGACTGTCAGTATCTCTGATACTCCCCTTTTCTTTTTTTTCTCTTTTTTAGCACCCATGGTGTGTGTGTGCAGGTGTGAGACACAGTGAAAGACACAAAGTGCACCAATCTTTATTCAATTTCCACCACCAGGTAGATAGGAAAACACTCGGGTGGTACTCCTGTTTATTTTTTTTATTTTATTTATTTTTTTTTCTTTCCCAAACCCTACCATTCAAACAGTTTACAGGGACATGAGGACAAACCTCTCCTGTTTATATTTTTTTTTTAGTTTAACCCCCACACTACCACCTAAGTGCGGTAGTGCTTATTTAATCCCTGGTTTTTTTTTCTTTTCTTTTTTCTTTAATTTTTTTTTCTTTTTCCCCTTTCTTTTTTAACCCCCACACTACCACCTAAGTGCGGTAGTGCTTATTTTATCCCCAGCACCCATGGTGTGTGTGCGCAGGTGTGAGACACAGTGGAAGACACAAAGTGCACGAATCTTTATTCAAATTCCACCACCAGGAAGATCGGAAAACACCCAGGTGGCCAGTGACAAGATACTCCCCTTTTCATCTGTCAGCCAGGGCACCCTGGATTGGACCAATAAATGCCCCAATCAGGGAACACTTTTTAATGAGGTCCACCTGGCTGACCTCATTACAATCAATACATCTCTCCTTCTCTGAGTCTGAGGACATAGGCTAGTTCTTTTTCTTGGAAAGCCTCATGGGGCATTTTAGCACTGATCCAGATTCCTCCATCTTGGCATCTGATTTGGGCAGTGTCTAACACATGGGAGACCGCCTCTTGCGCCAGGAGTGCCTCAATAGAATTTCACTCTTCCAGCAGCAAAAGCGTCAAGATGGCTACATCCGTCTTGTCCATCTCATCAATGCTTTGATGGACAGGGTGAATCCAAGGGTTCTGGCAGTCTTCCCAACTCTTTCAAGAGGCAGGGCACATTTCATTCCCACACCGTTTGTGAATTCACGGCTTTCATAAGGACCATTGCACCTACCTGAGCTCTACATGTCATTGCTTCCAACCTTGTGTCGACCATACCTCTTACCCATGCAGGGCCATTTCTGTGATTCTTACACCAAACTTTATTCCCTGTATCAAACCATTGGTGGAACATTTTATCTGGCATTGGTGTTCCTGATGCTGTTTCACCGTCTTTCTCAGGTCGGGAAGATCAGACCTCACCTGCTGTGCAATCTTCTTCTCATTAGCAACTCTGCTAGTGCTATCCCTATAGTTGCTTGTGGGGTTGTTCTCTAATCAAATAAGAACTGTGACAGCTTGGTATCTAGAAAGGCTGTGGGTTGTTTTCTATTCAACCCAGCCTTCAAAGTTTGGACTGCTGTTTCTGCCAAATCATTGGATGATAGGCAGTAAGAGCTGTCCTTATATGTCAAATCCCAATCAACTTTACGAAATGCCCACATTCTTTATTGGTAAACAATAGCCCATTATCTGTGGCTAATGCTTTTGGAACTCCATACATTTAAAAAGATGTGCATAGTTTCTCTACTGTCTTCCCTGTGTTTGATGAATGGACACTATGCATGTCCAATCACTTTAATAGGTGTCGACAATGACTAAGAACATTGAACCCCTGAAAGCACCTACATAGTTGACATGCAATCAAGTCCAAGGTTTATCCAGCCATTCCCACAGTGGCAAAGCTGTTGGTGGTAATTTTTTGTCTTTGTTGGCAATCTGGGTACTGCCCCACCAACACGACTATGTCTGTATCCAATCCTGGCCAGCAGACATGACTTCTCACCAATATCTTCATTTTGGAGATGACTGGATGCCCCTTTCCAGCTCTCTGATTTCTGACTTCTGACTCTACTTTTGCCTTTAAGAAAAATGGCACTGGGTAGGCCTTGCAGAATTGTAGAATTGCTTCCTGGTCAAGCTGACCTTTGCTCCTCCTATGGTCTCAGAACCTTTCTGGAAGACCATGGGCATTTACTTAGTACTTCACTCAGGCAGCCATTTTCTGATTGAAAGATGTTGAGCTTGGTCCTCTGATCAGGATATGTTCAGACTGAAGTGATATTCCCCAAGCTCAGTTGGACTGGTGAGGTTGTTCACTTTCTTCGAAATACCCTTCAACTCATATGCGTATTTTGCAATGATAAAGCCTGTTTGAAGTCCAGTTGGACCTCGGCTCATAGGCGTTTTTACATAGTTGCATCATTAATTCCACATACCAAGCAGTCTCAAAGCATTTCACTCAGGGTTAAACCAAAGTCACAGGCTTCTGCCGGTCATCTTAACCTAGTCAAAACTTCTGATTATGGATTCCCCTAATTCTCAAATTGCCAAGCAAAAATAATAGTATCTTAGAATTAGAGACAGCTTGGGGTTGTAATATTCTTTTAAATATGCCTGTCAGTTCATGAAAGGATTAAGTATCTGGTGCCTCGGGGAAAATTAGGTTTCTAATAACACACAAACCTGTAGCTCCACAGGCTGTCACGGGACTTACTGATTACTTTTTGTTTGCCCAGAAAAAATAATGCATTCTTTCCACATACTGGGCTCAGTCCTCGAAGGCAGAATCGAATGAGTTAAGCTTCTCAAATGAAAGCATGATATGAGAAATGTGCATCCCAAGTCAAAGATGACTGTTGCAAACAAGTTTTTTCAGGATCATGCTTTACTCTCGTCGCTACTGAAATAGCTCCACAGAGGCAAGTATGTGTCACCAAGTTACCCTTCATTTACACATGACATGAATAGTCCTAGACTTTCGTTCTGCCTCATTCAGTCACCTTTTAAAGTGTATCACTGACATTCTCCTTTTTTTCTTTGTTTTCGAAGAGAGATTCTGAATCTCCTTTTGATTTTTCTCCCTACACTACCATGCACTGCAGTAGAGCTTATTTTTTACCCCACTGCACCCGTGTTTTGTGTGTAAGTGCAGTGATTCAGTGAAAATACCCTATGCAAAAACTTTATTCAATATTTCCACCATCAGGAACACACCCATGTGGCCAGTGAACCAATAAAAGCAAAGTCAAATAAAGGCAATGCTTATATGAAGTGAAGGGGGAGGGTAGGGATTAAAACAAAATAGACTTGGAGGGGGGAATAAAGCACTCCACCTTCCACGGTGCCCACCTCTCCCTAAAGGCAATACTCTGTCAGCTAGGGCTCCCTAATTGGACCAGATTGATAGAATATGAATTCCTGATTAGGGCTAAGTCCAGCTGGCTGACCTCATTACAATTGAAATATTAAGATTCACACAGATGTCACGAAACTGTTTTCCATCCTGAACACAGGGCCATTGAGCCTGCACTACCATTCAGTTAATCATGGCTGATATCCCCAGTGCCATTGGCCTGCCCTATCTCCAGATCTTTTCATGTCAATTGTCTATAGAAAACTAAGATTTCCATCTTGAACATGCATTATTGTTGAGTTTTTGCAAGGCTCGGTGGTTGAGAATTCTGAAGATTCACTATCCTTATCTCAGTCTTAAATGGCCTATGCCTTATCCTGGAATTATGTCTCATGGTTTGAAAGTCACCCATCCAGGGAAATATTGTAACTAATATCCATCGTTAAATGCCCTATAAGAACTGTGTAGGTTTAAATGAAACTACCCCTCATTTTTGAAATTCTAGGGAATATGGACCCAGTTTTCTCAATCCCTCCTCACAAAGCATCCCATGGATTAATCTGACGAACTTCTGAATTCCTTTAATAGCATGTCCACATACTTTCACCAGGTATGGTCTCCCTATGGCTGTATTTGACTGCGGCAGGACAATCTTTGTTTCTATACTCAAGTCCTCTTGAAATGAATGCCATTATATTGTTTGCCTTTGTAATTGTTGCTGCACATGCAGGTTAGCTCTTAGTGACTCATGGACACCACCTTTGGAATTATGCGCTTACACAGGCTCTCACCATTTAATAAACATTCTGCCTTTTTGTTTTTTTTTCCTACTGAAGTGAATAGCTTCACACGTCTTCACATCATATACCATCTACCACATCCTAGCCCGTTAACCTAGCTTGTTCAAGTCACCTTGGAGCCTTTTGCATCCTCCTTACAAGGAACGTTCCCACCCAGTTTAGTGCAATTGCCAAATTTGGAGGCGAATTGCCATATTTCCAAAGCCTTCATATAAATGTTGTGACCGGTTGTGGACCTATTTCTCACTGTTGCATCATTTCACTAGCAGCAACCGGCCAACCTAAAAATTATTTATTTAATCTAATTTTTTGCTTCACCTCAACTACCATTCACCCAACATACTATGAAATCTGCTGTGAATTGTTACTTTGCATAAAATTTATATTAACTGGAAGACAGAATTCACAAAACATTTGTTTTTCTGAAACAACTAGGAAAGGATTAAATTTTTTTATTGGAGTACTAATCAATTACATTAGACAGCTCTATCGTAGTGTAAAATGTACATACAACAACTGTACTGAAATACTAGAGTATGAAGGAAAATATGTGGGTTGTACATGCCCATGATTCTATTTTTAAAAAATTTAGCATATTAAACTTTATTTCATTATCTTTGATTTGACCAGTAAAAGTTATCAGAAAACAAACATCCCTGATAATTCTCTTCAAAGTTTTAATCAACCTATTTTGTCACACCTTTTGAAGCAGACCCTAACTAACACCATTATACATCAGTCTGAAGATCAACCTGTTTAGAAATTCAGCAGATGGGACTTGAAACTGGGCCTCCTGGGTCAGACGTAGGGACTCTACCACTGTGCCATATGCTCCAAACATAATTTTCTTTAGATGACTGCAGTACTGAAGACTGGCCAGCCAATGGCACTGTAAGAAATTTCAACTTTGAATTTGTTGCATAATAGTATCCAACTGCAGGAACAGCGATGTTACTGTGCAGCTACGAAGCAGTCAAAATGAAATAAATACATTTCAATGAAAAAGCAAGGACCTTGAATCTTAAGAAGTCAAAATATACAGAAAGAAAAGGAAAGACTACAAAAAAGAGAATGTCTGAGGGAAATTTTATACGTTCCAAGACTACTTTGGCCACAATGTGTCTGGATAGGAGAGACCAAAGAGATTAAACAATAGTGATGATAATTTTTTAAAATTACTTTGTGGTGGCCTTGCTGCATGATTGTGTTAGAGAGTGTGGACTGAACAGCTCTCAGCTGGTGCTGATTAAGATGCTTACAGAGAACAATGGTCACTGAAAACCACCGTTTCCTGCTGAATCACTGCAGTACATTCAAAAAAAGGAAGAAATAAACGGTCCAGATTTTTTTAAACTGCATATTTTCTGGAACAAGTAATTTCTTAAAATGACAACTTTTGATGTAGATGGATCCTCAACAGTAACAGAAAATACATTTCATCCATGTATTTGTTGCAATAATTTTACTGATCTCCATCTGTAAAACACTAGTGAGAAGCGGAATAGAAAGCAAAATAACACTAACTTCCTATATTGAATTAAGAATTGAAGGAATGGATTCATTTTTAATAGGTTTTGCAATTACCTTACTGAACAGTTAATCAAAAATATATTTTCTATTTGGTTTGTTGGAAGTCTTTTGTTGCAAATTGTACATTTTAATCTAAAAGAGAAGGGGAGGTCTATAAGAGTTTATTTTAAACAGAAGTTAGAGTTGAGAATTATTTTCCCTTTGAACTGGTCTTTTTAGTTTGTGACAGAAATTTGGAAGATTCCATAGGAAGTGGGGGGAAAAAAGCTTCTGCACTGTATATTTGCACAAATGGTTTCTCACATTTAAGTTAGTGAAAACAGTCAGAGCCCTTTACAGATATGCTGTTATTCTGCAGACAACTTTCTTCACCGGTTAATAGCTGCGGAGTCCAACCATCCTTTCACTGACTTCCCAGAGCTTTCTGGCCACTGCATCATCACGTGCGTGAGGGAGGACTTCCTGAACCTTGCAGTTTGTGAAGTACCTGCCGCTGAACTTCTCAATACCTTCTTGCACAGCACAGTAAATGGACGTCTGAGCCCCATCAGTTGGGGTTCGAAAGAAAAGGGCAATAAAAGGAAAAAAAAACATTTTCTGCCAGAATTTCATGTGACGGAATACTTCAGTGTTCACCGCACCTGTAAGAAAGACAAAGCATTGTTTATTGAAAACAGACTTTATCATAAATTAATTTACTTATAAATCAATGAGAATGTAGGGAAAAAAAAATGTCGAACTGTCAAGCTTTCTATACATTGTGCAGTAAATTTCTCAGATTGCCTGACTCAATCTCCACCTCTCACTTAATCTATAGTCATTCACTGCAACTTGATTGGAAAATTATTACTACTTGGTCTTCTTTAGCAAAAAAAAAGTTGTGTCTGTTTTATTTGGTTTCCCAATTTTATAGTTAACTTGGAAATTAAAAACATCAATGAAAAAAGTTGAGTTTGTATGAGTTCCTCATTTTTGAAATAGGTTCTTCCAAATCACCTTTCACCTGATAACGTAACTGCTGATCTGCCCTTGGAAAAACAACATTTTTAAAGCCATTTTACCTGCATTTTAAGATCATCTATTTGTTCCCAGTAGTTTCTGTCTGTCAACACTTCGTTTTTAAAATTGAGTTTCAGTGGAAATGTGTATAGCTGCTACAATATGTAATGGAATCCAGAAGCAAAATTTTAGGTATGATGAATTTACAAACTAATAGTGGATGGCAAACAACGTATGCTCTTGTGTGATTCATCAATGGCTAATTCCAACATTACTCCAACAGTGAAACTGACCAGGTGGCTGTATATGATTTGGAGCCAATGCTAAATTAGCTGAGTATAAACACAATAGCAGTTGGAGCACCATATAAATGGCCTGAAGATTATTATTTAGAAAACAAAAGGCATTGTCTCTTTATTTTTTCACAGTAGTGGATGTCACTGGGAAGACCAGCATTTGCTGCCCACTCTTAAAAGTTGGTGAACTGAGGCCAGACCAGGTAGGGTGGCAGATTTCCTTCCCTAGAGGACTCCAGCAAACCAGGGGGGTATTTATGACAATTGATGATAGTTTCAAAGTTGCCATTACTGAGATTAGCTTTGTATCCCAGGTCTTTCACTTTCATGGTGATAACCTGTTCTTAATGCCTGTATCACAACAACCTTAGAATGCAGATTCAGCTAGTAATTAAGGTGGCTAATAATGCTATACTTTATTACATCAGGAGTTGGATATAAAGGTTATGCTTCAATTATGTACTGCACTGATGTTATGACAACTCAAAAACTGTGACAACTCAAATAACTCAATGCACTACACTGTGTGAAACATGACTGCCTTTTTTTGCCCACATGACATTGCTCTCTCTTTAGAGAAGTCCATTGCATGTGAAACACTCAAATGTGTCTGCTGTTCTGGTCTTCTTATTTAAGGAAAGATGTAAATGTTTTGGAGGTAGTTCAGATGAGATTTACTAGATTGCTATACGCTGTCTTTTGAGGAAAGAATGGACAGGTTTGTTTGGTTTCCACTGTAGTTTAGAAGATTTGGGATGACTTGATTGGAGGATACAAGATCCTGGACTGTCTTGATAAAGTGAAGTGGAAAGGATGATTACATTTGTCGGTGAGTTGAGGGCAGTGTTTAAAAATTAGGACTCTCCCTTTAAGAACAGAGATGAGAGATTCTATTTCTCTGAGGTTATTTGCCTTTGGAACTCTCTGCCTCTGAATGCAGCGGAGGGGAGGCCATCAATATTTTTCAGGCAGAGTTAGGTTGATTTCCTTACCTAACAGGAATTTAAGGTTATCAGGAGAAGAAGGGAATGTGGAATTCAAAACAGAACAGCCAATTGAATGGCATCTTATTGAATGGCAAACCAGACCTGAGCAGCAGAACTACTTCTATTCTTATGTTTGCATGTACCTAATAATAAGGATCATACAATTAGATTGCATAGGAACTTGTAAAAAAGCAATTAGATATGTATACAAAGATAAATGGGGTGGGGGGTGGGGTAGAGAATCAGATAAGTAGTCATCAGGAATTTTGACAGTTATTAAAATTACTTGCGTAGAGGCTCAAACTTGGGGTTCCCACCTCCACAACAACAATCCAGTACATGACCTGTTGAAGCACATGTGACCAATATGAAAAGAGTCAGTACTAGTTACCAGCTCATAAGAATTTTTTTAAATATATCATTCACTTTTGTTTCTAGTTTTCCTCCCAAATGCTCTCTCTAACTGAATGGATGACTGGAGATTACCTGTTCCCAAGACAAACTGCTGCATGTTGTTCATGAGTTGTGCATGGGGTTTTGAGATTTTGCCCATGTCCATTCTTTCTTACAAAAATGTTATCCTTTAAAGTGAAGAACTGTTGTGATCTGTACTATATACAGAAATACATTGGACACCAGTTTGAAAACAAAATGGTAGCAATCTAATATTTACAATTACACTCTTCATTTAGATGTTTCAAAACTGTTAAACTAGAAAAGAAATTCTTCCCACCCAATTGAACAATATTTGTCTTCTTTCTAGTTTCAATAAACTATTTGATTGACTGGTCAAAAACTGGTGTGTGTAAAGTATTTGTTAAAATAATTCTCTGCTCACCTGGATGAACAGAGTAGCAGGTAACTTTAGTTCCCTCCAGATAATTGGCAAGTTCTCTGACAAAAAGTATATTGCACAATTTGCTGCAGCTGTAGTTCCGTATCTGCTGAATGAAGCTTTCACCAGGAGGGTTTAGGTTACTGAAGTCGACTTTGCCAAAACGGTACATCATAGAAGTGACAGTAACAATCCGGCTCGGTGCACACTGCTTCAGCCGATCCAAAAGAAGATGAGTGAGTAGGAAGTGACCCAAGTGGTTTACTCCCAAAACTGTGTTGTATCCATCAACTGTCTTGCTACCTGAACCAACACCTACAGGATAAAGAAATTATAATACTCCTTAATCAGCTTTAGTGCAAATGTCAGAGGTGTCATCCTTTAGGGAGATTTTAAATCAACAGAATAACATTGATTTATGTTGGTTCAGTCGATTCCAAAAATCTCATGGAACTCAAAGATGAACAAGGGCTTCCCTGACTTTTCTCGCAAACAATCCCTTAACCTGCCTAAAATAAATACACGATTAACTTAATGCACTACACTGTGTGAAACATGACTGCCTTTTTTTGCTCACATGACATTGCTCTCTCTTCAGAGAAGTCATTGCATGTGAAATGCTCAAATGTGTCTGAGAGACTTATAAATGTAAAAACAAATAAATTTGCAGAATTTTATTTCTTTATAAATTCAGAGTTCAGTTGAAATTACTGTTTAGATTAAACAGTGTAATTATATGTATTTGTCAGTAGTGTTCCTCAACTACTCCGTTGAATATGCAACAACTGGTTTGGATTCAGCGATGGGGTAGTGTCCTAGGTATGATTCTTAGCCTCTAACATCAGCTAATCTCATTCAAGAAAGAAGGCAGATATGGTACATCAGGCCTGAGCATCTTGAATTCTGAAAATGGCAAGATATAAATCTCAGTTCCTGGCGGGATGTGTGTGTGGATACATGATTGGACTCCATGCTTAAAATGGTTGACTATCATGCCCCAAACGCCCTTTAAAACTATTCACAATCAGCCTATTTGGATATTTTATGACACAACCCTGAGACAGGGGTGACATGAACCCAAACCTTCTGACCCTAAACAATGGGATTAGAATAGTTAGTTGGTTGTGTTTGACCAGCACAGAACTCAATGGGCCAAAGGGCCATTTTCTGTGCTGTAGATCATTGTGACCCAGACATAGGAACACTATTATTGTGTCGCAAGATTCCTTTTATTTATGGTTAAACAGGAACTACTTAACTGTGGCACTATAGAGACCTCAGTCCCCTGGAACTATGCCCCAGAAATAATTCACTCAGGAGGGTGAAAAATTTGCAAGTAATGCAGGAGTAAAGAAAAAGGTAAAGATTAAGAAATGAAAACATTCTGTGGTATTTCAAATCAACTGCTTAACTTCATCTAAAATTTGCTGCATCATTTTTCCTGATTAGTATTCTATATACGATTAGATTTCCTACAGTACGGAAACAGGTCCTTCGGCCCAGCAAGTCCACACCCGATCCTCCAAAGAGTAACCCACCCAGAACCATTCCCCTACCCTATATTCACCCCTGACACTATGGGCCATTTAGCATGGTTGTGGGAGGAAACCGGAGCACGTGGAGGTAACCCACACAGTCGCCTGAGGCTGGATTCGAACCCGGGTCCCTGGTGCAGTGAGGCAGCAGTGCTAACCACTGAGCCACCGTGCCACCTCCGTTTCAAAGAAATATTTTCTAAGGTGCAGTTTAAATTTTCCACCGATTTAAATTTGTATCTTTCTGTTCTACAGACCCAACTGACTGAGGCTACATTCATTTAAATTTAATATGTGAAATTTCCCAGTGAAACTGCCCATTAATCTGCCCTTGATAAGTATGTACCAGTCAGGCAGGGAGGAGGTTGTTGAACGTGGGAGCTGTGGTTTACTGAAGAAGTTGAATCTCTTATCAAGAGGAGGAAAGAGGCTTATGTTAGGATGAGATATGATGGCTCAGTTAGGGCACACAAGTTAGCCAGGAAGACTTAAAGAGAGAGCTAAGAAGAGCCAGGTTGGGCCCCACACCTCAGGAAGGACATACTGACACTGGAGCGTGTCCAGCGGAGATTCACATGGATGATCCCTGGAATGGTAGGCCTAACAGCTAAGGATCCTGGGATTGTAATCTTTAGAGTTTAGAAGGTTGAGGGCAGATCTAATAGAAACTTACAGGATAATGCATGGCTTAGAAAGGGTGGACCCTAGGAAATTGTTTCTGTCAGGCAGGGTTACGAGGACTCGTGGGCACAGCCTTAGAATTAGAGGGGGTCAATTTAGAACAGAGATGAGGAGATATTTCTTCAGCCAGAAAGTTGGCCTGTGGAATTCATTGTCGCAGAGTGCAGTTCAAGGCAGAGATCGATAAATTCTTAATCTCGCAAGGAATTAAGGGATATTTTGGCTGAGTGCGGGTAAGTGACATTGAAATGCCATGATTGAATGGCAGAGTGGACTTGGTGGGCCAAGTGGCCTTACTTCCACTCCTATTTCTTATGGTCTTATGGGACATGAGAAGTCGTTAGCGGACAGGATCAAGGAAAACCCTAAGGCTTCCTATAAGTATATCGAGAATAAGAAAATGACTAGAGTAAGATGAGGGCAAATAAACATAATAGTGGGAAGTTGTGCATGGAGTCAGAGGAGATAGGGGAAGCGCTAAATGAATACTGTTTGTCAAAGAAAGAGAGAATGTGGTCATGGAGAATACGGAGATACAGGCTATTAGACTAGATGGGATTGAGGTGCATGAGGAGGTGTTAGCAATTCTGAAAAGTGTAAAAATAGATAAGTCCCCTAGGCCGGATGGGATTTATCCTAGGATTCTCTGGGAAGCCATGGAGGAGATTGCCAAGCCTTTGGCTTTGACCTTTCTGTCATCATTGTCTACAGGAATAGTGCCAAAAGACTGGAGATGAGCAAATGTTGTTCCCTTGTTCAAGAAGGGGAGTAGAGACAACCCTGGAAATTATAGACCAGTGAGTCTTACTTTGGTTGTGAGTAAAGTGTTGGAAAGGGTGATAAGAGATAGGATATATAATCATCTAAAAAGGAATAAGTTGATTAGGGATAGTCAACTCGGTTTTGTGAAGAGTAGGTCGTGCCTCACAAAACTTATTGAGTCCCTTGAGAAAGTGACAAACAGGTGGATGAGGGCAAAATGGTTGATGTGGTGTATATGGATTTCAGTAAAGTGTTTGATAAGGTTCCCCATGGTAGGCTATTGCACAAAATACTGAGGCACAAGATGGAGGATGACTTAGCGGTTTGGATAAGAAATTGGCTAGCTGCAAGAAGACATAGGGTGGTGGTTGATGGGAAATACTCATCCTAGTTCAGTTACTACTGGGGTGCCACAAGGATCTGTTATGGGTCCACTGTTGTTTGTCATTTATATAAATGACCTGGATGAGGGCATAGAAGGATAGGTTAGCATTTGCGAATGACACTATATCTCTATGACTATAACACAAAGGTCTGTAGAGTTGTGGATAGTGACGAAAGATTTGTAGGTTACAAGCAACACAGATAAGCTGCAGAGCTGGGCTGAGAGGTGGCAAATGGTGTTTAATGTGGAAAAGGGTGAGGTGACTCACTTTGGAAGGAGTAACAGGAATGTAGAGTACTGGGCTAATGGTAAGATTCTTGGTCGTGTAGATGAACAGAGAGATCGGAGTGTCCAGATATATAGATCCTTGAAAGTTGCCATTCAGATTGATAGGCTTGTTGAAAAGGTATACGGTGTGTTAGCTTGGTAGAAGGACTGAGTTTCAGAACCATGAGATCATGCTGCAGCTGTACAAAACGCTGGGTGTGGCCACATTTGCAGCACTGCGTACAGTTCTGGTCACCGCATCTTAGGAAGGATGTGGAAACTTTGGAAAGGGTTCACAGGAGATTTACTAGGATGTTGCCTACTATGGAGGGAAGGTCTTATGAGGAAAGGCTGAGGGACTTGAGGCTGTTTTCGTTAGAGAGGAGGAGGATGAGAGGTGACTTAATTGAGACATAAGATAATCAGTGAGAGCCTTTTTCCTTGGATCATGATGGCTAGCACGAGGAGCATAGTTCTAAATTGAGGAGTGATAGATATAGGACAGATGTCAGAGGTAGTTTCTTTACTCAGAATAGTAGGGACGTGGAATGCACTGCCTACAACAGTAGTAGACTCGCCAACTTTTAAGGGTAGTTAAATGGTTATTGGATAGATATATGGACAAGAATGGAATAGTATAGGTTAGATGGGCTTCAGATTGGTTTCACAGGTTGACACAACATCAAGGGCTGAAGGGCCTGTACTGCGCTGTAATGTTCTATGTTCTACAATCTCCCATGCTGTAGGGGTTATACTCTCTTTTCATAACTTATCTCCTCTAAACTTACTAGATCAAGCTTCTATGTTTGTGTTTGCTTTCCAATACATTTATGTCTTTTTTGAAATGTATTGCATAACCATTTACAACACCATTATATCATTCTTCTATGTACAACTGCAATCTAATCACTACTCCATATCATCTTGCTCTTGGAATGCCTACTATCATTTCAGGACAATTTCAAAGTCTCCCAGGGTAATCCTATTCCCCTTGTAGCATATCAAAGTTGCTCATTTTTACTTCCAATGTGTCAATATTAAGTTTAATTTGCTGTTCACTTGCCCAAGAGAATAACAGGTCAGAATCCTTTTGCCACATTTCTTTATTCATTTATGGGACGTGGACATCACTGCCTAGGATTGCATTTATTACCCATCCCAAAGTGCTCTTGAGACTGTCTTCTGCTCATTCTACACCCATTGTCAGCTGTAAGTTTGACAAGATTATTGTTATGTTTCTACATTCAGATAATTTATCTAGATAAAAAACCCATCAGGCTCTACTATAAAGATCAGCACACAACACCTCACCCACATTACATGACATCTTGCACAAAGTACCATCTGTTTTAGATTTGGTTAAATCCCATTTCTTATCCAATCCCCAATTCTACTCTGAATTCTCATTAACTTCGGTTTTCACGATAGTCTTTTATACACATTTTGATCTACAATATGTTACAGGATATTCCTTTTTATTACGTAATTTTGTGGAGGAATATTGCAACTAAAGTTTTGGCAGATGAAGTACTCAGACCCCTTGGTGTCATGGTAGCTCACAAATCTACCAAAACACTTAAACAGCAACCGATGAACCTAAAGGATCCATTAGATACTACCAGCAAAACTAACATCACGTACAAGATACCATGCAAGAACAATAAAATCACTACATCGGACAAACTAGCAGTTAACTTGCCACCAGGATACATGATCACCAACTGGCCACCAAAAGACACGACGCACCATCACTAGTTTCTATACACACAAAGGTCACCACTTTGACTGGGACAACACACACATCCTAGGACAGGTGAAACAAAGACACACACGAGAATTCTTAGGGGCATGGCATTCTAACCAGAACTCCATCAATAAACACTGATTTAGATCCTGTCCACCTTCCCTTGAAAAGAGAACCGGAAATGAAATCACCCAACTTAAGAAACCAAGACTTATAAATCGAGAGGCGGGACATATCACCAGTGCTTCACTGGAGACTCTTGCTGATGGCATTACCTAGTATGGCGATGAAATATCTGAAAACAAACCTTCAAGCTCAGCGAGCTAACTTACATACTTATCATCAACCTGAGCTATAAATCTTCTCGAACATCGCTAGAGTTTGAACTTGTATATTTTGCCAAAAGAATAGAAACACAGCACCTTACTTAAATTGAAAGACTAGAACTCGAGGTACAGAGGAGTATGGGACATGAGGTAAAAAAATATGTGCAGGTACAAGCAAGTTATTCGGAAAGCAAATGGAATATTGATGTTTATTACAAAGAGAATGGAAGAGTACTGAGACAACATTAGTGTTCAATTCTGGTCTCCTTCTTTAAGAAAGGACATAAAATTAGAAGCATTTCAGAGAAGGTTTACTTTACCAATTCCTGTAATAATGTGATTACCTTACCAGGAAATATTGGGCAGGTCTGTGTCCATTGGAATTGAAAAAAGTAAAAAGTGATCTTACTGCAAGATACAAGTTCATGAAGGGACATGACACAGAGTGTTAAATGGATATGTGGTCTTGCAAGAGAAATTAGAACAGTAGAACACAATTCAAAAATAATGGGTCTACCATTTGAATCAGAAGTAGAAATTGTCTTCTCTCAGAGGATCACAGGTCTGTGGGACTGACTTCCCCAGTGACTGGAGGAGGCAGGGTCACTGAGTATTTTTAAGGTAGAAGGAGATAGATCCTTGACTAACAAGAGAATCAAAGGTTATCAAAGGTTGGTAGAAATGTAGTCTTGAAGCCACAGTCAGATCAACAATGATACTATTGAATAGCAGAGCAGATCCGAGGGGCTCCTAATTTCTTTGTATGTCAAAAATGGAGTACATGTTTGTCATTAATGTTTTAGTTGCTCTTCTGGAAAACAATTTCTCGACCTATGCTGTGAAGACATCACAGATCTGATATTCTCTTGGGCAAGCAATATTGCATAACTCAGCCATCATTTGAATACAGTATACACATGATGGAGAGATTCCTTTTTATACACAGCACAGCTGTTGGTAGCTTCTAAACAACTAGGGCAAGCATGTAACTCTCCTCCATTAAGCAAGATTTCAATAATCTGTTTCCAATTGTGTATCATTCTGTGGGTGAACAGTGACATTGTATTTACAGAGCAGGAATTTCAATGAAAAGTTGTGTTTTCATAAGATGTAATCATTAACATGCCAGATAAAGATCAGGCTTGTACTTATAATTGTTTGTTTTGAATGAGATTATCTTGGGAGAAGATAGGAACCATAAGTCGTTATTGGACATCAACTCTTTGAATTCTGAAGGGAGGTTAAAAATGTGATTCTTATGTGCAACACTATTTGTCTGCATATTTAAAAGATGTTCTAATATTTGAAAATAGCAGGTATATATTTTTGAAGCATTACTTTCAAATATGTATTTCTCAATTTCTCAAGGGATTGGGAATGAAGACAGTACTCAAGTAAAAGGTGGGAATTATTTAACCAGGGCAGGCAGACATGACTTAGATTTTAAAGCCATTCTGTGCTCTTATGTTTACATTAGCATTATAAATTCCCACATCCAGATGTATAGTGAGAAGTACGTATGCAATTTGTCCTATGATATCAGGTATCAGTGGTGACACTGCAGTGTCCTCACTTGGGTGAGGTCTTAATCATACTTACAGGGACAGTTTTCAATATAATTGTGGTAACAGGAATTTATAATGAAAAGAAAGGTCAGAGTTTGTTTTATTATATTAATCGACCTAAATAAAACACTAGTTTATGAAATTACACTGAGTCATTTGCAGCAAGAAAAGTAAGGTAATCTCCCATACAGTGATAAACATAATAAATTACAAAGGGTTTTGGTTAAATAGTCCTTTGGTGTTACAGAACTTGCTGGAGAAAAGGACGCATTGTTAAAGCTTTCAGTCTTCTACTCATCAGGGCAGATTCAAGAATACTGAAGCTCAAAAGGCAACTTAAACTGCATGAGGAAAGGATGCTGATTGATTGGCAGAGACCATGGAGCACGCACCCAATTAACAGTTTTTAAAAAATCTTCATTCAGCTTTGCTGGCTGGGCCAACATTTATTGCCATCCCCTAACTGTCCTACAGAAGATGGTAATGAACTGTCTTCTTGAACCACTGCAGACCACAGTGCTGTGAGAGAGGGAATTCCTGGATATTGCCTCAGTGGTACAGCAAGAACAGCAATGTATTTCTAATTCAGGATGGTGAGTGGCTGGAATGGGAAGTTATAGGTGGTGTTCCCAAATATCTGCTGTCTCTCCATGTACTTCCAGATGGTCATGGTTGATTCAAAAGGTACTGTTGAAGGAGCCTTGGTTAATTCCTTGGTGAAAGTGAATCTTGTAGATAGTACACACTGCTGTGGCCGTGTGGTGGAAGGAATGAATGTTTGTGGTGCTAATCACATTGGCTTTTTTCTCAATACTGTCAAATATTTGACTATTATGGGAGCAGCACTCATCCAGGCATGTGTGAAGCATTCCATTACATTCCTGACCAGTGCTTATAGATGGTCGATAGATTTTGTGGGGACAAGAGGGAAGTTATCGAATGCAGATTCCGAGGCTTTGAACTGCTGTTCTAGCCATCATATTTATATGGCTTATCCAGTTCATTTTCTGGTCATTGGCAACGGTCAGGATATTGATAGTGGGGTATTCAATGAAGGTAATGCCTTTGAATTTCAAGGTAATGATTAGATTCTAATTGGAAATGGACATTGGTTGGCTCTTGTGTGGCAACAACATTACTTACTACTTGTCCAAGTCTTATTGTATTTGGACAATGACTACTTCAGTGTGAGGTGTTGTAAATGGTGCTGAACACTGTGCAACCATCAGCAAACATCCCCACTTCTGACCTTATGTTGGAGAAAGATCATTGATGAAGCAGATGAAGATGACTTAGGACATTGCCTTAAGGAACTACTGCAGTGAGGTACTGAAGTTGAGATGACTGACCTCCAATGACCGCATACTTAGTTCTTGATATAATTCCAAACAGCAGAGTTTTCCTTCTGATTCTGACTGACTATAGATTTGCTAGGGGTCCCTGATGCAGTCATTCTTACTTCACTTCTGGAGTTTAGTTCTTCTGTACAGGTTTTGACTAAGGCAGTAATGAGGTCAGGAACCCTAATGGAAATCAAACTGAGCATTGGTGATCAGATTATTGGAAAACAAATACTGCTTGATAACATTGATAGTGATCTCTTCCATTATTTTACTGATGACAGAGTAGACTGATGGGAGGGTAATTGGCCAGGTTGTATGTGTCTTGCTTTGCTTGTACATATCTGGGCAATTTTCAACATGACCAGGTAGATATGACCGTTGTAGCTGTACTTGAATAGCTTGTTTAAGATGCAGCATGTCCAGGGAGTACTATTGCTGGAATATTGTCAGGGCTGGAGCCTTTGCTGTATCCTTGAAGGTTTTATTTGAAATCCAAAAAAGAAAGGTTAACTGCTGGTTAAGGCTTTGTCATGTGAATACAGCAAGTAACAGATCCAATATGTAGATAATTCTGTTGCGATACTGATATATGCAGCTGCTCATAATAGTCTTCTTCCATAGTCAAATTCACTTGTGAAACTGAGTTCCTAATGAGCTCATTTTCCTTGATATACTAATTGAGAAATTCACAAAAGTTTTCCACAACTGTCTACTGTAAGGTATCTACACTGCTCTTTTTGCAAGTGGGGATTCCTATATCCACACATTAAAAGACTGTTCTTATTGGCAACCCCATAAATAGAGCCCAAGCGAATTATACACCATGCAAGCTTAACACTGAAATAACTTTGAAATGCCCCATCTTACAAGTTAATGGCTATCTTGATCAGGTCATTGTTCACTGTACATTGGAGAAACTGATGAACCTTACCCTGAAAAGTGCCTAGTGTCCCTCAGATTATACGAGTAGGATAAGGTGCCTCAAAACATTTCAGCTACAGCTGAAACTAGTGATTTCACTCTGATGCAATACAGCAGCAACACAAAGGATATTGTCCAGCAACAGGATATTCCCATCAAACCAAAAAGACATTCAGCCCACTACACAAATGAGTACTGTGCAAATGTGAATTGCAGTGCAGGGGTTATGCCAGGCCTGCACACTCTGGGCAATTTAACATTGTGGATCCACCCAGCATGCACATCTTTGGACTGTGGGAGGAAACCGGAGGAAACCCACGCAGATATGGGGAGAATGCGCGAACTCCACAGAGATAGTTGCCGAGGTTAGAATCAAACCCCGACCCCGGTGCTGTGAGGCAGCAGTGAGAACCACTGAGCCGTGTGCCATCCCAAAATTATCCCATCAATAGTTCTGATTGTGTGGTTTGATGAGGTATTTTGATGGAACTCTTGAGAATTCAAAGGAATGGCAGTCACAGTAAAATCACTCAACTTTCATTATTTGAGACACTACTTTCAAACCATTTGCTATGAACTTATATAGTTTTTCAAGAGCACCAGACATCAGAAAGTACTCTACAGCTAATAAAATACTTTTGAACTGTTGTTGCTCTTGTAATGCAGGAAAAACAACAGCTAATTTCTTAACTGCAGCCTCCTGAAAACAGTAATGTAATAATGTGAAGTAATCTGTTTTAATGGTGTTGAATGGGGGATAATTATGGCACAGAACACTGGGATAATACCACTGATCTTTTTTTGAAATAATGCACTGCAATCTTCTTGGCCTTCTCAGAAATCAGTCAAGGCACTGGTTTAACATCTTATTCAAAAGATGACAGTGTAGCACTCTAATACAAATACACTGTAGTGTCAGCCGAGATTTTTGTCAAGTCCACGTGAAGCCAACTGTACACTTACTGGCACTTACATTTTAGAAACTGCCTTAACACATTTTAAAAAAAAAATTTTTCATTTACTTCAGATGTCCAAACAGGCTATTCCAGAATAAATATGATGTGGCATCACAGCTCTTACTTGAAGGAATGTTGCATTGAAGAGATGCTGTCTTTCTAACTGCAAGTTAATCAAGGATTGCCTAAGCATTACCATTAGGTTGATTCTGCCTTTAGCTGTGCGCACCCTCACCACCTGTTTCACTCACTCCTCCTTACTCTTTGTCAACAGTAAAAAAACCCCACAATTTACCAGTGCCTTTCAGTTCTGAAGTCATTTCAGACTTTAAATATTGACTTCGTTTCTCTCTCTCCACAGAAGCTGCTAAGCTTGCTAAATTTCTCCAGCACTTCTGACTCTAATCCAGCATCCACAGTACTTTACATTAGAGATTAATCCAAGGTCCTGCTGCCTGTTCCAACAAACATAAATTATTTGGCAACACTGTGCCCATAATGAACATTATTCCCTCAATCATTAAAAACAGATTGTTCTTTTACTCATTACTGGGTTGGTTTATGGTTATCTATGGGAGAAAATGATTTGCTGCATTGGCCAATCATTCAAAAAGTTATTAATAGCTCTAAAGTCATGTTTATTGCCCTGATGTACAAAGAACGTACAAAGGGCATATTGTCTGATACTGGTGGTTTAACTTTCTTTTAGAAAGGACAGAAATTGATACTTACTGTCCTTAAGCTGTTAATAGTTTTTAAAATGATAACTTTTAAAAAATAATCAGCCATTATGGTGCAAATAAATGCTCTAAAAATGGTGTTTAAGTTATTCCTTTACAAGTCATAAGAAATATTGTATGCTATGTTATAATTTGAGTTGCAGCTGTCTTTCATAGAATGACACAGTATACAGCACATAAACAAACCATTTGATCCAACTGGTCTACATGGCGCTCTTAAGATAAACAGAAGTCTCCTCCTACCCCTCTTCATTGAATTTCATCAATGTATATTTCTATTTCTTGGACACTCATATGTTTACCTAGTTTTTCCTTTAAGTATATTTGTGATATTTAGTTTGACAACGCCACATGGCAGTAACTGTTCCATTCTAAACACTCTCTGGGTCAATGAGACAGTCTGCTGAAATCATAATTTGGATTTGCATTGGCTATAGGATATTGTTGTAAGACTGGCTGGTTTGTTTGGATATTCAGCTAGCATGTGGATCAGACTGATGACAACAGCATAAGAGTCCATTTCTGTTCCAGCTGAGGTAGACTTGGAGCCTACTCATGGTGAAAAAAAAGTCCCATTACCATAGTTGAGACAGTAGATGCCAATGACCTGACATCCTTCAGGCAGAAATCTTAAGGAGATATTATACCCATTAAGCCTAGCTTTAAAGGCACCCCACACAAATGATTAGATTAGATTAGATTACATTACAGTGTAGAAACAGGCCCTTCGGCCCAACAAGTCCACACCGACCCGCCGAAGCGAAACCCACCCATACCCCTACATTTACCCCTTACCTAACACTACGGGCAATTTAGCATGGCCAATTCACCTGACCCTGCACATCTTTTTTGGACTGTGGGAGGAAACCGGAGCACCCGGAGGAAACCCACGCAGACACGGGGAGAACGTGCAAACTCCACACAGTCAGTCGCCTGAGGCGGGAATTGAACCCGGGTCTCAGGCGCTGTGAGGCAGCAGTGCTAACCACTGTGCCGCCCACAAATGAAAACATCTTCTCTGCATCTACCCCAAACACCTTCATAATCTGGAGATGCTTGCCAAATTACCCCCTTAATCTTTCCTAGAATGAAGAGAATAACCTTTCCCCAGCCTGATCAAACTTTCCTGATAATTATAACCGATCAGTTTGGATCTGGTGATGGGTTCTCCCCATTTGAAGTTACATATGTGTAGTACATACTGTTTACTTTTTTGTTGCAAAGACTGAAACCCATGTGTTGGCTCTGAAGCTATTTGTGACTCTTCAGGTTTTGATAGACCTGTTACAGAGAGTTACATAAAGGTAATATGACTGAAACAATCCTCCCTATAGGTCTGTGCTTTAACAAACCTCCTAACAACCTTTCTGTCTGGCCATTCATATCCTTTCTCAATCATGCACTCATGAACGCACAGCATTTGCTGAACACATATCGTGTCCTCTTACCACCAAACACCGCGTAAGACTGTATCTCTCACTTCAGGCTTCATCAAGCTCCCTTTCAGTTAATTACATTTTCCTGTTTGCCTCTTGTCACCAAGAAACAGACATAAATTCAAAATATCTTGAGCAGAAACAAACGTAAAATGCAAAATATTATCAAAGTTTGAGCCAACACATGCTGACTGAGCGTAACAGGAAATAATACAACCCTCACACAGAGTTTGCCTTAGTAATGAGCCAAGAACTCGCAATCAGCTTCTTATGCTATTGGACTAATGGTAAACGGTTCTCCTCATTCCGGGTCAAAGAGATCACCACTATCTTTGTTTTTCTTCAAATGGTGAAATTGTTGAGCCAATATGCCGATTGGTTGGTCTGGGACTCCAGTAAATCTTTGAAGAATGGGAAATATTTTTTTATTTCTGGAACTGTTAATTTGTTCTCTGATGACTACTCACATAAGAGAACATCAGACTATGAACAGTGGTCAATGAAAAGTGGTCCTGAAGAAGGGCTTATGCCCGAAAAGTCGATTCTCCTGCTCCTTGGATGCTGCCTGACCTGCTGCGCTTTTCCAGCAACACATTTTTCAGCTCTGATCTCCAGCATCTGCAGTCCTCACTTTCTCCTCCTCAATGAAAAATCTCTCTGACTTATTATTTACAATGTGGTATGAGATTTGCTGAGCTACAGAATGCTCCGAATTACAAGCTAGCTAGCTATCTTCAAGTTTACTACAATTATGGTTTGTCAAGGAATTAACTGAACAGAAGATATAATCATGGTTTGAACGAGTATTTAATCAAGTTTGTGATTCAAGGCAATTGTGACAATTTGTTATAAATTGCTGGGTTAGGACACCTGTTGAAGTCATCAAGAAGAGGTGGAATTTCATGGAAGCTGGTGTGTCACATGCAAAATGATCAAAGGACATTAAGGATCTTGAAACAGTTTCTTAGTCTCTCTCAAAAAGTTCAAAATGTTTCAGAAGTTTAAGCATTATAAATTTATTGTTTACTTTCTTTTTGTAAAACATGCTGCTTTACAATCAATTTGAATTTGTACTTTCATCCCAAACTGCGTGGTCTGCCAGTGATGGGTTTTCACTCTTTCAGAGGTGCCAGGCAGGAATGCTACATCCTACAGTAATTTACAGTTGTAACCTAATGGTGTAAGAGTAACCTGTTGAGTATCTTATATGCTTCATACATAAAATTAAGTATTGTTCCCTAATGAGTTTTCTTTTACACCAACTGAGTTAAAAAGGTTTAAGCAGAAATCTGAATTGTTCCACAGCCACTATTACAGAATAGTGCACCAATTTACAAACAATTCAAATGCATCTTATGAAAAGTTTACAAAAAAGGCTTTTAGTTATATTTATTTGTGCAGAGGATGAAATACATGCTCTATGAGTGGTTTTTGTTTTAATACCGTCACAGTTTCAACAATCCGAGTATTCTCAAAGTTAAACATTAGTTCGAACAGAAAGTTTAAATTCTTGCCTGCATTATTGATGAGCACATGCAGCTGGGGCTCTGACTTTAGGAAAGTCTCTGCAAAAGCCCTCACTGATTTAAGACTCGCAAGATCCAGCTGCATAAAGATCACTTGGTTGTTGCCGCTCTTCTGCAGATGACAGAAATCTGCATTAAAGCACCTTACAAATCATCACATGTACAGTACGAATGAAAAACTCTTTTCAAACCTTTGAATATTAATTACAAGATACCACATGCTGTGCAAGAGGTATTTATAAGACTTAATATGACAAACAATGGACTTAAAACATGATTAAGGAGCAAATTGAATACTTTTTAAGCAAAGCATATACCACTCTCAAATACCTTCCCTCCAGCCCCACCTCTGTCCCATTTATTTCTCCAACCCCAAGGCTTCTAGCCTCATTCTGATGGAAGGTTTTGCCAAAACATCAATTTTCCTGTTCCTCAGATGCTGCCTGACCTGCTGTGCTTTTCCAACACCACCCTAATCTTGACTCTAATTCCAACATCTGCAGTACTCACTTTTGCCTACCTTCTTCACTATCCTATCTAACTGCAACTCCACTTTCAATGAATTATGAACTGGCACTCCGGACCTTATCGCTAAGTGTGTAAGTCCTGCCCTGATTTGCCTTTCCAAAATGCAGCACCTCACATTTATCTAAATTAAATTCCATCTGCCAATCCTAGGCCCACCGGATCAAGATCCGGTTGTAATCGGAGGTAACCTGCTTTGCTGTCCACTACACCTCCAATTTTGATGTGATCTGCAAACTTACCTCCTATGTTCTTATCCAAATCATTAATGTAAATGACATAAAGCAGTGGACCCAGCACCAATCCTTTTGGCACACCATTGGTCACAGGTCTCAAGTCCTATGCCTTCTACCTTTGAGCCAGTTCTGTATTTCACCTTGTTGAACGTCTTACTGATTTTCATGTAGAACACATCCCTTTGCTCTGCCCTCATCAATCCACTTCATTACCTCTTTAAAGAACTCAAGCAAGTTTGTGAGACATGATTTCCTCCACACAAAGCCATGTTGACTATCCAGAATCAGTCCTTGCCTTTCCAAATACATGTAAATCCTGTCCCTCAGGATTCCATCCAACAACTTGCTCACCATTGATGTCAGGCTCGCTAGTCGATAGTTCCCTGGTTTTTCCTTACCACTTCCTTAAATAGTGGCACCACCCTTGCCAACCTCCAGTCTTCCAGCAACATTACAAGGATCTGGGGCTATCAATGACATAAATGTCTCAGCAAGGGGCCCAAAAATCAGGTCCCCCACCTTCCCACAAAGTTCTAGGGTACACCTGATCAGGTCCCGGGGAGTTATCCACCTTTATGCATTTAAGATGTCCAGCACATCCTCCTCTGTAATATGGACATTTTTCAAGATGTTGCCAGTTATTTCCCCACGTTCTTTATCTTCCATATGTTTCTCCTCAGTAAACACTGATGCAAAATACTTGTTTGGTATCTCCCCTACCTCCTACGGTTCCACACATAGGCTGCCTTGCTAATCTTTAAAAGACCCTATTCTGTCCTCTTTAATTACTCTTTAGTCCTTAATGTATTTGTAGAATCCCTTTGGATTCCCCTTAAACCTATTTGCCAAAGCTATCTCATGTCCCCTTTTTGCCCTCCTGTTTTCCATCTTGAGTATACTGCCTTTATACTCTTCTAGGAATTTACTCTCTGTTGGCTATATCTGACACATGCTTCCTTCTTTATCTTGACTAAAACCTCAATTTCTCTATTCATCCAGCACTCCCTATATCTACCAGCCGTGCCCTTCACCTAACAGGAACATACTGCGTCTGGATTCCCGTTATCTCATTTCTGAAGACTTTCCATTTTCCAGTCGTCCCTTTATCTGCGAAAATATGTCCCCAATCAACCTTTGAAAGTTCTTGCCTAATACCGTCAAAATTGGCTTTCCTCCAATTTAGAACTTCAACTTTTAGATTTAGTCTATCCTTTTCCATCAGCATTTTAAAACTAATAGAAATTTGGTCACTGGCCCCAAAGTAACACCTCAGTCACCTGCCCTGTCTATTACCCAAGGGTACGTCAAGATTTGCAACTTCTCTAGTAGATACATCCACATATTGAATCAGAAAATTTTCTTGTGCACACTTAACAAGTTCCTCTCATTCAAACCCTTAACAATATGTCAGTCCTAGTCTTTGTTTGGAAAGTTAAAATCCTCAACTGTAATATACAGATATACAGATCTGCTTAGAAATTTGTTTCCGATTTTACCGCTGACTATTGAGGGGGCTATAGTACGATCCCAATAAGGTGATCATCGCTTTCCTCTTTCTCACTTCCACCCAAATAACTTCCTTGGAGATATTCCCAAGTACATCCTTCATAAGTATAAACCATAATGCTATCCCTAATCAAAAACACCACTCCCCCATCTCTATTGCCTCCCCCCCACTTTCTATTCATCCTTATAGCATCTACACCCTATATAATTAAGCTGCGACACCTCTCCGTAATCATTATGATTCTCAACCATGCTTGGAGTTCATCTGCCTTACCTGTTGGCTTCTTGCTTTGAAATAAATGCAGTTTAATTTGTAAGTCCTAATTCCTTCTCTGTTTTGTTCCTGCCTGCCCTGACTGTTTGACTTGCCCCTTTTCCTAAGTGTACCAATCTCAGACTGATCATCTTCCTCACTATCACCGCACACCCCGACTAGTTTAAATTCTCCTGAGCAGCCCTAGCAAATCTCCTTGCCAGTATCTTAGACCCCTTCCAATTCAGGTGCAATCCATCCTTCTTACACAGATCACTTCTACCCAAAAGAGATCCCGATGATCCAAAAATGTGAAACCTTCTCCCTTGCTTCAGCTCCTCAGCCACACATTCATCTGCTCTATCCTCCTATTCCTACCCTCACTAGCTCGTGGCACCGGGAGTAATCCGATATTACTATACTCGAGGACCTCCTTTTAAAGTTCCTGCCTAACTTCCCATATTGTGTCCTCAGAATCTTGTCCTTTTCTCTTCCTATGTCATTAGTTCCAATGTGTGCAATAACCTCCTGCTAGTCCCCTCTTCCCTTTGAGAATATTTTGCACCCTCTCCAAGATATCTTGACCCTGACACCAGGGAGGCAACAGACCATTCTGATGTCTTGCTATCAGCTGCAGAAACATCTGTCCATGCTCTGACTAGATGGTCCTCTATCACAATCGATTGCTTGGAACCTGATGTGCCCCTCGTAACATTAGAGCCAGTATCTGTACCAGAAACCTGGCTGTTCGTGCTACATTCCCCTGAGAATCTTTCACCCCCGACATTTTCCAAAACAACTTATGTGTTTCAGATGGGTTATCCACAGGAGACTCCTGCACTACCTGGCTCCCTCTCTTACCTTTCCTGGAGATGAACCATCTACCTGATTGTACTTGTGGTTTTTCTCCCTTCCTAAAACACCCTCAGCTCCTGTAAATTCCTTATTGCCTTTAACTGATGCTCCAATCGATCCATATGATTTGATAAGATTCACAACCAAACACACTTCCTGCAGACATAATCATTAGTCTATTGAAAACTCTCCCTAAATCTCCCACATCCAACAGAAAGAGCATATCACTTTACTAAAGGTCATCTTTGCCCCTTAACAATTTACAGACCCAGAAAATAATCCAGTCTTACTGCTCTAAAAGTACTACTTCAAGCTAACTTAGTACATATTTTTAGTACAGACATTTAGTACAGACCAGTAACGTTTCATATTTTTAAAGCTTAATCATAAGAAAGATTTCAATAAAAGCACATATTCAAAAAAGAACTCACTCTACTCACTATTGTGGATTTACAAAAAAAAACACAGTAAGGTTATGCTTTAAAACTAGCCACTTAGTTGCTCCCCTGCTGTGATCACCCCTACACAGGCTTCTCCAATGTCAGTTGTGAATTTCGCGGTTTGTTAATTTTTCTTGGACAAAGTCCAATGTTCAGAGATACTTGGAATTAAATAGTATAGACTCCTGCTATGCAGGTTCACACAGCTGTGCAGATTCACATCTGTTTGTTTCACTTTCCACATGGTCACTGCCTTTGTCTTTCTTCCTCCTTTTTAAAATGCTGCTGTTTTGATCTTTTTTCTCCAAAGTTCCAAAACCATGTAACAGCTTATAAAACAGTAATTACTGTTCAACTCTGAAAATACCTCACAATAAAAGGGCAGCTCTTAGAGCCATATTTTTTTCCCCTTTCCTCCATCTTGGATTAGAGTGGTGCTGGAAAAGCACAGCAGGTCAGGCAGCAGACCAGAAGCAGAAAAATCAACATTTCGGGCAAAAGCTCTTCATCAGGAAAGTCTGGGATTACCCAAGAATATTTTTGGGTAATCAAGTCCCTTTCCAAGGTCTTGAGTCAATCTTCTAAAGCTGACTCTCCAGTGCAGTACCAATGGTGTGCTACATTGCCAAATTTGTCAACTTTCAATCCCATGTTAAATTGTGACCGCTTCTGCTCTCTCAGGTGAATATAAAAGATCCTACGCACTGTCCCCTGGTAGATATTTCATCGTCAACACCAAAACGCCATTTGCTGCACATGGAAACTTTGCCAGGCGAAACTGGCTGCTGTTTTTTCCTACAATTCGCTGCACGTCGTGTCATTTCAACCCCGGAAGACTGGGAGAATTGTGGGGAGTAAAAGACCATTTACAGCAGAGAGGGAAAGAGACAATGGCTATTGTCGTCTTACAGTCTGACTTTTGGGGTCCGGTTTGGGAAGCCCTGGCTAAAAAAGGGTGCATTGTTAGACTGCATGCACAGTTGCCGGTCTTATTGTTGGAGACACAGAGATTAATTACCCTTCTGATATCGAAGACCGCTGCTTCAGCACGCTCCTTGTTCCTACAGGCCAGGATTACTCGGGCTCCCCTCCGAGCCGTATCCAACGCCGTCTCTTTGCCGATCCCCGTGTTTGAACCTGACACACAAATTAATGCAACATGGACACCAATTAGAAAAAGTCTAAAAAAACTACAATAAAAAACATACAACGCTCTCCATTCGACTGGTGGGCGCTATTTATAGTCACATTACATTCGAACTTTCAACAACTTCAACTTTAGGTGTTGAAAATTATTGCAAGTGTAAAGTTTACATGCATCCCCTCGGGCCGAGAAGCCTCACATTCATTTACTCAAAGACATGGGCATTATTCCGAGCCACTCCGGGATGTACCTGTGACAATCACCGTCTTCCCTCGCAGCGAAGTGTCGCTCCTACATGGAATCCCTTTCAGGAAATTGTAGTAAATAACAACATAAATAGCAACTAGTATTGCAGCAGCCACTATGTAGGACACCATGGCTGCCCCTGAGACAGAAGATAAACCGGCTGTAGATTCTGTACAGTGAAGCTGTACTGCTCAGATTACAGGCAAACGCCGGTTAAATATACTGGCAGACAGACGGAGATCAATCTCATATTTCGACACTTCCCACAAAGGGCAGTCACAACTCCCTCGCCTTCTGAATAAAATAACTTGGCCTGCCCAATGTTAGGGATGGCTGCCCCCTGCAGGTTGCTATTAAAGACGTTTCCTTTATATGATTTGCAAAATAATTGAACAAACATTTATGTACGTTTCCCCGATTTCTTTTTGACGACATACACGGAACAAAGTTTTTTCTTTTCATTTTGCTTCATTTTTAATCCGTCTCCTTCGCTCAGTTTCCATTTTTCCAGAATTTCACCCTGTTCAATTTGCTTCCTTTCTATGCGGAGTACATTACAAGGTGCGGGGGACAACTTTCCAACAGGTGAGTTTACACAGATGAGAAATTACTCGCGCTGTATTTCTTCCTCTTCCCCCCCCCCCCCCCCAGGTTTTTTGTTATATGCACTAGCCTTTTGCTTTGTAAAAACCAACCGGTAAAAAGACGAGAATAAAGGCTGCATTCATGCATTACGAGTACTTATTGTGAATAAGAGCCAGAAAAAGCAGAACTGCATTCGGTATATGAGCAATTGCATCTGCTTCGCCCCAAACTACAGTCTCTCAACACTTCAGTTCCTTCCATTGGTGAGCTTTATGTCTCTGGTGCTTGACTGACAGTACAGTCGTTTCCTAGAAGAGAAAACTTGTAGCAAAATATAAGAGGTTTTGTTTTAATATCTGCTACAGAACCAGGAAACCCTTACTTCTAGTTTTCTGTCCAGAACATTCTCCCTCCACCACAGCATACATTTCTTCATTAAGAGCAGTACCATCATTTCACAGCGAGGAGTTTGCTGAACAACAATTTGGGAATTGCAACAAAATACTTTGAAGAACGAAGTGTGACTGAACATTCAAATATTAATAGCAATTTTAAAGTTAATGGCTAGATAAATTGTGGGCCAGGGCATTAAAAACACATATTGTTTGGTTGGTAGCGTCCACTTAGTGATCGTACATTTTAGTACAAAAAAAATACATTTGGGAAAGGCAGTCATGGTCGAGACATAAATCCTGTGACTCTGAATAATGGAGCCTTTATTAGTTTCTGTGATTACCAGGTTTCTTGATCTCCAATATATGCAAAGGTTATTTTTGACCAACTGTTCAGGCACATTATGATACATCTCTAGAGCAGATGAGACTTGATCCAGGGCCTTCTTGCCCAGAGATGGGGATATTACCATCGCTCCATAACAGCCCCACCTCCCCCAAGAAACTTCAGGTAAACATTAAATTACAATACATTTCTCAACCTCAGTTCAAAGGATTTCTTTCAGAGATAGGGAAAAAGTAAAATTTCAACTATGCTGACAAAAAACAGTCACTAGATTAGACCCACTATTTCAATATCAACATGTTCAATTCAACAAAAGCAGTTTAAATATTTAAAACACCAAAGCAGTACAGTATATATGACCAGTAAGCATTAATTGGGCAAGAACCAAGATTCTTTTTAAACACTTAGTGTATTTGGTCATTTTAACTATCAATAACTAATAAACTCATTGGTGTCAAAACTGAAATATCAAAGGTTAAGCTGCAAGACAGAATTTAAAGTAAAAAACATTGAACACTTATGATTATAAAACTCAGAAGAGTGAAGCATCCAGTCAATAAGGACCTTCTTGAGTGTCATCACCAAAGTCAAAGTCAATCTGCTTTTTAATTCTGAGTGTATCAGTGGGAATAGTTGACATCCTCAATGTAACCCCTAACAGATTTCTAATTCCCTGATCCATTTGGAGCAGCAGACAGGGAAAACAAAATTGAATCAAAACTCTCATGATTTAATCTCAGGCACAGGATGTTGGAGGATATCTAACTGAATAAGAATCATTAACAAAGAATGTTTACAAGTGGTAATTCATATGATGTAAAAACATTACAATCATCAACCAAAACCTCAAAACATTTGAGACTCTGTGGCTAAAAAGAATGCATGATGCATGTCACACCATAATCTCCATGCATAACTTTTACTTATTGATGTGGGAACTTAGTCTTCAGGATTCTACTCCATCATATAACAAGAATAACAGGAACAAATAGTTATTCCTATTCAGAAATGGTGTAACTGCCAAGCTTCTCAACATGGGAGCATGGTGAGTCACTCAGCACAATTTTTCAGACAACTGAGGCAGTATACATTATCCTTTGTAAAGTTTGCAAGTTAATAAGGTCTAAGATTTTGGTCTGTTCAGGGCTAGACATGGCAAACATTGAACAATTCTATACTACCTATCTTCATTGGCTTATTTGCATTACTTTTATTGTATGCTATTTAAAAGAAAAACATTTCTGCCCGATAGTTTTGATGCCCTTTCAGATTGGAATTTCAATCAGGACTGTTTTCAGGAATAATTCAAAGTCATTACACCAAATGAAAGCTTTAATTTCATTTCATTAAAACATGTGGGTTTGTTTATTCTAAAGACTGCAAAAGGATTTAATGATCAACTAATTCTTCACTCTGACAGGCAGGCAACAATGTACTTAATGTACATTCCTTTATACACAACTCAATTGAAATTGGCATTGGATTTATCCTTTCTTCCTGAAACTCACTTTCTTCTTCACCAGACTGTCTAGCAATTGGGTGGTATTCCACTGTAGCCAAAAATAAAGCAGAAGTGAACAGATTAGGCTCTTTCTATTGTTCAGGCTTACAGTCGACCTCAGACATACTGATCCTGTCTGCCAGCAATCAGAGGGGTTTCATATCAAGTTGGCCTAAGAACATGTCACATCCAGAGGTGTGCCAGCATCACTTTTGGTCATCCTGCTTTCAAATCCTTTTGCTTTTGAAGAACAAATTAATGTTGAGCAGCATTATCAGGTGTAAACTATTGATTATTTTATTTCATTTCAAGCCAGCAAACTAGACTTCTTTGTTGGTATTTGTTGGTAAGCCGTAGCCCACAACTTCAAGCCCGCTGTTGTTGCCTATTTGTTAGAGATAATAGATGAAGGCATTTTTCGTATAGTCAACATGTTCCATGAGTCCTGGCTTAGAACCAGTCAACTGGCTGGTATGGTGTTGTCAGTCTGCACGACCAATTGAAATCATTTAAAAAATGCTTCAGTCCAATTTCTCTTTACTCTGGAATATTACTTTTTTACTCAACGTGATGGCTTTAGAAATCCTAATTCTCATCTGGAAAGAAGAGCAGTTGAATAAACTTAGTACATTATATACATCGATTCATCAGACATCACTATTGTGGCTCAGATTTTACAATTACCTCCAAACTTATAACAAGCTTTGCTTTTTAACTTCCCTGAAATGTGGAATAATCATCTCAAAAGACAGCAGAGGTTGGCCGTCATTATTTTTGTTGCACCATCTGCCTGCCAACATAATGAAAGGAAGAACAAATAACAGCAGAAAGAAACACTGAAGACAATATATGGATATGACATATGGAGACTCAGAGTTCAAGTCACGTGATCAGCTTACGTGCAGTTGTACAGCATTAGAAATGTAACTTCTCGGACACAAAAGTTTTATATCAAACAAGAAAATACCCAAAGAACTGCTGATGCTGGAAGTCAGAAACAAAAACAAATTGTTGGAAAAACTCAGCTGTCTGGCAGCAGCTGTGGAGAGAAAGCAGAGTTAAATGTTTCAGGCCCAGTGACCCTTTTTCAGAACTGCTGTTTTGTATTGTTGTAAGTTGGGTTAAGAATGATAGGACTGTATTAAAATATTCAAATGCAACAAGAAGTTTTTCTTTAAAAAATCTGATGTATTTACAGTCATAATAGACAGGCAGAGACAAGAACTTGGAGTCAATTTTTTATATACAGAATACATGAAAGTGTCTGTTGTAAAATCTGAAACAATACATTAACTATTTACATTTGAACTACTGTGTGAAAAAGGACCTTAACAAGCTTACGACAAACTTTTACACTACAATACAACACAACGGCAGCTGGTGCCATACCACAAGTTTTTAGCATGTTACACATTTAAAAACCACTGACACCATTAAAGGTGCATCAACACAGACTCTACTTTAACACTTCTCCTTTCTCAGTCAAATAAAATACCATTGATATTTTGAAAGGTTTTTTTTCCTCTTTAATCAGTACACAGCAGCTACTTGTAGTGCAAAAGTAGCAGAAAACATCTGGGTCATAGGATTCCAGATACATTAAATAAAACAATGATCAGAGTAGATAAACATATCCTTTTATGAAAACTTTGCACATATTTATAAAAACTATTGTCACTGGCACAAAATATAACAAGTCTTTGATTATTTGTACATGTTTAGGGATGCAGTCTGAATGTATCCTCGGCTTTTCCAGTTCGTTCTGCAAAGGGTTTTTACCATGACCTTCAAATAGGACCTTGCTTCTTTTTCTCATTCAGTCAACATTTACAACTATGACAAGTTACATATTTAAAAGAGAAGTCATTATACAAATTCTATGTGCAACTGCCCACAAAATCTGAGCAAAACAAAAAAAAACAAAAAAGATGCTGAAGATACTTCATTTCATGCAATATAAAGACAGCTTCTTCGGTTCATGGTTCCCCATTCAGTCCTATGTACATTTCAGAAACCTCATGGAACAGAGTTGGATCGCAACACTGGCACTTGATGAAGTTTCATCAAATGCTTCTGTTCTAAGTCAGTATCATGTGCTAGGGTTTCTTCCTCCTTCGGCTGCTTCATTGCAAATTCTGTGATGCTAAACACAAACTGCAGGCAACCAAGCTTGATGTAACTCCCATGATGCAACAATGCGGTCCCTTCCCAGCCTGCTCCACTGCCGCCTATTAGACTGGAGCTGCTAGCTTTGCAGTTACAGCTTTTACCATGCAGTCCCTGGCCTTGGGAACTCATGACAGTCTCTTCTTGTACCACTTCTTCCTTTCTGCTCTTACAATATTCTGCAAATCAAAGAGAAAAAGAAAATCAAAAAATGTTTACCCTAAATTACACAATAATTGAAATGTTGCCTAGTATTTCAAAATTGTGTTGGGCCCTCTAATGGGTCCACAAGAAAATCCTGCTTAAGATCATATTTAATTCATTCATTTTATAGTACAAGATATCCAAGTGAATTTCAAATTATATGAACTTGAATTATCCACTAAAAATATCTGCACATATCTAAACACCACGGTCAATTGAATGTTTGTGCCATGAATATTGCATAATCTCTCAGCTTATTAAATTTTACTGAAGAACCTCAGTGGGAGATGCCAATCATTCTTTGGGAAAAATCTTATGTCTTTGTTGTAGCTGTTTCCTGAAACATGGGGTTCCACTGATCAAGAATGAGCTCTTCTCCATCCAAACAGTTTGATTTCAAAGAATCCTTTTTTATCTGAAAATGAGGATTTTAAATCAACATTATGATGTTCCTGTTGTCCAGAACAGTTTTCTTGTGCCACATATTTGGTTTTTCACAATTATTTCACTACTCAAAGTCCTTCTTGTTTGAAACACTGCTGAGGGGATTAATGGCTGATTTGTATTGTTGTACACTGTCCTAAGTTGTTTCTTATTCATTCATTTTTATTTCAGAAACTAATGTCCTTTCGGGAAAGTAATCTACTGTACTTTCCTTGTCTGGCCTCACCTACCAGGTATTATCACTGGACTACTAATCCAGAAACTCAGCTAATGTTTTGGGGACCTGAATTTAAATATCACCATGGAAGATGGTGGAATCTGAATTCAATAAAAAGTAAAACCTGGAATTAAGAATCTACTGATGACCATGAAATCACAGTCGATTGTCAGCTAGTTCATTAATGTCCTTCAGGAAATCTGCCATCCTGACCTGGTTTGGTATACATAGCAATGTGGTTGACTCTCAATTGCTTTCATGAAATGGCATGGCAAGCCAGTTGTACCAATTGCTACAAGGTCTCAAAGAAATGAAACTGGACGGATCACTTGGCATCAACCTAGGCACTGGAATAGACAATGGCAGAAACAGCCTTGTGGACCCTGCAAAGTCCTCTGTACTAACATCTGGGGATGAGTGCCAAAATTGGGAGTGTTGTCTTACAGACTAATTAAACAGCCTGACATGGTCATACTCACAGAATCAAACCTTACTGACACCACCATTCCTCAGTGTCCTGTACCACTGGCAGGACAAACCCAGCAGAGGTGACAGCACAGTGAAGAGGGAGTTGCCCTGGGAGTCGTCAACATTAACTCCAAGCCCCATGCAGTCTTGTGGCTTCAGGTTGAATATGGGCAAGGAAATCTCCTGCTGATTACCACATACCATCCTCCCTCAGCTGATGAATTGGTACTCCCTCATTTTGAAAAACACAGGAAGAATGGAGGATGGTATGGACACAAAATGTACTCTGGGGTGGGGAGGAGGATTTTAATGTCCACCATCAAAAGTGACTTGACACAGGTATTATTTATTGAGCTGATCTGGTCCTAGAGGACATTGCTGCTTGACTGGGTCTGCGGCAAACGGTGAGGGAACCAATAAGAGGGGAAAACAAACTTGACCTCTTCCTTTCCAATCTGTCAGCTGTAGATGCATCTGTCCATGACAATATTGGTAAAAGCAACCAATACACAGTTCTTGTGGACACAAAGTCCTGTCTTCAGATTGAGAATAACCTCCATGTTGTGAGGCACTATCACAGTGCTAAATGGGACAGACTTCAAACAGACCTAGCAACTCAAGACTGGATATCCATGAGGCATTGTGGGCTATCAATAGCAGAAATGTACTCAAATAGCTGACATATTCCACATTCAATCATTACAATCAAGCCAGGGGATCAACCCTAGTTCAATGGAGAGTGCAGGAGGGCATGCCAGGAGCAGCACCAGGAATACCTAAGGACAAGGTGTCAACCTAGTGAAGTCACCAAACCGGACTATTTGCATGTTAAACAAAAGTAGTGAGCGATAGACAGAGTTAAAAAAAATCCCACAACCAACAGATTAGACCTATGCTCTGCAGTCCTGCCACCATCCAGTTATAAATGGGGGTGGACAATTAAACAACTCACTGGAGGAGATGGCTCCACAAATATGCCCATCCTCAATAACAGAAGAGCCCAGCATAAGAATGCAAAAGATAAGGCTGAAGTTTTCATAGAAATATTTAGGCAGAAGGCATCAGGAGAATGAGGAGCAATTATGTAAGGAGATCCCAGATAGTTGCAGGAATAAGCAGCTTGTAATAGTAGGGGACTTTAACTTTCGTAACATCGACTGGGACTGCCATAGTGTCAAGGGCTTGGATGAAAAGTAATTTGTTAAGGGTGTTCAGGAAGACTCTCTCACGCAGTATGTGGATGGCCCTGCTAGAGAAGTGGCAAAACTTGACCTCTTCTTAGGAAATAAGGCAGGGCAAGTGACATAAGCATTAGTGGGGGAGCACTTTAGGACCAGTAACCATATTTCCATTAGTTTTAAAATACCTGAGGAAAAGGACAGACCTGATCCATAAGGTAAAGTTCTAAATTTAGGCAAGGCCAATTTTGATAGTCTTAGAAACTTTCAAAAGTTGATGGGCAAGGCTGTTTGCAGGCAAAGGGACATCTGGTAAGTGGAAGGTTTCAAAACTGAGTTAATGAAAGTTAAGGGCCAGCATGTTCCTGTTAAGAGTGAAGGGTAAGGCTGGCAGGAGTAGGGAACCCTGGATGACTAGTTATTGAGGCCCTGACAACATTCCAGCAACAGTACTAAAGACTTGTGTTCCAGAACTTGCCACTCCCCCAGTCAAGCTGTTCCAATACAGTTACAAAACTGGCACCTAGCTGACAATGTAATATATTACCCAGATATGGCCTGCACATAAAAAGCAGAACAAATTCAATCCAACCAATTATCATCAGTAAGATGATGGATTAACAATGCCATGAAACAGCACCCGCTCAGCAATAACTTGCTCAGTGACACCAACTGGGTTCTGCCAGGACCACTTAGCTCCTGATCTCATTACAGCCTTGGTTCAAACATGGACAAAAGAGCTAAATTCTAGAGAGGAGGTATAAATGACAGGCCTTGACATCAAGGTTGCATTTGACAAAGTGTGGAATCAAGGAGCCCTAGCAAAACTGGAATCAATGGGCTTCACGGGGCAAACTCTCTGATGTTTGGAGTCATTATGACACACAGGAAGACGGTTGTGGTTGTTGGAGGTCTGTCATTTCAGCTCCAGAACATCTCTGCAGGAGTTCCTGAGGATAGTGTCCTAGGCCCAACCATCTTCAGCTGCTTCATCAATGACCTTCCCTCCAGGGTCAGAAGTGGAGATGCTCCCTGATGACTGCACAATGTTCAGCACCATTTGTAACTCCTATGATACTGAAGCAGTCCATGTTAAAATGCAAAAAAGATCTGAACAATATCCAGCCTTGGGGTGACAAGTGGCAAGCAACACTCGCCCCGCAAAAATACCAGGCTATGGCTATCACCAATAGGAGACAACTTAACCTCTACCTCTTGACGTTCAATAGTGTACCATCACTGAATCCCCCACTATCAAAATCCTGGGAGTTATCATTGACCAGAAACTCAACTGGAATCACCACAAACAGTGGTTATAAGAGCAGGTCAGAGGCTAGAAATACTGCAGCGAGTAATTAACCTCCTGCCTCCCCAAAACCAGTCAACCATCTACAAGGCAGAGATCAGGACTGTGATGGAATACCCCCACTTGCCTGGATGAGGACAGCCCCAACAAGACTCAAGAAACTGGACACCATCCAGGACAAAGCAGCCCACTTGATTGGCACTATGTCCACAAGCAACCACTCCCTCCACCACCGACACTCAGTAGCAGCAATGCATACTATGAGATGCACTACAGAAATTCAAACATTCTCAGATCTCACCTTCCAAACGCATGACTACTTTCTTCTAGAAGGAAAGGGCAGCATATACATGGGAACACCACCACCTTCAAGTTCCCCTCCAAGCCACTAATCACCTTGACTTGGAAATATATCATGTTTCCTTCACCGTCACTGGGTCAACATCCTGGATCTCCCTTCCTAATGGCACTGTGAATTAAACCACAGCAGGTGGACTGCAGTGATTCAAGGCAGCAGCTCAGGGCAACTAAGGACAGGCAATTAATGCTGGCCAGCTAGAGACGCCCACATCCCACAAATGAATTTTTAAAAAACCTGCATGTGACTCCAGATGCAAAGCAAATGTGGAGATTTTTAAGTGTCCCCCTGAAATAGCTATGCAAGCCATTCACTGTACCAAACTGCTACAAAACTTAGGAAAAAGAATTGAACCAAACAGACCACTTGACAAACTTAGCATCAGAAGTGACAATAGCAAACTAAGTACTGTTGACCTCGCAAAGTCCTCCTGACAAACTTCTGGGGTCTTGGGCCAAATTTTCAACATAGTCAAGCAACAGCTTACACAGTCACAATCACAAAATCATATCTTACAAAGTCCCAGTTGCTACCATCAGATTGCAGTGTCCTGCTCCACCAGAACAGACCATCCAGAGATAGTAGCACAGTGGTACACAATGGGAGAAAGTTTCCCTGGGCATCTTCAACACAAATGCTGGAGACCATGAAGCTTTTTGTTATCAATGGGCAGTAACCTCCTGTTGATTACCACCTATACCACTACCCCACCAACATCCAAGATGATGAGCAGCTGCTCAGCTCCTGATCACATAAGGCTTGGTCCAAGATGGACAAAGGAGCTGAATTCCAAGGGTGGGGAATGAGTGTCATTGCTCTTGACATGAAGGCAGGCATTTGATAGATTATAGCATCAAGGAACTCAAGCAAAACAGCAATTAAATGGAAATCAGACAGAGATCTCTCCACTGGTTAGAGAGTCACACCTAGCACAAAGGAAGGTGGTTGTATGGAGGTCAATCAGCTCAGTCTCAGGGTATTGCTGTAGGAATTCCTCAGGGCAATGACAGAGATTGAACCATCTTCAGTTGATTCCTTGATACGTTTTTCCATCTTAAGATCATCGATGATTGTGCAATGTTCAGAATCATTCACAACTCAGATACTGAAGCCACCTGTATTTATTTGCAGCAAATATACTAGACAGCATCCAGGACTGGGCTGATTAGAGGCAATTTCATCACACAAGTGCCAGACAATGACCGTTTTGAACAAGAGAGAAATTAACCATCGCCTCTGGATTTTCAATGGTATAATCATTGTTGAAACCCCCAACAAACAACAAATTATCATTGACCAGAAATGTAAACGCAGACCAGGTATATAAAGTGGCTACGAGATCAGGACAGAGGCTAGGAATTGTGCATTAATTTACCTAATGACTTCCAAAGCCAGCCAACCAACTATATAGACAAGTCTGCAGAGTGAAGGAGTATTCTTCACTTGCCTGGATGCTCAGCAGTGTGTTTCACTGGCCACCAAACTTTAATATTCTCTCCAGCTACCACTAATGCAAAGTGGCAGTACTGCAGATCATCACTGAGATGCACTGCAGCAACTCACCATTGTTTTTTGACAGGACCTTCCAATCCCATAACTTCTATCATCTAGAACAAAGGCAGCAGACAAATGGGAGTACCACCACCTTCAAGTTTCCCTCGAAGCCATACACCTTCTTAATTTAGAACTACACTGCCATTCCTTCACCATCACTGGGTCAAATCCTGGATTACCCACCTAGCAGCACTGTTAGCATATCTACCCACTTCACCCAGAGGACTGCAGCAGTTCAAGAAGGCACCTCACCACTTTCAAGGTCAATCAGTGATGAACAATTAATGCTGGCTAAGTTAGCAAAACCCATTACCCGTGAACAAACAGAAAAATTGTGAAAACACACTTACTTATTACACTTTGAACTTTGGCAACAATACTGCTTGGTGGAGTAGGAGAAGTCTTTTCTGAGAAGTCACACGAATACAGAACATTGTCAACTGTTGTTCCATGCTCACTGTAGTTTAACAATTCATAGTGTTTTGTGTTCTAAAAACAAAGACAAGAATTTACCAAAATGTTTAACAGCAACAAATGCTTAATTACTTTTTATACTAAATCATTCCTTTTGTTGGCAATTCAGTACTTCACAGTTCAAGTTAAATGGAGACAAATTAATAAGTCGTGTAAACCATTACCCGACTGAGCGTAGGAAAAGTAAACAGATAGATAACAGGTAAACCCTCAACAAACAAAGCTACTTTACTTATCTAGTTTCCACTATAAATGGTATGAGTTTTAATTACCTCTGCTCAAACAAAACAGATATTTCTAAACTACAGGCTACAAGGTGACTCACTGTCAAATCAGATATATGATTTGATTGTAATTATTCTTTCATTTACAACTTCATTTAATAGCTAAAAGCACAAAGACATTTCAACACTGACACACTAAATATTTACATTTTCCCTACTAAAAGCTTAATTGAGATTTGTTCCTGTTCATACCCAGTCTTTCTGCTTACTTGCATTTTTTTTCTGCATAAAAGATAACATTCTCATTAAAATCAGACATTTGCCTTGCCAACAGCTAGTCAACTGGATAGCATCTTTAGGACTAAATATCCTGAAAAAATTCAAACAAAGATTACTGGCAGACACAGGGTAACTATAATGCTATAATGATTTAGATCATCACCCAAAGCTCTGGTTTTCACCAGTCTGGTCTCTTTTGTCCTTCTAAGAGAAAGTCAAGCTGCTACAGGAACAGGATGTTATAAGCTACATTTTTCAGCAACAAGCTACATTAAGTTCATCAGCTAATATTTATCTTCCTCAAACTTTGGTAAGGTGTTATGAATTGGACATTCACTGAGTGCAATAATCATATAGCCCATCTCAAAGAAAATGGCAACTGGCAATTTAACATCAAAAATTCATTTTTGCATTACTGACCAATCTACATTGGTCTCCCAGGGGGATAATTAACCCATTTCCTCTTTCTCAGCCTTATTAATAGTTCAGTAAAAATATTACACTAAGTATGGCTTCATTAGTTACCCAAATAAAATATATTCTGTATTCTGATAACATGCCACCTAACAAATCTATTATCTCCATTTATTTTTCAGTAACAAATATTAACTTTGTTACTGATTCACAAATCACTTGAAGATTAACTTTCATTACTTACAGGGTTGGTTAGCTCATTTGACAGGACAGCTTGTTGCAATGCAGAGTATACCAATTCCTGCACCAGATAAAGGTTACCACAAAAGAAACCTACTTCTCAACCTCCCCTTTGAGCTGAGGCGTAGTGACCCTCAGGTGAAATCCTCACCAGTCATCTCTCTCATGACAGCATAGCCCTATGGTCTAGTAAGACTATGGTAATTTTAGCTATT
Organism: Chiloscyllium plagiosum; assembly: GCF_037043375.1. NCBI lineage: Eukaryota > Metazoa > Chordata > Chondrichthyes > Orectolobiformes > Hemiscylliidae > Chiloscyllium > Chiloscyllium plagiosum. The sequence goes on along the minus strand of NW_028270169.1, from coordinate 24,796,463 downwards.
AATTTAAATTGAAAGCAGCTTCTGGCTGTGTTCCACAGGGCACATGATCATTTTTAAAATAATAATTTAGACTGAAACACGGTAGCATGACTGAGAAATTTGCAGATAGTACAAAAACTGATCAGGTAGTTTTAGCCCAGATGATCGCTGTGAATTTCAGGATGTTTTGGTCGAATGAGTAAGTGGAGAGGGGAAACAAAGCAAAGGAGCATGCAACAAATGGGAGGACATGGAACAAGGTTGTGGAAGAGAGAGCCCTAGGAGTCCATATCCACAGTTCCCTGTAGGCAATAGGACAGACTGGCTGATGAACGATGATAAAGGCAGCACAGGTTACTTTAATTCTTTGGGCAAGGTACTGAATACAAAAGCAGCAATGTAGTGCTTGAACCAAGGAAGACACTGCTTAGGCCACAGTTGGAGTTTTTGTGAATTGTTCTTGTCATCACATTCCAGTCGGGACAGAATTGCTCTTCAGATAGTACAGAGGAGATTGACAACAATATTGCCAGGGCATAAAAAACAGCAGCTATGAAAAAGGATTGCAGAGGCTAAGATTGTCTTTCTGAGGACAGTAAAGTTTGAGAGTTGAATTAATTGAAATTGTAGAATTTGAGGAGGAGGAACTGGAGTTGGAAACAAGAAAGCTAAACTTAAGTAACGGTAATTACAAAAGAATGAGGGCAGAACTAGCTGGAGAAGACTGGGAAAAGGGTTAAGTAGCAAAGACATGCAAGAAACAAAGCCATATGTTTAAGAAACTAGTTTATAGATCATAGCAAATATCCCAGTGAAAAAGGGAGAATCCAAGAAGAAATAAGCCAACTATGGTTAACCAGGTAAGTTAAGGATAGCACCAAATTGAAAGAAAAAAACAATGCGGCAAAAATTACAGGTAAACTAGATGATTGGGGACATTTTATAAACCAAAAGATAACCAAAAAATAATAATAAAGAGGAAGATGATAAGCACAGTCAGCATGACCTCATGAAGGGGAAAATAAATACCTAACAAATTTACTAGAATACTTTGAGGAAATAAGCAGCACAAAGGGGAAGCAGGGGATGTAATATATTTGGATTTTCAGAAACATTTGGCAAGTTATATGTTTGACTACTTAACAAGATAAATGCCCATGGTGTTGGAGGTAGTTTATTAGTTCGCTCAGTTGACAGAGTAACTACAACAGCATGGGTTCAATTCCAGCACCAGATGAAGGACTCTTCTTCCTTGCCTGAGATATGGTGACCCTCAGGTTAAACAATCACCAGTTGTCTCTCTAATGAGTGAGCAAGAATTTGACTTTACCTTTTATTAACATGGATAGAGGAGTGGCTGTCTAATACAAGACACAAGTTAGGATAAGAGGGGAACTTCCAGGAGTGCAGCCTAACTAGTGGAGTGCCACAGGGATCAGTGTTGGGACCACAATTATTTATAATATATTAATGAAGAAGATGAGGGAAGTGAAAGGACAATTGCCAAGTTAGGGGATGATACAAAAACAGGTGGAAAGGCAAGTGATAAGGACAACAGACTGCAGAGATATATGAGATTAAGCAGGTAGGCAAAAATTTAGCAAATAAAATATAATGTGGGAAAATGTGAGGCTATGCACTTTGGTAGAAAGTATGAGGAGCTGAATATTAAATGGATAAAGACTATAAAACTGCAAGAGAGGAATTTGGGAGACTGTGTACAAATCACAAAACGCTAGTATCCAACTTCAGCCAATAATAAGAAAGGCAAATAAGCTCCTACCCTTTATTTCCAAAGGTAACAAAAGTATAAAAACAGGAGGTTTAGGTAAAACTAAAATTCAGACCATTGCTTGAATAGCGTGAAGAGTTTTGGAACCCTTATCTAAGGAAAGGCATATTAGCACTGGAAGCAATTCAGAGAAGGTTAACTAGGTTGATCCAGGGTATGGATGGACTGTTTAATGAAGAGAGTTTGAGTCAGTCAGGCCTGTATTCACTGGAGTTTAGTTGAAAGAAAGGTGACCTTATTAAAACATAAGATTCGAAGACGACTTGACAATGTAGACGCAGAAAGGCTATTTTCCCATGTGGGGCCAGAGAGTGGAGTAAGGGGTTAGAATAGAGGTAAGGAGGAATTTCTTCACTAGAGTAAATGTAGGAGAATGGGTCTGGGTGGGTTACGCTTCGGCGGGTCGGTGTGGACTTGTTGGGCCGAAGGGCCTGTTTCCACACTGTAAGTAATCTAATCTAATCTAAAAAAAAGTAACAAATCTGTGCAATTTGTTTTTGCACAAGGCTGTACGTTAAAAATCTCTCTCTCAGCCTTGAATGTACTTAATCAGTAAAAGCATTGATTATGGAAAATAAGGCTGGAAAGTGGAGTTGAGGATTATAAAATCAGCCATGATCTCACCAAATGACATACTCAATGGACTGAGTGGTGCACTCTTGCTTTTAAGTCTTATGGCATTAGATGAGGAGTTTGGATACAGTAGATACAAAAGACCTGTTTCCCCTAGTGAAAAGGTCAATCATCAGGGGTACCAATTTAAGGTGATGGGAAGGAGGATTAGATACAACATAGAACAGAAAACTCTTATGCAGAGGGTGCGCTTGGAATTCGCTGCCAGTTTAGGAGATGAGGCAGTAACATTCAACTTATTTAAGAAATGTGGATTTACACCTGAACACCTGTAAATATGCAGGGTACAGAGCAAGTGCTGAGAAGTCGTTTAGAGTAGGTGGGTAGTTCATTCAGCTGGCAAGGACATGATCATCTTTTACTTTTTGCCAGAGTATCTGTCCAATTGTTTTGGCCTTTTATCACTCACAGTTTACTGCTAATTAAACCAGTTTCACCCAAGACATCAGTGTCAAGCACAGACAATTCTAATCAGTTCCTTTGGCATGTAAATATCGTACTTAATTTAATGATACTTTCTCAAGCTTTCCTGTAAGTGCAAATGTGAAACTGAATTCTACTTAAACTTTTCTTTCGCATGATACTTCAAAGATCACAGGTGCACAGAGGTGAATTGTTCTAAGTCAAACAGCTGGTTCAAATACAGTTAAAACAGTACCTGAGCAAGCAAATGAGCAAAACTTAGTAATCAGCATCAGTCATTAAGGCAAATGGAAGAGCATTCTCAGTCAAAGGCTCTAACTTCTTAAATTTGCAATTACAATCTGATTTCACCTTAATAATACAAAAGAACTGCAGAGTAAGACACTAATTAGATATGAGAGAATCAAGGTAAAGAGGAATGGAGTTGACAAAGTGGAGCTGAAATAGAAAATCAGCCATGATCTGACTGAATGGCAGAGCAGGCTTGAGGGGCTACTTCTGCTTCTATTTCTTATCACTTATTGTGTTCTTATAACTGGATCTTTCACACCTTTGTTGTATCAAATGGATTAGTAAGAATGACATCAGCTAATACAGCTTGCTGCTAAACCAGTTAAGTATTACAATCATTCACAACTTCTGACTAATTTGAGATGCTGTCCCAAGTGCATTGTACATTTAACAACTTATTTTTGCTTTCTTTTTCTGAGAGAGAAGACAGAACTCAGAATCATGAACCTTACCTCATCATAGAATATGCACGCATGTTTGCCAGAAACATAATTACAATGTCCATAATTTATAAGGCACACATCCATATCGGCACCTGAAAAGAAAAACACAAGAAAAATAAATCCGTTACAATTAGTGTGCCTTTTACTTGAAATATTTGACAATTAGAATCATAAACAAACTGCACAGATTCAATGGAATTTAAATAAAAAAACATAACATGGAACAAAGGTCAAATAACCAAATGCTTAGTCAAAAAGGTAGGTTTTAGGAGTCTGTTAAAGGAGGAAAGCAATCATTGCACGATTACAGACAAATGACATCTCATTAATTCACATGCTGTGCTTTTCTTTTAAAACTCTCCCCATTCTTCTCACTATAACTCACCACTTCTCACTTCCATTCAGACTTCCTATTAACTCCTGAACTCTTACTTCTCTCAAATGGCCAGCTCCTGACTTGGCTCAGCCTGTCTGCTCTTTCCTGATACAAACATCTCAAACAATAGCACCCACAACAATGTTCCTGGACCATTCCCTGCAGTTCAACTTTGCCTCCCCCTTCTAAAATGACCAAACACTACACTTTCAAGCCACTGTCCCCATCATGCCACCCCTCACCCTCCTCATTTCAGTTCTAAAGGGTCATTGTTGTGTCCTCTGGTCCTAGTTTCTCCTACTAGTGGAAACACCTTCTCCACATGCACTGTATCCAGGCCTCTCAGTATTCTCTAAGTCTCAATGAAATCTCCCATCATCTTTCTAAACTCCATCGAGTACAGACCCAGAGGACTCAACCTTTACTCATATGAGAAGCCATCTATCTCCATGATCATTTGTATAAACCTCCTTAAGACCTCTTCAAGATTAGCTCATCTTTCCTTAGATACGGGCCCCAAAACTGCTCACAACATTCTAATATAACCAGAGCTTTTTTCAGCCTCAGCAGTACATGCCTACTTTTGTATTCTCGCCCTCTTGAAATGATTGCTCGCATTGCATTTGCCTTCCTATATGCCAACTGAATGAGCATGCTAATCATAGGCATCCTAGTTCAGGATTCTCAAGTCCCTTTATGCTTCAGATTTCCAAAGCCTTTTCCTATATAGAAAATAACCTTTGCCTGTACTCTTTCGACCAAAGCACATAGCCACACACTTTCTCATCTTATATTTCTTTGCTCACTTGCCTAGCCTGCGCAAACTCTACTGCAGCCTTCCCACCTCAACACTATCCCTGCGTCAGTGTCATCTGCAAACTTAGCAATAACTGCAGAACTGGATTAATCAAGTTGCCTTCCTGAAAAAGACCCCTTTATTCACACACACTGCCTTCTGCAGCCAGCCAATCCTCGATGCATTCCAGTTTCTTGCCCCTGACAGCATGGGCTCTTATCCTGTTTAAGGTGCCTCCAGTGCATCACTTGTCAAAGATCTTTTGGAAATCCAAACATATTGTGTTCACCGGCTCTTCTTTGTCTAACTTGCTCATTACCTCCTCAAAAGATTCTAATGGATTTTTCAGGAATGACCTCCTGTTGAAGCCATGCTAACTCAGCCTTACTTTTCCATGGTCTTCCAAGTATTCTGCAATCTAATCTCTAGTAAGGATTGAGGTTAGGCTAACTGGCCTATAATTTCCTGACTTCTGCCTCTCTCCCTCCCTTCTTAAATAGGGATGTTACATTAGCTATCTTGCAAGCCTCTGGGATTCTCCCCAACTCCAGCAATTCCTGAAAGATCACCACCAATGCCTCCATAATTTCCTCAGCTATCATCTTCAGAACTTTGGGATGTAGTCCATCTGAAACAAAAACAGGAAAAGCTCAGCAGATCTGTGAAGAGAAATCAGAGTTAATGATTTCTTTTCACAGATGCTGTCAGACCTGCTGAGCTTTTCCAACAATTTGTTTTTCATTTCTAGCATCCGCAGATCTTTTGGTTTTTATGTAGACCATCTGGTCTGGATGGTTTACCCACCTTCAGACCTTTCAGTTTCCCCAGCATTTTCTCCTTAGTGATGGTCTCTATACTCACTTCTGCTCCCTGAATATCAAGTTCTGGTATGCTACTGATGCAAAGTACCTATTCAGTTCCTTGGCCATTTCTTTCTTCCCATTACTATTTCTCCAGTGTTATTGTCTAGCAGTCCAATGTCCACATCTTCTTTTCTCTTACCTTTTACAGATCTAAAACAAACTCTTCTAACTGTTTTATTACTAGCTAGCTTACTCGCATAGTTCAGCTTCTTCTCCCCAATTACTTTTTCTTTAAGTGCCCTCTGCTGGCTTTTAAAGTCTTCACAAGCCACTGGCCTTCCACTAATCACCACCACAATGTATGATTTTTCTTTTCTGCTGTCCTTGCTTTCCCTTGTTAAGTCATAGTTGCCTTGTACTCCCCTTCGTGTACGTTTCCTCTTCCTTGGTAAGAATTTCTGCTGTGCCTTCTGAATTACCTCCAAAAGCTCCTGCATGATGGCTCTACCATCTTCCCGACAAGACTCTCCTTCCAATCAACTCCAGCCAGCTCCTCCCTCATGTTTTTGGAGCTACCTTTACTCAATTCTAACACTGTTAACATCTGATTCCAGCTTCTTCCTCTCACACTACAGAGTGATTTCTATCACATTACAGTCAAAGCCCCTGAGGAGGTCCCTCACCTGAAACTCTAATCAAGTTTGCCCCATTACACATTACCAAACCCAGAACTGTCTGTTCCCTAATGGGCTCTATCACAAGCTGCTCCAAAAAAAAAAACCCATCTCAGACATTTCATGAATTCTTTTTCTTGGGATCCACCAATCTGATTTTCCATGTTTTCCTGCATATTGATATCCCTCCTTTTCTATCTCCCATATTCTGACTGTTAGAGAACCTGTACATAACTCAAAGTATTTTCTCCTCTGCAGTTCCTCAACTCTACCCACGTAATCCTAAGTCTTCCAAATCTTCTTCACTTCTTGCTATTTAATTTCATTTCTTATTAGAAAAGCACACCTGCCTCCTTTCTGTCCTTTTGATAGGATGCATTACCTTGAGTATTTAGTTTCCAGCCCTGATCCCTTGTAGCCTTGTCTGTGACATCCACAACATCATACCTACCAATTTCCACCTGCGGTAGTAACTCATTTACCTTGCTTCATATACATGTCCCAGCATGATTCAGGTGGAGCCCCTCCCATTGGAATAGCTTCCTTCCTCTCAGTACTGGTGTCAATGTCACATGAATTTGAACCTATTTCTCCCACACCAATCTTTGAGTGACACATTTACCTTTTTAATCTTGACCTCTTGCCAATTAGATCGTGGCTCAGTTAGTTTCAATAATGCTCCTCACAGTACTACTGGTTTCTCCACTCTTTTGTTTTACTTCGCTGTGCCAAATGCTAACAAGCTGAAGAGTGCACTCAAGCACTGTAGGAAATTTGAGATTCATTGATTCTAGGACTTTATTTTAAACATCCAACAAAATAATATGATTTTGGCTTGGTAAGTGATTGTATTAAGACACGATAAATGTTCATATCCTAATTTAAAATGTTTGGAGGAAGATTAGTTGGCAATGGGGAGGTAACAATAGCATTTTTAAAAAATATACTTTTATTGAAAGAATAGATTTTTTAATATCACAAATACAAAACAATTCAAAACTGTATAAAAAACACAAAAAAGTAAAAACCCAACCAGTCATGTACAAATATATAGAGAAAGATATAGAATAAAAACCCAACTATTAAACTAAATAAATAATAACCAATAAACTAATAAATAGTAATAACTCAACTCAGCCAAACAAGACACTCATACATTGACAGTTACTCCTCCCTGGATACTGGACTCATAAAACACAATCATTACAGCTATATAAAAGCCCTTGTTAATGTGGCAGATAAATCTGTGTCCAGGTATTCCAAAAAGGGCTGCCATGTCTAATAAAAATTCAGTTTTGTAGTGTACTATACTTGTGAGAAAATCCAAGGGAATATACTCCATAACAATCTTCTGCCAACCCGACAGGCCCAGGGTATTTTCGGACACCCAAACTAGCAAGGCATTCTTTCTTGCACAAAAAGTGAGGATATTGAAAAGCTTTTTTCTTATGCACGTCTGCAGGGAACACACTGGGCAGACCCAGCAGAGGAGAAATCACGTCCGTCTCCACCCTTACACCCAAAATCCTCTCCATTGCACCCGCCACAGCACTTCAGTATGTTTGAAGCCTACCACAAGACCAGAAACAATGGGTAAGAGTGTCTGTACAGATCTTGCACTTGGGAACATGTTGAAGATGCCCCTGGTTTAAATTTTGACGAACAGTCCTGTGCCAAATGGTTTCTGTGGAGAAACTGTAAAGCATGGGTCCTATTTCAAATTGATATGTTTCAAGCGTTTTCCCAAATATCTTCCCATGCCTCGGAGGAGACTTCAACACCTGGCTCTCTCCCCTACACCCTCCAGTGTCTATCAAACTCATCTGAGGCCATCCCCACACCCCCTCCATCTAGTTTGAGGGCATCCTGCCAGGGAGGCTTCAATAACTAATCATATTGAAAGACCATCTCCACAAGCTCAATCACTCATGCAGGATAAAAGCGAACCTAGTTGGTAGTTTTTAATGTCCGGGAAGTCCACTCCACAACCCCCCCAAATCTGAGAGGCAGCTGCAGTTTAGCTAATTTAATGAGGGGCTTCTTCAGATGCCAAATAAAGGAGCTGAACCAGCCAGTCTCCTGAATATTTGCTTATTGAAAATTGAGGGAACATCCGTATAGGGTATAGCAAACGGGGAGAATATTCATCTTAATAAGTGCTGTCTGACCCATCTTTGAAGAGCTTGTTTGATTTTGTCAAATAATTAAACAAAATTGGCTTTGAACAGCTGATCCAGAACTGGAGTAATGAATATGCCCAAATACACAAAACCTCACAGTGACCACTTAAACAGGAATCGATATTTGCCCTCAAGACATTTCGTAAGACCACCCATAGGCAGAGGCTCCGATTTAGCAAAATTAATCTTGCATTCTGTAAAGGTGCCAAACACGCAGATGCATTGTATCAGGTGAAACACAAACTGCTGGATTTGATTTTAAAAATTAGGACATCGTCTGCGTACAACAAAATCTTATGTTATTTTAACCCCACTTCTGGAGCTGATGTATTAAGATCCCTACAAATGGTGATTGAACATTGGCGGAAGCCAATGGAAAAAGCAGAAGCAAAAAAGGGGACAGCCCTGCCGGCTGCCCCTAAAAATATTAAAATTACTTGATGCACCTCATTAGTGATGACCGCAGCAAGAGGGCCACTGTAGAGAACCTTCACCCCACCTTATAAAGATTTTTGCCCAAACCAAACTGCTCCAGAGTACAGAAAAGGTATGGCCACTCAACTCTGTCAAATGCCTTCTCTGCATCTAGAGAAATCACCAATCCCTGTACTGACTGTTGTTGACATGCTTGAATTACATTAAGCAGCCTCCTAACATTATTGGAGGATCTGCAGCCCTTTACAAAGCCAGTCTGATTCTCTTTAACAACACAGTCTCCAGCCTTAACGCGATAGTCTTAGAGAGAATTTTCAAGTCCACATTTAGGAGTGAAATTGGCTTGTACGAAGCAGAATCCTCCAGGACCTTCCCTTTTTTCTTAAAAGAACTATTGGCCTCTCTCAGAGATGGTGGGAGACAATCATATCTATATGAGTTATTAAACTCAATGAGCACTTAGCCTGACAGTATGCTTATAAATTCCTTATAGATTTCGCTGGGAAGTCGGTCAGGACCAGGCACCTTTCCACTCTGAAGCTGCCTCTCAGCTTCCTGCACCTCTTGCTCTGATAACGGTGCATTGAGAAAGGACTGTTGTTCGGGGATCATGCCCGGAAGCTCCAGATCCTTAAAAGGATTTCATTTTGGCCCATCCCTCCTCACAAACCCTCAGATTGATACAACTTAAAGTAAGATCTCGGGAATGCCACATTAATCTTTTTGGAGTCACATATTAAGTTCCCAGACCCTTCCCTATATTGCCGTTATGGCTTATAGGGCACTCCTTTTCCTGACAAGCTATGCTAATTATTTGCCTGGTCTGTCACCATGCTCATATAACCTTTGCTTTGCAAATGTAAGCTCCTTCTTTGCCATCTGCCTGAACATGGAATTCAATACAGACTGCTGTGGCATGATCCTCTGTAGTTTGACCAATGAGGGCCTGTCAAAGTAAGCCTTCTCAGCTGCCTTCAACCATGCTTTGAGACATTGCTGCTCATCCTTCTGCTGGCAAAGTAGGAAATAATTAACCCCCGGCATAGGCTTTGGCTGTTTCCCAAAGGACAGATGGACTATTAACCGAGCCTGAATTCATGTCTAGGAATGCCAAAATTCCCTAGAGAAGTACTCCACAAACGTATTATCCTCGAGGACAAAGGGATCCATTCGCCAGTGCCTCAAACCTCCTGTAACATCCTTAATCTTAACAGGTACACTGGGGCATGATCAGAGATGGTAATATTACCAATCGCACAAGATGCCACCAAGTCCAAGGTTGCCACAGGGGTGAGAAGAAGAAACAAATCAATCCTGGTGTGACATCTGTGCAGACTAGAAAAAAAATGTAAAATCCCTGCCTGTGGGGTAGAGATGCCTCCAGATGTTCACCAAACCTAACTCCACACACAGATCCACTAGTTGTTTAGTTTGTTCAGAGGGTATCAAGGGGCCTGTCTACTGTGAGATCTATGAGACAGTTGAAATCTCCCCCTATAACACATAGGCTGGCACTCGATACCAATCAGTTTAGAAAACGCATCAACCAAAAATTTGACAGCATGAGCTAGAGAGCAATAAATATTTAAAACATCATATACTTCCCCATTTATCAAGGCTTTAAGCATTATAAACCTCCCATGTGTGCCTTTAAGACACTAGTAACTCAAATGGGAGATTCCTTCTAACCAATATAGCCACTCCTCTATTTCTGGTATTAAATGATGAAAAGTAAACCGGATCAAAGCCATTCTGCTGTAGTTTCAAATGCTCCCTCTCATCCAAGTCTGTCTCCTGCTCCTTTCTAAGACTCAAAGGTACCTTCTTCCTCTTAACTAGTGAGTGACTTCCCTTGATATTCCAGATACACCATTTAATCAAATCATTAGCCATAACCTTCTGCAGTAACACTCAAATGCCAGAGATGAGGAACTCTAACCACAAATTGTTGAGCCTTAGTGTCACATGACCCAAACATAAAAACTACATAAACTAAAACCACTACATTTAACAAATCTACAAAGCTATCGAAGAATAAAAACAAAAAACAAAACACAAACCAATATATAAAGCACCAATGGTGTTGAATAGGGGAACTCATCCTCTGCTCAAAAGGGGCAACTATCCATCCCAAACTGTCCGTAAGTATGCATCTAGCCATCCCAACCATTTTCCCTCCTCCTAGCTAAAGCCACACCACAAACACAAGCAGAAAAGAAAGTAAATGCACCATAAAATGGCAATATGAGTAAAGAGAAATTTTTTTTTGAAATGAAAAGGGGGGGGTAAATACCCCACCCATCCTTTGGTATAACTTAACTTAGAAATTGAAAGTACACATCTCAACTGCGGCTAAACATAGTTTAAATCAAATTATTACCAATAGAAAAATGCAGCAAGCTCCAACCAGGCTTTTTTTTTTTTAAAAAACACATAACCAAACAACACTACTATTTGTACATACTTCTGTTCATATTAGATTAATTGGTCCACAAAGTCTTTTGCCTTCTCTGTTGTGTCAAAGAGAAGTACAGATCCATCTAAGGTGAACCGAGGCACCATCGGATACCTCAGAGTATAGAATCCCTAGCTCCCTCAGTCTTCTCGACACCGTCATAAGATTTTATTTTCTGGATCACCGCCGCTGAGAAGACCTGGAAGAACATGATCTTAGAGTCCTCATAAATTAGGGCCTTCGGATCCTTCCTCTGGATTCTAGAAGCTTCAACAATTCTCTCCATATCTCTTATGGTGATGAAACCACACCAGGAGGGGATGAGGACGCTGATCCAAACCTGATCTCCGCATGATGACCCAGTGAGCCCTCTCGATCCTCAAGTCTCTCATGCCAGCCTCCAAGTTAAGGAATTTTAGCAGTCAGTCCTCAATAAATTCCACAGGTCACTCACCTTCCTTTTGGTCAGGCAGACCGATGATCTGAATATTTTTTTTTCTCCCTGTTTTCAAGATCATCCACTTGGTCGCTATGGACCTGCATCTCCAGGGCTTAGATCCTATCCTGAGAGGAACTGGCATTAGCTTCCACCACTATGCCTCCGTTAAACTCATCCATCCTTTTTGCCAGGTCTCCCAGCTGCTGTTCATGCCCTTGCAGCATGAGAGAGATTGGGGCCAGCTTCTCCTCTATCTGTTTATCCAGCATCTTGCGAGATTTCACGAGCTCTTTTACCAGGACCTGATGGGTAATCCAGTCCATAGATCCTGCAGGCTGGGCTGTGGGCCCAGCCTCGGATGCTCCTTTGCCCTTCTTTGGCAACTCTGGACGGCAAAAAACGCAGGTAAGTTAATTTTTCAGTTTCCTGGGATTCCATGATCTTTGTAGAGTCCCAGGATATTGCGATGGTCTGGGATGGGCGAGTTAAAAGTTCGTCCCGCTTGTGCTGCGGTGCAGAGCTCTGCAACGCGATCCTCTCAGATCGCTGCCATCTTGGATCTCCCAGCATACTTACTCTTTACGTTTCAAGAACATTAAACGTTAATATTAAAAGGTGCATCTGTACAAGTCAGGTTAGCACGGGTCACTTTAAATTGTGATCATCAAGCATTAGTAAACCTTATCATTTTCACCCAAGCATACACAAAAATATTCTTTACCTGTTCCTATGTAAAGTGTTCTGTAGCACATATTGACAGCTTGGCCTTTACCCGTCAGGGGATAAAATACCGCTCGTGCCTGAACTTCTTTTCCAGGGACTAGACAGTAAAGAAAAAACAAAGAAAATTATTCAAACTGTTTTAAACGAAGGTCAAGATGCAAGGGCAATCAGGAGAAATTTCAGTTTATAGAGTGCAATAATTGAAAGGAGAAAGTGAGGACTGCAGATGCTGGAGATCAGAGCTTAAAAATGTGTTGCTGGAAAAGCGCAGCAGGTCAGGCAGCATCCAAGGAGAAGGAGAATCGACGTTTCACTCATAAGCCCTACTTCAGGAATTCCTGAAGGGCTTATGCCCGAAACATCGATTCTCCTTCTCCTTGGATGCTGCCTGACCTGCTGCGCTTTTCTAAACACATTTTTAAACTGCAATAATTGAAAGCATTTCAGCCTATGATGGGGGAATTAGTAGATGCATGTGATTAGACTCAAGAACATTAGTGGAGCAGCAAGGTGAGTGTGATTACAGTGTTGGACAGGAAGGTTAGAGATTGGAGATAGAAGGAATTGTAGCTCCCACAAAGAATTAAACAAGGGTGAGCATTTTAAGTTAGACATCTCAGAGGGAACCATGATTTATCATAGCTCAATAAGGGACTCACAGACCAGTTAGTTCAAGTTAGAGATGGTGGAGAATGATATGCTGGCCCAAAGAGCATCGTTGACTTTCGAGCCAACAGAAGTATGGCGGAGTGTTTTATTTCAGATACGTTGTAGTAGCAGCAGAAGCGGCTGATGTCATGGATAAGGAAAAATAAACACATACCTTCTGTCTGTGTTGTAGCAGTAGTTGTCTGGACTTTTGAGGTGCTGAGTACAGATGGTAAAGAGGTTGCTTTGGGAGGAAACAGTTGCTGAATTCTCTGCCATGCCAGTACCTGGATCAACTTTTCATCAAGCTTACTCAGTTCAATCTCTATTAAAAGACAGAGCAAACTAATTTAAAGTTTCTCTAACAGTCCCCAACATTTTTTGTGTAACATTTCAACTAAAATATATCTGCAAGTGTTTAAGTTATGTTAGATATTGAATGAATCTAAAACTGACTTAATAGAAAATATCTCTGATAGAGACTGCAGTTCTCCCTTTCCCGCTCAAACTACGATGCAACAATAAAATGAGTCTGTCAATTTAATTTTGACCAACAATTATCTATTTTGAATACAAAGAGAAGTAAAAGTGGATCAATTACAAGGCAAAACTTCCCAGCATGTTGCAACACCCCACTCTGCCAAAAACCACGTAAACTGTATCAAGCTCAAATGTAAGTATCCTGAGACAAACGGAAATTACTTTATAGAAATTACTTTACATCAAAGCAGATCCGTTAGAGAAGTTGCTTCCTTAATTGAAGGCTTTCAAGGAGAAATCGTGCAAATGAAAAAGCCATATACATTTCTGTAAGTTTGGAACTATAGTTGACAATGGATATGTAATCCAAAACACAAAATCTTTCCATTTACTAAATGCTATGTCAACTGGAAAAAAATTAGGGAGGGGAAATTTATAAAGCATTTACCTCCACTTCCCTCCATAGCTGCCTGCAGGGAGTTGGCAAGGTCAAACATGATTGCAGTGTTTGATGGAGCAGTTAAAGGAACTGCTTTGTTTCCTATAGACATGCCTGTGGACAACACGGTTGGACTTACTTTACCTATTATTATGAAAGACAATCACATATTAGTCATAACCAGTTTTGAAGTCATGTCAAATTTCAACACGTCAGGAAAAGTGCAGCAGACAGCATGTTTCACAGTAAAATTTGCACTAGATTTCTACATGCAAGAGTTGAGGAATTAAGAAAGTCCTTTAGACCATCCAAACGCAGGTAATATTTTAATTATTCTAACCTGAAGTCTAAGTGCATCTCAACTAGTGTCTAAATCGGTCATCCTGTACAATTCAAAGATATTATTCTAACACAACTGTAAAATGCTACTGAATTGCACTCAACAAAAAGGAGCAAAAAATCTTATGTTTTTTTTATAATTACAAGGCCTGTTAGGAATCAAAGAACACAAAGAATAGCGATGCAACTATTCAGATTGCCAAACCTTTCCTTCTGGAAAACTACACCTTGGTTCAGCAATCCTCTAAGCTCAGTTCAACAACTAAGCCAAAAGCAACATTCAGCAGATGCTAAAAGTCTGAATGTTAACAAATGAATTAGAGGGAAAGATCAGTGATCGAAACATTATTTATGTTTCTCTCTCCATGGAAGCTGCCAGATCCGCTAAGTATTTCAAGCATTCTTGTTTTGATGCCAACTCCCAACTATAATGTTGTTATCTTGATAAAAGATGGCTGAATCTCGAATCATAATAGTATCTTTATGAAGATTTGCAAAAGTCAAAATGTTAGTTTTCTTCATAAATTGAAAGCCTGAATCAAAAGAATTCTGAACCTGCCTGACACTACTTATTCTGAACAGAAATCCTTCCTACTTAATAGGAGTTCAGCTGCATAATATTAAAAATATAGTCCCATAGGGAACACATCATGGAAGGCAAGCAGCATCTTTCTGCAACCAAATCTAAAATTTGAAACATGGTACACATCAATTAAATAGACAGATACAATTCCTTCTGTTCACTCTAATGGTAGCACATTTCTCTGGGATTAGCTTAAACTCCAGATTAGCTTCGACATCCCACCAGAATGGAGTTGCTTCATGATGGAAATAGCCAACCACTGTAGTCAATGACCTGAGTCTGAGGAGGATCATCTACATAGAAAGAATAAATCATGTAGCTATATTTGATATATTACTCAAAGGTAAGGTGGCATATTATGGACTGTATTTATTCCAGATATTCCAAACTTTACCTTGACTCATATCCTGTCTTTCTTGAACAGTGCAAATGTTAATTGACTTTTACCTTTGTGGTCAAAATGTAGAAACATTCTGTTCACAAATATTCACATTTTGCTGGTTTCACAAAAGGAACAAGGTACTCACCTGTAGCTGCTGGTGAAATCAGGGTCCGTGAAGGTGCCAACACTGTTGAAACACTATCTACTGCTGCTCTTGGAGGAGTAATAGCTCTGGCTATAGCAGAGGATGTTGTAACAACCTTCGCCATAAATGTGGTAGACCGTCCAGCAATCTGAACTGAGGCAGTATTCTTAAGCTGAGAGCTGCTGGTGATCTCAGAACTGGCACATGAAGTGGATAAAGATGCAGGCACACTCGTCACACTGACAGGAACTCGTTGCAAGCAAGAAACAGGTCCTCCTGCATTTTCTGACTTGACAAGCGCTCCCACAAAATGATTTTGGAGGTTACTGGCTGCTGGTGGCGTAGCTGGTCTCAGCTGAGAATGCAGCCATGCTTGTCCAGATATCTGGCTTGGCACCTGTGTTAATGGTCCCTTTGGTCTCTGTGTGTCTGCCAGCTGTCTGGACGGTTCTGATGAAATTGTGCATGGGAAAGGTCCATTTACTTTTACCTCTGCTGACAAAGGTCCGTTAGAAGTTCCACTACTTGATGTCTTGCACGAGGTCTCTGAATATAAACTATGAGCATTTTCTTCCTGTGCTGCAGCAGCTCCAGGCTGCTGAGATACAGAGGAACCTGAAGAATTCTGACTATTGGTCCCTGAGGTGCACGTAACATTGCATGTTGTCGGAGAAGGAGAGGGTGATTGTTTCTTTCCAGCTGTCTGATGCGCACTGTTTAATGAGTTGTCCGCTGAACACTGGGCTGTGACACAAGGCTTAATATCAGCCTTTTCAGTCTGTTCAGTGTCCCAAAATAATGGCATCTGCTTAGCAGATAAATGTTTGAATATGCTGCATTGAAGTGCAACAACACTACGAAGCCACTAGAAAAAAAAGTTAAGAAGAAATGGTTCAAAAGAGACATGGTACTTTGAACTACAGGTGGACACCACACAATGAGTGCCATACAGCAGAGCCATAACTTTGTATTCTACTATATAATGTTTTATTTATAGAGGATATTTAGTTGAGCGCAGCAGTTCACTGAAAACTTTAGGGTTTCACAAAACTGAGCATGGCAGACATTTGATACAATCAAACTTATTACCTCCTGTTGTTCTTCTTCAGTAGCAAAGTGCTCATAGTTGGAAAGGTGCTTTTGTGACTCAGAAGTAGTCTCATTACATATCAGCTCTCCATCACGGATTCCTGCCGGTGGAAGGAGCGGTGGTGGATACTGGTACTGGGCCTTAATTGCTTCAGGAACCTTAAAAGGAAAACAAGTGAAATTGGTTCATGTCAAATTAAGTTCAGGGGGTCATCAAATTGAGGTTGTAAAACTTAGACTCAAAAATGTCATTTGCTGGAATTGATATATTTTGTTTTAGTTAAGAACAGTTGCTGATATTTGCAAGCTAACCAGATAATAATAGTTATTTTAAATTTTTCTGTCCTCACATGAAGCTACAAACCCCAAGTCAGGAGGTATCCAGGTCAAGCACTTTCTACTGTAAAGACCAGTTTTACTAATAAATTGTCCTTGCAAACCCTTGCACTGCCCAAACTCCAGTCCACATGCAATCTTCTTCCAAAGATATTTATATTTATTCAACAAAAACAACGGATGTCACACTGAAGACTTGTACATCGCTGCCATTTCAGGAATATCATACACTTTCCTGCCATTTTTAAACTAAAATTAACAAAGGTATCACAAATCTCATTGAAAGTCGAAAAGGGTAAAGGTAGTTTCTAATAGCAATTTGGTTTATTCACCCAAACAAATTTTGACTTGAATTTTCAGTTTAGCCAATGGTACGACTTCCATCTAGTGAGCCTCCTTAGGCAAGCTGATATCACAAGCACTTAAATTAAAAAAGTTATATCCTGAAGTAAAAGCCCTCAGTCAGTTTCCACTTTTGTGTATTTGAAGACTGACAACCTCTCTTCAAGATCATGATACTTAACAAGATTTCACTGATCAGGAGTGAAGGAGAAGTACCCTGCAGCAGAAATTGGATCTCAATTAGCTCGTAGCATGCAATTATCTTTGTACTACATCTAAGCAGGTAGAGATAAAATTATTTCTTACATATTTCATAACATCTGCCATAAAAACAGGCGCTAGCAAATAGGTTTAGACTAAAAATATTTTAATTTCAGAAGGGATTGAACCACTGTATATAAAACAGAAGTTGATATATTCATAAATTCCAATGCAAGTCAAATTGTGCAGTCACACGTTAAAACAGTACCAATGAACTAGAAAGTCAGATTTGTACTACTTCTCAAAGAAATTTCCTCCGTTCTTTTGAGCCATTTTTAATTCCTCTGGTAAAAGCACTCACTTGGTTAGGCAACCTGACTTGGAATGTGTACCCTTACTAGGAGCCATTGCTAGACACATTACAGCCAACTCACAATTAAATGTGTAAATTCTTCCTCTTTTGACTGCCATTCTAACCTAAGTAAATTACTTATCATTTGAAGGGGGAGGAAGAGAAGGGAAGGGTCTTGCACAGGACTGTGTGTCCTTGATCACTTACCCAAAATTCTTAGCAGGAAAAATGTCATGGCAACCCAGGTAGCCTAAATAAATGATCATAGAGTGCTTAGATCAGAGGAACAATAATTAAACATTCACAGTAACTGAATGGAGACAATATTAACTGCAACAAAAGGAATTCCACTCAGATGTTTAGTTCCTCTGCAAAAGTTAAGAACCTTAAGGTAAAGTAATACCCAGAAACAAGTACCTATGTATTTCCATTTATATTAAATGAAAACCCATCTGCATTATCCTGTTTGAAATGAACTAAAGAATGATTTCTGACAGTTAATTGCCAGACCCATTTTCTAAAAAACTGAAGTATTGGATTATCTTTTAAATGCTAACATTCAGGAGGTGTAAAACATTGTTTACAATCTATGTTACAGAACTTTAACAGAAATAAAAGTAACTCCAAGGGGCATAAGTGATGAACATTAAATCTGCATTGTCTACCTATCCCATATTTTAGACCAAGTAAATAAGCCAGCTCCCGTTATACCCTATGCTAGAGACTTTCAGAGAAATGTGAAAATCCTGAATGGAGGTCAGCTAATTAAGACAGAGACTATATCCACAGTCAACATCAAGAATATTGTAAAGTTGTTTCTATTCAAAAGTACAGAGCTTACTTATGAAGTTTTAACAGTAGTTTGCTTTCAGTTTGAAAAAAAGAAATACACAACCATGTAGAATGCAGTTAAATTATACCATTAATCTATTGATTTAGCTTTTATACATCAAATGAGAGAGAATGGTTCTAACATGTTAGACGTTCAATAGGTGCGCAGTGCTGAGTCAGCACAGCCCAGCAAGGATGAGTTTACATAACTGAAAGGAATATTAAATATTCATTACTAAGATCTCAGTGCATTCATATATTAATTTGCAACCACTGCACTTCAATAACATGTACAGCAAAATCATTCTTCAAGTATTTTGGATATCATGGAACTAATAACTGACATTTTCGTAACATTTCTAAAGATGGTTAGGGAAGTAACATTTGTCTATCTAAAATATAAGGCAATTCCAACCTAACTATGTAATATCTCAAGTAGTTTAATTCTTTCATGCCAAATTGCAATATATAGCATAAGAAATTCATATCAAAACATGACTTACTTTCATATTTTTCCTCTTCACTGGCTTTATATGTCGGCGGTTAGGTGGATGCTTCCTGTGGATCTTGTTTAGAAAGTCTATCTTGATTGCGTGCTGAGATATTCGGTCTTGAAACTTGTCAAATATCCTGCACCTATTACTCAATGTCATGTTCTTTTGATTAAGCTGAATGGAAATTAAGTTTAATTAGATTCTTTAGATATTTGACTCTGACAAATAACGTTATGTGAATTAACATCTTTAATTTATAAATTTTTAAACAAGTGTTAAATGGATTCGTGAACAAAGAACAGTTTCACCACCACATAGCTCACAATTTAAAATTTTCAGGTTAAAAAAATTTTTTAAAATCACTATTTAGACACACCGAGGGTATATTATAAATTCTTTGCTCCTTCACTTCTATTAACTCATTGCTCCAAAAAATGTACAGAAGCCAAGATTATCAATTGATACTTAATGCAGTGCATTTATGGTGATTACATTCATATACAATTCTCGTTGAATGGTAAAACTCCAAGGTTTCTGTGAACAATACACTGCACCAACCTTGGACAAATTTTTAATCCCTACTGAACTATTGCTTTTAACAATAGTGCCATCCTGCCAAGTGGAAAGAGAGTAAGTCAGAATGAGTGTCACTTCTGACTAGCACTGCTGTATTTCTTTATTAAGTTAAAAATCACAACATAGTCCAACAGGTTTATTTGGAAGCACTAGCTTTCGGAGCACTGCTCCTTCATCAGGTGGCTGTGAAGTATAAGATCACAAGACAATTTATAGCAAAAGTTTACAGTATGATGAAACTTAAATTCTATACTGATAAAGACCTGGATTGTTTGTTAGAATGAATGTGTTGGTTTCAGTTATTTCATATGTAAATTGCAGAACTTTTTAAAAAAGTTACATTCTCAAGTGAACTTTAACAATTGGTGTCATGTCAGCCCAGATAATGCATTGAAGATGTGAGGTGCCATATGGGAGACTGTCTGTGCCAAAACGTTCAGACTGATTCTAATGTAAAAAACGGATTTACAGAATCTTACATGGATTCATGCAGCAACAGGAGCAATTTTTTGGAGCAATGAGTTAATAGAAGTGAAGGAGCAAAGAATTTATAATATACCCTCAGGTGTGTCTAAATAGTGATTTAAAAAAATTTTTTAACCTGAAAATTTTAAATTGTGAGCTATGTGGTGGTGAAACTGTTCTTTGTTCACGAATTTGGGCATTGCATACATAGGACATTTGGCACAAATTTTATCACTCAAGTTTTATCATAAAATTTAAAACTTTAAGGAAAAAAAAACAATTTTGATATAGGTACTTGATAGGAGTGCAGAATTGCTTACCACCACATGCTCGATATGATTGGGGCACATCCATCTCCCTGTTGGCATTGCAGTAAGGGGTGGGTCCAAGCAGTCCATGTGGAATAATAAAGGGCAGTAATCACACTGGACAAGAGGAGCCACTCTACAACTCCTAGAAAGTAAATATCACATTGTTACAAACATCTCTTCAGTGCAAGCTGAAAATAAAACAGCAAAGAAGCAAACAAGACTTTACCAATCAATGGCAGTTCTTTCGATTTCAATGTAATTTACTGCAATTCATAGATAAACAAGGGTAAAATGAGAATAGGCTAAAAATGAAAATGGGGATATTTTTGCTTTTCTTGCATCAAGTCAGAAGGTCACATTGATAGAGTGCACAAAGGACAATAAGATGGCTAGAAGTACACATTTGTAACAGAAGTATTTGCCATAATTTAAAAGTACAGAAAATTAAACAAGCATTCTATCACGAGCATCGATTTTCTTTTGTTTCACCCAGTTGATGCCTATGAAAGACAATGAACATTTCTCCTCATAGGTCACGTGGTCCTCTATTAAAACAAAGCCATTTACCTAGATGTCACAGATAGACTTATTCGAACAAAAACCATAAATTGTTATCTCATTATGATCAAAATCTTAAGTACCTCACGAGAGGTAACTCTTAGGTATGCACATGTTCAGGAAATACAACACCTAATTTTACTTATCACCATCAGCACTCAACACTGTTCCAATATCGGGTCTCTAGGGGATCTAACCAAAGAGTACTTTTGTCTTTGCCCTCCGTATGTTATTTAGATGTATGGGGCTTTCTCCAAGTATTTAATGACAAAATGCCTCTAAATGTAGTTCTTTTAAACAGGCAGAATAGACCATGAGCTTTGGATGAAGCCTTTTTAGTCCATTTGATTTCATTTTTCTAGGATATTGATTCTGCTGTCTACTGGCAATACCATTAAACATTTTCCTCAAGAATCCCAGTCTCAAACTCCTTTTTAAAGATTATCTTTCAACTATTGATCATACTTCTCAATGAAACATTTCCTGTTCAGTCTAAAAATGCCCTTCAAAAACCGATTAACGCTCCCTCTTGTCCTGCTGCATTGATACATCTGGTCCAGATTTACATTCTCTATTGAGTATCTTGTCTAATTCTAAGTACCATGTGCTTTCTTCTCTCTAAGATGCAAAGCCTCTAAAGGTAGAACTCCAGATATTGCCATTATTGTACTTCTATCCCTAAACATCTGTATAATTGATGCTCAGTATTTTGAGGAATGTGATAGGTTGTCTAGTCACTGGAGTTTGAGATCACGAGCTTATAAGTAAAGTAAGGGTTGCCAATACCTCTACTTTTCAGTTCCCCAAATAAAAAGCAGTGGATCTCTTATTTTAAGACAAAGTTCAGCAGAGCTAATCCGATGTATCTGAACTTGTAAAAGTCTGCATAATTTTATATTCAACATGAATGCATGGAATTGGAGCTATTGACATAAAATAGCAAGATTTACAAGCCAATCGCCCAACATTATTCAAAATTGAACTTGGGGCTTGTGTTTCAAAAACACAAGGTTCACATTATGTATGACATTTCACTTTTTCATCCAACACAGTTTAACATTTCAAGATTCTACAAAAAGGCAACTACATCCCTTCGATGCAGGTACAGGCTGACCACAGAAAACATATACTAAATCATGGTGATGAATTCAATTTCTCACCACACTGGTCCAAATACTAAGCCAAGGAGACGTTTGCCTTTTTGCCCTCCCTGCATGTTGCAGCGATGGCACATGGAAATAGAAAGATTTGTGCTTTTTGTATTTGGTAGTATAACTGAAATAGATATTTGGCAGGTTGGTCCAATGACTAGATATAAAAAGCATCAACAGACCTGACTTGTAATCCAAAAGCATTGGTCAGGTCAAATGCACAAAAGACAGACTTGCATTCGTGCATCATCTTTACTAATCTTAGGCCACCTTCAAAATGTTAGGTGTAGTCACAATTGTAAAGTAGACAGCCAATATGCATGGAATCTTCTTATTGAGGTGGATAACAATCCAATAAACTATTTGAATAAATACAGCAAAATGATAAATACTGGCCAGGACATTGGGAAGAACCTCCTTTCTCCTTGAAGCAGTGCCACAAAGTAATTTCTATCCACCTGAGGGAACAGGCTTCAAAAATCACTATTACGCAGGCAAACATGTCAATTTTCTTTTCCACAAAGACCCATAAATAGCAAAAAGACGAATGATAACTTAAAATTGTTTCTTAATAGCGCAGGTCAACATGGACCATTGTTCAGGGCATTAGAACTTCCCATTCTTCTTCAAATAATCCTGTGAGAACGTGAACACCCAAACTAATTGGCAGATAAGATTGCTATTTAATGTTTTCTTTACTTTTGAAAGAGACACTCACAAGAAATAGGGGGTTATTAACAAGGTCCCGTAAATCACAAATATTATTAAATATATATTTATCTCAAGCAGACACTTGAGACAAAGGAGGACGAGCTTCCAATCTGGATTTGTGGCCTAAATGTCTAAACAATCCAACGTAGGTTTCTGACATCCTACCATAAGTGGGAAGACGGTGTTGGAAAAGGAGGTTGGTTGGGATGCTCAGGTTTATTGCATGCTCCTCCTTCTGTTTGGTCTTGATCTCCACCTGGACCCATGACTTGTAGATACCTCAGAGGCCACAAATCCAGAGTGAAAGTAAGTCATCACCTGACTCAAGGGACTTAACTGCTGCATTGGGATTTTGTGGGAAAAAAGGCTTTTGCCTGCATAAGCAATTTCTGAAGGCTATTCCCTCAGGTGGATAGAAATGATTCCTTATCACTATTTCAACAAAAAGACGTTTGAAATGGTTAAGAGTTTCGCGATGCTTCTTCTCGTTTGATTCGGCTTCGGCAAGGGATAACCGCAAAACAATGGGTACACTGTTTTTCTCTTAGGGAGGCTTTGAGGAAATAATTAAAGTGCTTTCTCTGCTGTCCTGATAACTGCTTGCTGTGACAGAGCCGAGTGTTTGTTTTGGAAGTCTCATTTCAGACATGCAGACAATATGGCCCACCCAACAACATGTGCGAAGTTGGCCTAAGGAGGGATACTGATATTTCAAGGAGAAAGTGAGGTCTGCAGATGCTGGAGATCAGAGATGGAAATGTGTTGCTGGAAAAGGGCTGAAGAAGGGCTAATGCCCGAAACGTCGATTCTCCTGTTCCCTAGATGCTGCCTGACCTGCTGCGCTTTTCCAGCAACACATTTCCATCTACTGATATTTCAAGCCTATCCTGCCACTGGACTTTCAGGACTTTGCAGAGAAACTGCTGGTGAAATTGCTTTACAGGTTTGAGATGTCTGCTATGTTCTGTCTCTGATGCAACAGACCAGGAGCTAAGTGCCAGGTTTGAGGTTTACATCATCCAACACTGTTCCTTGTAGTCAGAAGCTGTACTGGCACGCTGAAATCGATGTTAAACTTCAGAGTCGATGCCTGCCCTTGCCAAAAGGAGGATCCCATTATTTGAAAACTTATCTATGCTGCTCAGTGGCTTGCATGAATCGCGATTGATAGGAAATAGGCCTGCACAGTGAGAGCATGTTGGTAGAGAACCTCTGCATAATAGATCTTTAGCCTGAGATCCATTCTCTCATAAATGCCTTTGTGAATGTATCAATGGCTTGGGACTCTGTTTCAGAATATGCGCATACACAAGAAACATCTGCATCCCGCAACTTGAAGGTTGAGACAGCCCTTATTCAGGAATAGAGGTGAACTGTTTTCCACTAGTCCTATAGAGAAGCTCTATTGCAGTAGGGGGTTTCATGGACACAAGGTGGACTATTGAGGAGAAGAATGTTGGTGCAATGACAGAGCTTTACTAGACAGTTTATACACAAGGTCTGCACGGTGGATCCCTCACTGAGGAGCATGGGTTGAATGCCATAATGCAGCAGGTAGAGAACAGTGACAAGTTCCTGCAGGAAATCTAATTTGGAGGAGGATTCTTTGCAAGTCCACTCAATTGACAGACTTCAAGACATTCGTGACACCAAGACAGCCATGTATAAAAGCTGTTGCTGCCTTCGACACTTTCCTTGGAACGGGTTCACTGAAGATTGTGCCTACTTGATCATATGTATAGTATCGTTTGAAGATCTGTGCTGAAGTAATGCAGGTTTATGGGCCCAAATCTCAACTCTTGGCTCTTACCTACAATCTTCTGATCTAGAAGTGTGTGTCACCAAATCAGCTCATCATAATCATCCCATGTGAATGGTCTGGAGAGCAAACATTGTGATATTATCTTGGTACTTAAGCAAAACTTAGACTGGTTTCATTTCCAGATTGCTTCAATGTCAGAGCATTTTCTGTAAATTACTGAGGTACAAATAACATTTGCTAAATGACCAAAAATTTCAATAAAGGTGTACATCAATTTAAAACACAACACAATATATCCAGTGTCCTGGGTTAGCAGACCAACCTCCCATGTAAATCAGCTGTTGGACCAAATGGAAAAGTAGGGACAAAATAGGACAAGCATGCTCTCCTCAAAGTTTGAGGGGATTAAATGGTTGATGTACAGAAGGACCTGAAAAGAATGCTAAAAATACTTACTCATTTCAAAGTAATCTTCAGCATAATGACCTGCTGTGTATTAAATAAAACCACCTCTGCTGCTCAATGCAGAAAAATAATTGAAGCATACCTATAGCCTTTTTAGACAAGACAACGTTTGCTCTACTATTTAAAATAGAAAGTTATGTCATAAACTACACTGAAATCTCAGGAAGATTATAGTCTCAAGGCAACAACCCAAACAGACTACAAATTCTAAAAGCTGTTCATTACTAATAAGATCAGTAAGGTATTAATAAGGCAAACTGGTGAAATACACAAAAAGACTTGCTGTGAAACACTGTAGGGAGGGAAGACTTATTCAAAAAGCATTACCAGAAGCTCTGCATTAGTCTGTAATATACAATAGAGCCTAAAATGCAAACTTTTGCAACACTTTTTTTTGAAGTCTGAATGTTTATGTGCACACTTCAGAACAACATACAGGTACTTCTATAACACAATAGTGCCGTTCTTGTGGAACCCCAGCTTACAGAAAAATCATGCTTTAGAGACAACGCTTTAAGTGTTGGCGATGTAATCTCTTTACAGCTAAAACGTTTAAAAAGTTTGTGCTTTAGTAACACTGTCCCCCATTCGCCAATCACTTCACAGCGAATTCGCGTTAATGAAATGTACATTATAGCGGAACAACCTGTACTACACAAAACATGCGTAACGTGTCTTGATTACAAGTTTGTATCATGTATAAAAATTAGCAATGGAACTACCTGGGCACCTCTTCCACGATGCTGAAAAATACTGAAATGGCTCACCTCCACAGCTGCGTACAGGTGCGCAGTCTATCAGGAAACTTCATTTGTGCACCTAAACTACCCATTATACATTCCTTGCATACAAGGCTACACATCTTAACTGGACAGGGAAGTGATAGCCTAATGAGATTGCTGACAATTAAGCCAGAAACTCAGCTAATGCTGGCGATCCAAGTTTAAAATCAACTAGCACAGTGGCTCAATGGTTAGCACTGCTGCCTCACAGTGCCAAGGACCCAGGTTTGATCCCAGCCTTAGGCAACTGTCCATGTGGAGTTTGCACATTCTCTCCACGTCTGCATGGGTTTCCTCCCACAATCCAAAGATATGCAGTTTAGGTGAACTGGCCATGCTCAATCGCCCATATCGTCCAGGGATGTGTAGGTTAGGTGCATTAGTCAAGGGAAATAGGGTAGGGGAACGGGTCTGGGTGGGTTACTCTTCGGAGGGCTAGTGTAAACTTGTTGGGCCAAATGACCTGCTTCCACATTGTAGGGATTCTAAAATAAAGGATGCAATTTGAATTCCCGAAAAAAGCTAATTAAAAATCAACTAATAAACATGAAACCATTGTAGATTGCTGGAAAACCGATCTGGTTCACTAAAATGTTCTTCAGCGAAGGAAATTTGTCGTGCTCACCTGATTTGGCCCATATGTAAATCCAGAATCACAGTAATGCAGTGGACTCTATTACCCACTCAGTTGAAACAATCGCCACAGTCTCAAAGAAATTAAACCAAACAAACCACCTGGCATCAACCAAGGCACCAGAAACAACAACAGCTGTTCCAGTACCCGACAACGTGGAAAACTGCCCAGATGTCATGTACACCAAAAGCAGGATAAATCCATCCCAGCCAATTACATCCCCGGTCTACTCTTGATCATCAGTAAAATGTTGGAAGGTGTCATCAATGCTGTCAAACAGCATCTGCTCAGCAATGCGCAGTTTGGGTTCAGCCAGGGCCACTCAGCTCCTGCTCTTATTTACAGCTATGGCTCAAACATGGACAGAAGAGCTGAACTTCAGAAGTGAGGGGAGAGCAACAGCCTTTGACATCGAGGCCACATTTGCCAGAATGTGACATCAAGGAGCATTAGCAAAACTGGAATCAATGAAAACCAGGGGGCAATCCCTCTACTGGTTGGAGTCATATCTAACACATAGAAAGATGGTTACAGATGTTGAAGGCCAGTTGTCTCAACTCAGGACACCATTATGTAGGCCCATGACCAATCATCTTTGGCTGCTTCATCAATGACCTCCATTCACAAGATCTGACAATATCCAGGCTTGGGCTGGCGAGTGCCATGCAACATTTGTGCTTATCTCTAAATTCCAGGCAATGATCATAAGGCACAAGAGCAGAATCAGGCCATTCAACACTGAGCTGTTCCACCATTCGATCACGGGTGATGTGTTTCGCAATCCCATTCTCCTTTCTCCACATAACCCCTGATTCCCTTACTATTCAAGAATTTCTCAGTCTTAAATACTTTCTCTTGGCCTCCAGTGTTCTGTGACAACAAGCTCCTCAGATTCATCACTCTCTGGCTGAAGAAATTCCTCATCTCAGTTCTAAAGGGTTGCCCTGTCACACACTCTCTCTCGCTCTCTCCAACTAATGGAAACATCTCTTCTACATTCACTCTATCCAGGCCTCTCAATAATCTATATGTTTCAATCGCACTCTCCCCACATCCTTCTAACTTTCATCGAGTATAGACCCAGAGTCCTCAGCCACTCCTCACATGTCAAGCCTTTAATCCCCAGGATCATTCTTATAAACCTCTGCCGTACCCCCTCCAATGCCTTCCTTAAATGTAGAGTCCAAAACTGCTCTCAATATTTCAGATACAGTCTGATCAGAGTCTATTGTTTCAGCTGTACATTTCTGCTCTTGCATTCTAGCCCTCTTGAAACGAATGCAAACGTTGCATTGCCAATGAACCTGCATATTAATGTTGAGAATCATGAACTAGGACTCCCAAGTTTCTTTGCGCCTAAGATTTCCAAAGCCTTTCCCCCCCATTACGAAAAGTCAATGCTTCTATTCTTCCTACCAAAGTGCATAACTCCTCATATTGAATTCCAACTGCCACTACTTCTTCCACTCTCCCAACCTGTCCAAGTCCTTCTGCAGCTTCCCACTTCCTCAACACTATCTGCCCCTCCACCTATCTTCACATCTGCATATGTAGCAACAATACCCTCAGTACCTTCATCTAGATCGTAAACACTTAACATGAACAGTTGAGCTCACAACACAGCTCCCTTTGGAACTCCACTAGTCACAATCTGCCATCTATGGCTTCTGGCAACCTGCCAATTCTCTCTCCATGCCAATACCTAAACCCAAACGCCAAAAAACTCTTCAAAGAATTCTAAACAACATCACGTACAACCTCCCCTTAAAGCCATGCTGATTTAGCCCTGTTTCACCGCGGACTTCCAACTTCTCCATAAATCATCTCTATTAAGAGTCAATCTAATGACTGCCCCTTGACATTCAATGGTGTTATCACCACAAACATCAACTATCAACATCCTTGGGGTTAGAAACAACCCAGAAACCCAATTGGACTTGCCATATAAATGTAGTTGCTATAAGAGCAAACCACAGGCTAGGAATACTGGGCGAGTAACTCATCTCCTGAATCCTCAAAGTCTGCCGACAACCTACAAAGCACAAGTTAAGAGGGTGATGAAATTCTCCCTGCTGGCCTGAATGAATGCAGCTCCAACCACACTGAAGATGCTGGACACCATCTAAGACAAAGCAGCCCACTTGATTAGCATCACATCACAGGCATCCATTCCCTTCACTACCGATGCTCTGTATCAACAGTGTATCATTTCAAGATGCATTGTAGAAATTCAAAAGATCCTTAGACAGCAGCGTCTGAACAACTTCCACCTAGAAGGTCGAGGGCAGCAGACAGAGTCAGAGTCGTACAGCATGGAAACAGACCCTTTGGTCCAACCCGTCCATGCCAATCAGATAACCCAACCCAATCTAGTCCCACCTGCCAGCCACCAGCCCATATCCCTCCAAACCCTTCCTATTCATATACCCACCCAAATGCCTTTTAAATGTTACAATTGAACCAGCCTCCACCACTTCTTCTGGCAGCTCATTCCATACACGTACCATCCTCTGCGTGAAAAAGTTGCCCTGAGGTCTCTTTTATATCTTTCCCCTCTCACCCTAAACCTATGCCCTCTTGTTCTGGACTCCCCCACCCCAGAGAAAAGACTTTGTCTATTTACCCTATCCATGTCCCTCAATTTTGTAAACCTCAATGGTCACCCTCAGCCTCCGATTCTCCAGGGAAAACAACCCCAGCCTGTTCAGGCTCTCTCTATAGCTCAAATCCTCCAACCCTGGCAACATCCTTGTAAATCTTTCCTGAATCCTTTCAAGTTTCACAACATCTCTCCGATAGGAAGGAGACCAGACTTGCGTGCAATATTCCAACAGTGGCCTAACTAATGTCCTGTACAGCCGCAACATGACCTCCCAACTCCTGTACTCAATACTCTGACCAATAAAGGAAAGCATACCAAACGCCTTCTTCACTATGCTATCTACCTGCGACTCCACTTTCAAGGAGCTATGAAACTGCACTCCAAGGTCTCTTTGCTCAGCAACACTCCCTCGGAAACTTACTAACTATACCTCTTGTGCTCACATTCAAATCATTTATGTAAATGACAAAAAAAAGAGTGGACCCAGCACTGATCCTTGTAGCACTCCACTGGTCACAGGTCTCCAGCCTGAAAAACAACCCTCCACCACCACCCTCGGTCTTCTACCTTTGAGCCAGTTCTGTATCCAAATGGCTAGTTCTCCCTGTATTCCATGAGATCTAACCTTGCTCACCAGTCTCCCATGGGGAACCTTGTCAAACACCTTACTGAAGTCCATATAGATCACATCTCCTGCTCTGCCCTCAATCTTCTTTGTTACCTCTTCAAAAAACTCAATCAAGTTTGTGAGACATGATTTCCCACGCACAAAGCCATGTTGACTATCCCTAATCAGTCCTTGCCTTTCCAAATACATATACATCCTGTCCCTCAGGATTCCCTCCAACAACTTGCCCACCACCGACGTCAGGCTCACTGGTCTGTAGTTCCCTGGCTTGACCTTACCACCCTTCTTATACAGTGGCACCACGTTAGCCAACCTCCAGTCTTCTGGCACCTTACCTGTGACCGATAATACAAATATCTCAGCAAGTGGCCCAGCAATCACTTCTCAAGCTTCCCAGAGTTCTAGGGTACACCTGATCAGGTTCTGGGGATTTATCCACCTTTATGCATTTCAAGACATCCAGCACTTCCTCCTCTGTAATATGGACATTTTGCAAGGTGTCACCACCTATTTTCCTACATTCTATATCTTCCATATCATTTTCACAGTAAATACTGATACTAAACGAGTATTTTGTATCTTCCCCCATTTTCTGTGGCTCCACAGAAAGAACGCCTTGCTGATCTTTGAGGGGCCCTATTCTCTCCCTAGTTATCCTTTTGTCTTTAATGTATTTGTAAAAACCCTTTGGATTCTCCTTAATTCTATTTGTCAAAGCTATGTCCTCTTTTTGCCCACTTGATTTCCTCTTCAATACACTCCTACTGCCTTTATACTCTAAGGATTCACTCAATCTATCATGTCTATACCTTACATATGCTTCCTTCTCTTTCTTAACCAAACCCTCAATTTCTTTAGTCATCCAGCATTCCCTATACTTACCAGCCTTTCCTTTCACCCTAACAGGAATATACTTTCTCTGGATTCTCGTTAACTCATTCCTGAAGGCTTCCCATATTCCAGCCGTCCCTTTACCTCCGAACATCTTCCCCCAATCAGCTTTTGAAAGTTCTTGCCTAATAGCACTATTACCTGCACGTTCTCCTCAAAGCCACTCACCATACTGGCATGGCAATCTATCACTGTTTCTTCATGGTTACTGGGTCAAAAATCCTAGAATTTCCTCCTGAATGACATTGTGCATTAAGCACATGGACTGTAGCTGTTCAAGAAGGTAGCTCAGGGGTAACTCAAGACAGTCAGTAAGTAACCAGCCAGCAACTCCAATGTCGTTTGACTGAATTAAATTGTCATAAGTGCTCACACAATATATTTGCTCTACATTTATTTTTCACCTTGCTTCCTCTCAGAGAGATGTCGACTCATGTTACAATAGGTTCTTCATTGACTCCCTTAGGCATCATTGTTTTGGATGTGACCATAGACAGATGGATTACTCAACTGTGATATCAAACTTAACCTAGGCCCTTGCTTATCACTCTCATATCTTTTCTGTACAGTTTATAGGATAACAAAGAATGAACTGCAGTTCATTTTAACAGTCTAAACTATTCTCCAACTGTACAGAATATTTCTGGAGATCAGAAATAAATTGGAACTCTGATAACTGCAGCGAGGCTGGTATCTCATCACCAAGACTCCTCTTTTATTTAAACATGCATAGTACATGGACTCTGACCAGCTAACTCAGAGCCAGTCCCTTGAGTGAGGAGACTCAGACTGCTGTTTACATTCACCAGCCCGATCTCCCTGATTGGCCAAGGCTAATCGCTTCAATCAAGGATCTCACTCAATACATTTCACCCGATCAACCTCATCTCAATTACTACATCTCTACCCAAGTCTGAGGATGTAAGCCAGTTCTTTCTCTGTAGCTTCTCCTGGGAGATTTTCATCCAAGGTCCAGTTCCTCCAACTCTGACATGTGCAGCATGTACCAGACCATAGGCCACCTCTTGCACCCAGTGTCTCAGAAGAAATTCCTCTTTTTCAGGCAGTAACCGTACGAAGGCTGCAATATTGACTGATTCCACCTTGGACTCTGAGTTTTCTTCAACGCAAGAGGACAAGGGAAGAACCCAGTGTTTCTGAAGCATGTCTGGCTGTTCTGAGAAGCCAATTATGTTTTGCTCCTGCCGTTTGAGAGGTAGCAGCTTTCATGTGATCCACATTTGTTCAGGGCCACATCACCTACCTGAACCTTGTCTGTCACAAGACCTGACCTCAACTCAACCATACCTTGTACCCACGCAGGCCCATATCCATGGTTTCAACACCAAACTTGGTCACCTGAAGCAAACACTCTCTCGCTTAAGAGGAGGCATATTTTCAGCAGTTTCAACCTCCAGGTCCAGGAATATAAGATTTAATCTGATGCAGAGTAGTTTCCCCATCAGCAACTCTGCTGGAGCTATCCGAGAGAGGGGTGGCCAGATAATCAAACAGGAACCCGGACAGTTTGGTATCAAGCGATGCGGTAGGTTGTTTTTCTTTTAAAGTCTACCTTCAATGTTTAGACTGCTTTTTCTGCTGGACCATTGTCTGGTGGACGGTACAGACCTGTCCAAACATGTCGAATGCAGTTCGACTCTAGGAAACACATGAAATCCCTACAGGTAAAAGACATCCCGTCGCCCGAGATAAATATTTCCAAGAGTCTATGTATTGCCACTAATGCTTGCAGCTAGAGTTTGATATATGAACTCCTTGTCCAACCAATTTGAATGGACATCTACAATGACCAAGAACATTGAGCCCATGAAAGGACAGCATAGTTGACTTTTAACTGAATCTACGGTTTACCTGGCTATTCCCATGCATGTTGGGGAAATTGCTGGTGGTAACTTTTATCCTTCTTGGCAATGCTCCACTAATGCAGCTATGGTGGCATCCAATCCTAGCCACCAGACCTAACGTCTTGCCAATATTTTCATTTTGAAAAGCCCCAGATGATCCTAGAATTCAGTCAGTATCTGGCAGGAACCTTTACTCGGGGCAATTACTCTTACTTCCCATAATAATATTCCATTCTCTACAGTGAGATTGAGACTCCTGGTTATATCTGCCAGCCAGGGCTCCCTGATTGGCTTAGGTTAACAGCCCCAATCAGGGATCTCACACAAAATCTACCTGGCCAACCTTTTTCCAGTCACAGGAGGCTCAACCAGGCAAATTTTGGTAAAACCAGAAGAAATACGAACAGAAGTAGGCTGTTTGGCCCCTCAAGCCTGCTTCACCATTCATTAGAATTAATGTTGAACCAACATTCACTTTCCTGCATTTTTCCTGTAACGTTCGATTCCCCTACTGATCGAGAATCTCAGTCTTAATTGTATAAGGACTCTGCCCTCACAACTCTGTGGCAATGAGCTCCAAACACAACCCACAGAATAAATTCTTCCTCATCTCATTTTTAAATTGGCACATTTTTACTCTAAGACCATACCCTCTGGGTCTAGACTCTCCTCTCAGCAGTTACCCTATCATGCCCCTCAAGAATACTATAGATTTCAGCGAGATCACCTCTCATTCTTCTAACCTGTTCAACCTTTGTTTACAATACAAACCCTCCTTACCAGGGATCATTCAGGTAAATTTTGAGCTACCTCCAACAAAATGATACCTTTCCTTAAATATGCCACCAAAACGGCTCTCAAGACTCCAAATGTGGTCTCATCAGCACCTTGTACAATTGCAGGAAGACTTCTCTTCTCTTACAGTCTAAGCCACTTGAAATAAAGCCGACATTTTATTTAACCATCCTGATTACTTGCTATGTGTGTGTTAATTCTGTTTCATGCACAAGTACCCCGAGTCCCTTTTTTGTAGCTTTCTGCAGTTTTTATCCATTTTAATAATACTTTTGCTCTCCTTTTCAAAATGAACTTCATACTTTCCCACATTATACTCCATTTATCAACTTTTTGCCCACATAATTAACCTATCAATATTCCCCTAGAAACAATTTCTCTCTTTTTCAATTTGCCTTTCCACTTACTTTTGTATCATCTGCAACTCTGATTACAGTTCATTCACTTCCTTCCTCCAAGTCATTAACAAATGATAAATTTAAATTATATTGCACTGTAAACAGGTGCAATACCAGCACTTATCCCGATGCAACTCAACTGGTTACAAGTCACAACCTGAGAAAGAACTCTTATTCCAACTATTTCCTGCCCATTAGCCAATTTTCTACTCACACCAAATATTACATCCAACATCATGGACTCTTGATTTTCTTTCTTAACCTTTTGAGGTGTACCTTGTTGAGTGTGTTCTGAAACTAAAAATGTAACATCTACTTGGTCCCCTCAATCCACTCTGGATGATGAGTGATAACGATAGACATGCATCATTACAATTTCTCCAAGTAGCAATACCTGCTCAAATACTTTGAGCAAAGTCATCCAATCAAATGCAAGTTTACACATGACATTTTGCCTAAAAATTTCCAAATTGCTGTGGGTGTGAAATCACATTTTGGCCAGACCAAAGTACTAATGGTAGATTTCCTTCCATAACAGACATGAGCAAGCCAGTCTGTTATTTTTAAATGGTTTTTTAAAATGACAAATCTGCAATAGCTGCAAGATCACCATTATTAAACTTAACTTGCAAATCCAGGCTCACTGTATATAAATTCAACCAACTGCCATGATGGGATTTGAAATTGTGTCCTCAGA
The DNA here is from genome assembly GCF_037043375.1 of Chiloscyllium plagiosum. Classification (NCBI taxonomy): domain Eukaryota; kingdom Metazoa; phylum Chordata; class Chondrichthyes; order Orectolobiformes; family Hemiscylliidae; genus Chiloscyllium; species Chiloscyllium plagiosum. Next base: position 24,762,069 of record NW_028270169.1, on the reverse strand, counting down.
GTATCTGCTGCTAGTCTAGAGACATTACAACTATGCCACCACCTCCCCATATCTACCCATTAGAATTGAAATCAAGTAGAAATGTCTCAGTGCGGTTTTACTGATTAATTCTTTTTTTTTAAAAAGCAAATCAGATGGGGGACTACTACACAATAACTGAAATGTGAATGATCCAGCCAAACAGTTGTGTTTTATTAACACATTTTCATTAGTTTCCTACCTTATAATATTCCAGACCAGCATGCAGTTAATTATAAACTGGTACAAGTTTTTGTTCACAAAATCCTTAAAAATCTCAAATTGTTCTGCTTTTACAGATATTAAACTTACTACTTGTAAGTAAAATTAAACTCTGCTGGTTTATTTACAGGGAAGAAAACGGCAACATGCTTGGAATTCGTGGTTATTGGAGTGTTCTTTCTTTTAATGTACGTGCTCATTTCTTCAACATTACACAGTTGTAAAATTCTATCCATTAAATCCAATACAAAAATAAATGCAAGATTAAAAAAAAATTAGAATAAATAGCCCGCATAGACTCCTTTGTGTTTCTGGTTATTTTTAGTTCCTTTACCTCCTGAGAAATAAGCATTTGAAAAGTTGCTTTCAATTTCATTAAGTACCACACACAGCCAACATCTGTCAGGGGAACTGGTCAGTCAAGTTTCGAATACCCAGAGTCAACTAAAAGAGTGTAGCTGGCTTGCTTGGTGAAACAAGAAAGGTCTTCAGTTTTTTTTGTCCAGAATTGAAGTATGATCACATCATAATCACATGGACAGGAAACATGAATCACATTGCAACTGTAATATCTATTCAGATCTTCAATTAAAAACAATTATCCAGGTTCCAAAAATCATCTTTATTAACTCTGATCAATTGAAAAACATTGAGCAAATTATCATACACAACAGCTACAGGTGCCTCTCAGTCAAACAAATTTTCCAAAGATGAATCTAAGATGCCCTGGACACACTTGGTCAAGTTAATATGCTGTGAATCTTAATCACCACAATATTATTCCCCATATTGTCAAATATATGATTCTTACACAAGACTGCTGTATTAAGTTATTTGGCTTTACAATTTTAAAACCCAAAATACTGCTTAAACAAATTTATCAATATTCCAAAAAAAAATGCACTGCAATGCTAGTATTAAAAATATTTCTAAGAGACTACATAAAAATTGAAATGGTCAAGGGGTAGAATAAGGTTTGGTAGAATTTGAAAAAGGTACTAAAAGCAAGTGTAGTATTGATAAAGAGCTCAAAATGAAGGGTTGAAAATAGTAACAATGGTTTAATTACAATCTATAAAGATATAAACAGCACTTTCAGATCACTAAAGTTGTGATATTTTGTAGATGGACCAGCACTTTCTAAGCCTATATACAAGTTGCGTAAAATAAAAAACTTGGAAGAATGCACATTGAAATTACGTAACTCTTGATTTTACAAAGTTAATCAAACTGCAATTGCTCACATTTTCCATTTTTAAAATTTTTTCAAGATGCACTCATAGTAGTTAAGGGTTCTTTCATGTTAGCAGTATACAAGAAGAAAATAAGCAGCAGGTGCATTAAAAGAGATCTTAAAAGAGATATAACGGACCACAAATGAATGGTTTTCTTTTCTTTGCTCTGTTTAGTGTTTAGCCTGAGCTGCATTTTTAGTTTTCAGTTACTTCTCATTCCATTCATCTAACATACATTTGTGATTTCTCTTCTTATAAAGTTAATCATTCAAACAGAACAAGCTGGATTGCTTCATCTGACAATTTCTAGTTATATAATTAAGGTAAAAGAAAAAAATATGAATTTCTACAATTCATTTATTAACACAAAATTATTCAAAGACAGTTCAACGACCAATGACGAAAACATGACATCAACCAACAGACAAATGATTAGTTGCAATTATTTAAGTGGTGTAGCAAGAATACAGAATGTTGTGTAGTCTGACAAATAATTCCAGAAAGTGGGGTCCAGGAGTTGAACAAATAATGGTGCGATGAAGGTGGTCAGATTCATGGCTGGAGTCAGAGGAGTGAAATATTTAATGAAGCAAGATGACTATTAGAAATGATTGAGTTGGTGAGTTGGACATAAGCATTAAGTTTGGTGTTTTAGAAAGTGGGGACCCAAATCATGTCAAATAAGCAGGGGCCACCAGTCAGTCAAAAAAGCAGTAAACAATTAGGGTGAAGAGCACACAGGAAGTTAAATATAAGAATTGAGTCATGTAACAACACAATAGGGATTCAGAGTTCAGACAAAATGAACAGACATTTTAGCTCAATTAGAGACAAATTATCAAGTTAACTTCATAATTAGAAGTTAGCAATTTCTTTTTTGAAAATCAAGTTTTGTGACAGAAACTCTAGGGGATTCTAGCTTCTTGATTTAATATCAGTGATGAAAATGTGTTACTGGAAAAGCGCAGGTCAGGCAGCATCCAACGAGCAGGAGAATCGACGTTTCGGGCATGAGCCCTTCTTCAGGAATGAGGAAAGTGTGTCCAGCAGGCTAAGATAAAAGGTAGGGAGGAGGGACTTGCAGGAGGGGCGTTGGAAATGTGATCGGTGGAAGGAGGTCAAGGTGAGTGTGATAGGCCGGAGTGGGGGTGGGGGCGGAGAGGTCAGGAAGATTGCAGGTTAGGAAAGCAGTGCTGAGTTTGAGGGTTGGGACGGATACAAGGTGGGGGGGTGTGGGGAAATTAGGAAACTGGAGAAATCCTCATTTTCTCCTCGAAGTTAATATCAGTGATACCAAATTCATTCCAGATAACCAAAACAGCTTTTCCTGTAATGTTAACCCACTATGAAAGGCAATTGAATTAACCATATGCAACATCCAACCTAAAAAAATTAAAAACCCTTTACAAAATTCTCTTTGGCCAATCTTATTTGTTCCTTCTTTATAAGGAATGTTATGATCCTGAATATAAAGTTTCTTTAAACATTGCTAGAGCATCTATTTTCATTTTGGAGTTGGATCCCTTCAAAAAAAAAGTGAGTGACCTTCACAGCCCAAGACAAGTTCTTCAGCCATTCAAGGATCATACTTATAATCATCTAACCAAGTTTTTGTTTTTACCTTGAGAAAACTTTTAGAAGGTAGAGAGGAACAACATTATTGCCCAGTAAAATAAAAACTAGAATTCTTCCACTTAATTGTTTGTAAAAATAGAGCATTTAAGATTATTTCAAAAGACAGTTAAAATGTGTTATTTATTGAATTGCACTGAACAAAAGTAACAAAACTGGGACATCCAGTAATTTTTGAACATCCAATTTTAAATGTAAATTTAACCCCTAACAGACACTAAATTAGAATAGTTATGTAGCTCAAATGTGATATACAATGTTTGGAATGCAAGGGTGAGGCTGCAAGGTTGATACCTACAATTCTGAAGACAGTGTGGTCACAACCAATGTAAAAAGGTGAAGTGCAACATTGAAAAGAAAAACACATCTGTTCAGCATCGTAACAGATCAGTTAACAATTTATAATTTCCTGAGCATTCCTGAGTAGGCACAGATGGCCTGTCATTGTACAGATAAAAACTAAAATTTATAACTGACAAAAACGAGCAAAGCTGCACGCAAATTTCAAGTTGTCTATCTTATCACTGACATGAAACTTAAACAAGTCTGAGCATTCAACAGTGCAGAAAGAATTTTGCAGCCACTTTATTCACATGTTCATTTTCATATCTTGGAATTCCGTTTATATGCAAGAAGAAAACAAATTAAATCCCCACCTGTTACAAATGAAGCAAACTTTGACAGGCAATGGGACTAGGCCATTGTGGTCTAGTTCATGCTGTGCCTTCTTCACATTCTTCCCTGTTGTTTCCTCTTTTCTTCTTCTTTTACTGGTACCTGTGTAATACAGTTTGCGTCATTATCTGCAGCAAAGATTGGGTTTGGTTTAAGTGCCTATTTCTAACCCCATGGTTAGACTGCCTTTGAAACTTGTTTTTCCTTCAACACCACAAACTCAGTGTTGGGAAATGCCACCAGATGGAAGTCAGAAATTCTTAAGTATTCTAGTTGTGTATTTTCAAATCATTCAATGGACTTTGCTCTTTCTTATCTCCACAAGCCCCACAACTCAATCTGCACCCTTGCATTTCTGGCTTCTTGATCATCCCAGATATTAAATCGGATCCCCAGTGGCAGTTGAAATTTCATCTGCTAAAATCTCTGGAATTCCCTTCTTAAATCTTCCTCATCTCTCTTTCCTTCTTTAAAGGCAGATTTGCAGTAGTGCCTTATGACATATAGGTTATCTGCCAGTGTCAAATTTGTTTCTCGTGCTGCTGTAAAGATCTTTGGACTGCTTTAATATTTTAAAGATGCTATATCAATCCAACTTCTTTTCTTGTATTCTGTTAATTTCCTCAAGTTTACTGAACTGCGTCTATAAAACAGCACATCACTAAATGCCATTCCTTCTTTCAGAGTACAAGCCAGTTTCAGGATTATGTGCAGATTCTTTCAATGCAAAAAAGAAAAGTTTTTTAAAATACTGGAGGTATCAAAGATAATGTACTAGAACAATTAAAAGCACATTTGCCCTTGTTACAGTTAAAAGAAAAAGTCACTATGATTGGTAAAGTTTAATGTTAACTTCTCTAAAATGTCATCTATTTCTTGCTCATTACCTCCCCATTTCCCCTGTTACTCATCACTGACTCCTTTGCTGGGATAGCATATTAACCTTGTTTGGTATATTATCCAAGTCACCACTGTACAAATTTGTCATGTGTTGGTAAGCGGAGAAAGTGGACTGATGTATCCTGAATTCATCCAATATGGCAAATAAATATATTGCAATAAGGGAGGCGATGGCTTGGTGGTGTTGTCGCTATACTATTAATACAGAAACATAGGTTTTTCTGGACCAGAGTTCAAATCCTACCATGGCAGATACTGGAATTTGAAAATCAACAAAAGTCTGAAATTACAGTTTAATGATGATCAAGAAACTGCTATCGATTGCTTGTAAAACCCATCTAGTTCACCAATATCCTTTGGGGAAGAACACTGACGTCCTTACTTGCCTGGTCTGGCCTATGTAAGATTCCAGATCTATAGCAGTGTGGTTGACTCTTAACTGCCCTCTGGCCATTAGGGATGAGCAGCAAGTGATGGTCTAACTAGTGACACCCACATCTCATGAACGAATTTGAAAAAAAAGAGACAAGCATATTTTCAACTGCTGATCACAAAACAGAATCAGTTACAATGGTAACTTCCCTGTTAATCTTTGGGTCATTCAATGCCATGACTGAGATCTAATTAAATAAAATTATGGGCAAGCAAATTTTTTTGGTTTAAAATATTCTGCAATTGGGATAGTAATCGGATGGTTTTCACATAAGAGTTTTGCCACATTTTGTACAGGATATCAAAATTTAATCTGCAATCAATTGGGAATGGAAAGTGTGTTAGTGACACAATTATGCAAATTCCTAAAGTTCAAGTAAATAAAGCTATACAGCAGAATAACAACAGAGACGTGAATTATTCAATGTAGTTAGAATACAATATGCCATTATGAGCAGCCTGATAAAGCACGAGTGTCAAAGTTCTACATAACATTCAACAGAATTAAACCTGCAGAGAGAAACTATTTTAAAAAGGAAAAATGTATGAAGTTTACATTATTTTGTTGTAGTACAGAATGCAAAGAGGAATTTTTAACTGAGGATATAAAATTATGGAACTTAAATAAGAGGGCAAGATTACACTAAGTTCCTATTTTGAGTCATTACCCTTTAATGGCTGGTCACTCAATGGGGCCCTCATTTACATTTAGGTTATTACCCTTTAATGGCTGGTCACTCAATGGGGACCTCATTTACATTTAGGTTTAAGTTGTTTTAAAGTTGCTTTGTGCTGGGTCTTCTGCAAGGCCAGGAGACCTGATCAGTGCGACATTGGTGCAGCCTCAAGTGTTTCCTGACCCACCCTATGGCTGTCAACCTTCCAATTTGTTGTCTTGCTGCACCCTCTTCCTGCCTCTCAACACTCATTCCCAAAACCCTTGCTCACAGCAGAGGTTCAGACAGAAAAGTGGGAAAGTCTGCAGTGATGCGGAGTATCAGGAAGTACGATGTCTGGTGAGTGCAACAGGAGAAGCAGTTTGCAGGAGGTAAAGAAAAGGATAAATGTTTCTTTCATATTTTTAAGTTTTTTTTTTAAGAAGTCTTTCATTTAACAATACAGGAATTCAGTAAAGTATTTCAAATGATAGGAAATAATGTTTTAATCTTTTTTTGACAACGAGAAAGGTCCTACAGAACTTAACTACGCTTTTACATTGGCTTTAGGTTTTTCACTTAATGTTGAACCGTTTAGGAACACAGCTATAAGTGAGGAGTTATTAATCCCCTCTGATCAAAAGTCAGTGAAGAAGTCTTATTAATTTAAACAAAATGAGGAAACAGTTTAGGGTTTCTTTGCAGCAATTGTTGCAACATGGATCATGCAACTCCTGCTACACCAAGAAAAGATTCTTGTATTTTCAGCAAACCAGTCAGTCTGTTTGCAACACTGCAGGCCTTCAGCAGTGTAGCATCCAAGCCAATCACTGCTGACAGGATAAACAGGGCCAAGCTCTATCTTTGCAAACAGATCTCACCAAATATAGAAATGATACAAATCAGAGTGTAGTGCCAGTTCACATTGCTAAACAGGCAGTAAAAACAGGATGGGAAAAACCACATGAAAGAGTGCTCAAATTATTGGAGCATTCGTTTAAAAATAAAATTCAAATATCGATGCACTATTCCTGGTTTTCTCAGCCATTCCTTTGTTGATGAAAACGCAGGTTTAATGCAAGTGCCAGACAGCGGCAGCAGTGAGAAAGGAAAATAATCAGAGGAAGAGAAGTCAGCCAATACTTTGTTACTTTTCCCAGCAACCAAAAAAAATACTGCTTTACAGCCAGAGTGTAAATCTGAATAGCCTGAATTGAGGTTGAGATTAAAAACTAGAGGAACACTGGAGAAAGAGACAGAATTCATATACTGCACAGACAGAATCTGTACAAAGCAATTAATCCACATCACTGTAATTTGTCAGTTTCAGCTCACAGCATCCTTTAAACTTGCACCTAAACCAACTGATACCATATGTGGCATTCAAATACATTTAGAAGTTATTTTCTTAATAAAATCTTGATGCAAATACAGTTACTTCATTTAGATATGGTGAAATTCTCCTATCAATGAGTATTTGACTCATTTGGATTGCTAACCCTTTCAATACTCAACAAGCATTTTGTAGCACATCCAAGAAATTCACATCTTCCCTTGCAATAAATCATTCCATTTCTGAATACTTTAAAAATCTTGGGATATAATATGGAAACTGGTTAAACATCTATTTCTGTAACTCCAATATAAAGCAGTATTCCAGATACTATTTAAAAAAAACTATTGCAGTTACTATTACAAATTTTTTTTTTTGCTTTGGTATCAATCTACATTTTTAATATAAAACCAGCATTCTTCAGCATTGCTAATTGTTTTACTGAAAAAGTAATAGCCACCAAAGGTAGTGGGGTTTGGGAATGGAAGACTTTCAAATCAGCTCAATCAAATACAATACAATTGTTGTAAATACAAGCATCAGTTCCATTCCATATTAGTTCCATGTTCAGATTGCTATTAAAAAAAAGAATTTGATGGGATCAGTCTGGCCCATTTAATCAAGTTACCTGGGTTATCTATTTTTAAAAGTATAGCCCATGTAAATACATATACACCACGAGATCAGTAATTTTATCAAACACACTATCCATGCTTACTGCTGCTCTCCACTATCAGTTAATTCTCATTTCTCTTCACAGATGCTATCAGACCTGCTGAGCTTTTCCAGCTACTTCTGTTTTTGTTCCTGCTTTTCATATGTACTTGTTATACTATATTGCATGTTTATATGCTGCAAATGTTTCAAGGACAGTACTACTGCTATCGCACTTTTATGTTGCGATGTGTTAATGATTTCAAGAATTGGTTGGATAAATGCATACTTAAGCTAAACATAACACCTTGGCAAACCAAATGTATCATTGCCAGAGTCCAACTTCCCAAATAAAATCCAAATAAGATGTCATTAAACATCACTCCTACTGGTGCAAAGTTATTCCAAAACCTGGAATCTTCAATGTGACAAAGCAAAATTGATATCTCGGATAATTATCCGATGACCATTATAGTTTGTGCAAATGTACACAATATATAATTTTTAATATGCTTGCACTGTATTTCTTAACAGGTTGCAATAATAATGTCGAACTTACGGGATGATGAACCTCACCAAGAAAATAAGTAACACACGGATGAAAAAAACCACCATTTCGACTGGGACAACACATCTATCCTGAGACAGGCTGAGCAAAGACATGCCAGAGAATTCCTAGACGCCTGGCACTCCAACCACAACGCCATAAACAAACACATAGATCGAGATTCCATCTATCAACCCCTCAGAAAACGAACAGGAAATGACATCACCACAAACCCCAGGAACCCCATCCAGGAGAAAGATATAAATAGAAAGCAGGAGACAACAGCTTCGCTTCACTAGGAGGTCGCCACTGATGTTACCTAGCCAGGTAATGAAACGTCTGGATATCAAACCTACAGCTCAGCGAGCAAACCTACACCCTAGACTTCAACCTGAGCTACAAACCTTCACGAACCTTGCAAATAACTCAAGTGCAGTTACACTGACTCCCTCACCTGGAAGTGCTGTGGTACATGTCAGTTCATTTGGAAGTTGAAATTGAGTTGGATTTCGTTCCATTGCTGCTGCTATAAGTATTTCAAATGGATTTCTTATTTGCAGTTGGGAGCAGTCCACCTCGATGGCAGTATTTTCATCGTCCACATCAATCATATCATCGTCCACCTCATTCTGCTCAGAAGTGGGTGTGTCAGTGCTTGCATTTGATGTTGGTGTGCCGGGTCGGCTGACACGTCTTTCCAAACCTTTTGCTTGTGCAAATGATCTACAGTTACTGTCAACCCTGGAATCCAATGCTTTGCTGGAAGTTTTATCAGAAAAGTCCATGTCAACAGTAGGGGATGCTGTCCTTTTAACCGTCTGTTTGTCCATAACACCATTTACTTGACCAAATCTCTCTTTTTTCTCTTGTTTCTAAGAAAAGGAAAAATATTTGTCAAACAATGCCATATAATTATAAATTACAACTTCAGTAGCAATTTATGACCAAGGCAGTTAAAAGGAAAACTGACGTGTTTAAAATATAAAAAGTACTTGAAACCAAAATCAAGCATCTTGAAAATAGTTGAAATGAATTCTCTCCAACTCCCATGACTTAGAAACTAAGCATCTGTTTTCAAAAATGTATCAGCATTGCACTATTAAAAGCAAACTAGAAGCGTACTTCTAAATATTAAGCAAAGGATTCTCTCATTCTTTGGAATCTAGACTCAATTTATATTTGAAGACATGAGTGAAATGGGAGACAATGTTGAACTGTGTTTTTGTTTTAAATAATAAATATATATGCAAGAGGCCTGATCGGTGGTGCAGGTGACTCAGTGCATGATGGGAACAAGGGACTGGATATCATAGCTATTACAGAAAGGGGAGGCAAGACAGAAGGATAGTTTTTGGTTAGGAAAACATCACTACAGTAGTCAGATGATATTTCTGAGGATCGTCCTGTGAAGATTTATGGGTGGAACTGAAAAATAAGGAGGTGATCACTTTGATGAGATTGCACAATAGGTCCCCCAAAAACAGCAGGAAATTGAGTTGCAAGTATGGGAGGAGATCACAGACAGCTCTAAAGATAATAGGGCTCTAACAGTGACCATAATTCTCTCAGTTTTAAAACAGTTATGGAAAAGGCCTGGTCCACAAGCTCAACCTCTAAACTGGGGCAGGGCTAATTTTGATGGTATTAGACAGGAACTTTCAAACAATGATCAGGCTTGGAGGGGGGAGGGGGGGGGGGGGGGGTTGTTCACAGGTAAAGAAAAGCCTGGCAAGTGGGAGCTTTCAAAAGCAGGATTGAGAGCATTCAGGGACAGCACATTCCTGTTAGTGTGAAGGGATGAGCAGAGACTTCGATACTCAGGTCAAGAAAACAAAAAGGTGGCATGTGTATGATATAGATGGTTGGGATCAAGCAAATCCCTTGAGTAAAAGGGACATAGGGGTACACTTAAGGGGGCAATCAGGAGGCCAAAAACAGGACATGAATTAGTTCTGGCAGGTAGCGTAAAGGTAAATCCAAAAAGTTTCTACAAGTATGTTAAGGGAAAAAGTGTGACTGGGGAGAGAATAAGGTCCTTTAAAAGGTCAACAAGGTCATTTAAGTGTGGACCCACAGGAGATTGGCGAGATGCTAAACAAGTATTTCACGTCTGTATTTACTGTGGAGAAAGACATGAAAGCTAGGGAACTTGGGGGAAAAAATAGCGATGTCTTGAAAAGAGTTCACATTTCAGAGGAAGGGGCGCTGGAGGCCTTAAAATGCTTAAAGATAGATAAATCTACAGAAATTGATGAAGTCTATCCTAGGACATTGTGGGAAGCTAGGAAAGATTAGTGGCTTTGAACGTGGGAAATAGTGTCTCGCCAATCTGAGTTTTTCTTTTGAAGAGGTGACCAAGAAGATAGATGAAAGCAGAGATTTAACAAGGCCTTTAGTAAGGTAGACCACATGGTAGAATGGTTACTAAGATTAGATCACATGGAATCTAGGGAGAGCTAGCCAACCGGATACAAAATTGGCTTGACAGTAGGAGACAGAGCACGATGGTATAGGGCTGTTTCTCCAATTGGAGGCCCGTGATCAGCATGTGCCGCAAGGATCTACTGTTGTTTGTCATTTGTATGAATGATTTTGATGAGAATTTTGAGGCAGTTACAAAGTTTGTAGATGATACCAAAATTGGTAGTATAGTGGACTGTGCAGAAGACCATGTCAGAATACAACAGGATCTTGATTAACAGGGCGGGTTGGATGAGGAATGGCAGATGGAGCTTAATACATGTAAATCTGAGGTGTTGCATTTTGGTAAGGCAAACCAGGGCGGGATTTACACTTCTAATGTTACAGCCCTGTGGAAGTATTGTCAAGCAGAAAGACCTAGGAGTGCAGGTACATAGTTCCTTGGCAATGGTATCATAGGTAGACAAGGCAGTGTTTGGCATGTTTGTCTTCATCGGTCAGAGCATGGAGTACAGGAGCTGGGACATTATGTTACAGTTGTGCAAGACATTGGTAAGACCACATTTGTAGTAATGTGTATAATTCTGGTTTCCCTGCAAACTGGAAATGGCACAAAAAGAAAGACTTACAAGTACAGTGAGAGGTTTAAGGAGAGGCTGAATAGGCTGGGATTATTTCCCCCAGGAGCATAGGAGGCTGAGGAGTGACCTTACAGAACCTTATAAAATCATGAGGGGGCACAGGTAAGGTAAATAGCCAAAGTCTTTTCCCCAGGGTAGTGGAGTCCAAAACTAGACAGCATTGGTTTAGAGGTTAGAGAGTGGCAAGATATAAAGAGGATCTGAGGAGCAACCTTTTCACAGAAGGTGGTGCATGTATGGAATGAGCTGCCAGAGGAAGCGGTAGAGGTGGGCACAATTACAACATTTAAAAGACATTTGGATAGGAAAGTCTTAGTGGGACATGGCCCAAATGCACACAAGAGGGACCAGCTCAGTTGAGGAAACCTAGTTGGCATGGATGAGTTGGGCTGAAGGGTCTGTTTACACACTGTAAGATCTTATAATGTGTAGAAACCAGAAGGTTCTGGCAAAGATGCCTCATGTAATGAAAAAAAGCAGTCTGCAGAAACTGCTCAAACTGACATATTCAAATGGCTCTCTCACAAATTAAAAGAGAATGACAAATCCCTCCGAAACTGCCTATCAGAGAGGAATGGTAAGGGAAAGACTTGTATTCTCTCCACTACCAGTAAAATCATAGGATTCTTTTTAAAACAAACCTACTTACTTTTCTGCGAACTGTGCATCTGTGACACATCCAATCCCCAGGTGGAAGCATCTCTTCACTGAGTGGGGGATTACTGAACAATATAGAAAACAATTCAGTTAGTTACATTCAGAACTTGGCACAATTTAAATTTCAAAATGAATAAACTAAATTCAAACTCATTACTGCATTTCTTGTAGAAAGCTGAAAACAACTGTAGAAATGTCCATATTAATGGAACCACAAACTCAGCAAACATTTCAAGAAGAGCTGGCATTCCATTGATCCAAGTGACGGCCCTTAAAAATCTGAGACACAATGTCATTGGCTTACATTCTATCCTATAACTGAGCACATAACACCAGTCTTGACATTCCACTGCAATAATGATAGCGTCTTGGATCAAAGGCGAGCCTGTCTTTCAGATAAGGCCCTACACGAGGAATTAGTCATTGTAAATAAGACGCAAAAACATGTTAAAACATAATATCAAATAATTTTCTGTGTGAAGCACTCCAACTACGCAGCCTGACCATATTGAGGCACTGTCAAAAATTGAGCAAATTCACTCAATAAGCAGAGATCATATTGAAATTACACCAACTGTTGCTCCGAGTTACGGCAGTAAACATCCGAAAGCAATTCAACTACAAGATCACAACTTTACTAGACATTCATACATTAAAACCTCCAGCAGGAGCTGTAAATTTAATGAGACACAATGGATATTTTTTCCACCTCTAATGAAAAGTATTGAAGCTTCAAAGCCTTCACAGAGGTCAGTAATGACTCTTGGATCTGCTCCAGTGTCAAGTTCAGTTGGTGGTGGCAGTCTACCATCATATGACAATGGTTTACAGCCTGGTTGTCAAGTGTGCTAAGCATCACCTGATGCTGTGGGAAAACAATCACTGCCACTTTTCCTGTGAAGGAAGGCAGTGGGCTGAGAAGGTGCAAGATATCAGGGTCACAGCATTCTCAAGGCCTTCCTCTCAGCCAGCTGAGCTTTAAACTTCTGCATGCCTCATCCATACACTTCCAAACAAACATTTAGGTTCCAAAAATCATGACCTTTGCCAATGTCTGCCATTTTTCCCTTTTGCTTGCAGGTGTCCTTGTAGTGAAGGCAGGAACACTGAGGAGATCCTGGCCCAGTGATCAGTTCGCCATACAGAATGTTTTTGGGTATACACCAGTTATCCACCCGATGACTGTGGCCAAGCCAGCATAAACATGGCTGGCTTAGCAATGAGTCCACAATGACAGAAATAATACACTCCTAGACATTTAAATTACTTATCTTGACATGTCAAGAAAAAATCTGAAACAGCTTAGTTGGAAATTGTTCAGTCTTTTCACTGCTTATCGCATTGTCCAGGTCTCATCACTGTAGTGGGGTATACTCAGGAAGCACTCTTGGTAGACTCAGTTGCTTGTTTTCAGTCAAGTTGCTGTTGTTTCACACACTTTTACTCAGCTTGGACACAACAGTTCCAGCTTTTGCAAAGATTTCATCATTAACTAGTAGACTTCTGGTAATTGTGGAGCCTAGATATACAAAGCAATCAAGAACCTCAAAGTGTTACTTCAATGCTGAGAGATGCTGGCATGGCAATATTCCAGACAGTGACAGTTGGCTTCACGATGGTCAAACCAAACTTTAAGAGATGAAAGGACACCTGACCATTCAAGACAGTCAAGAAGGTAACCTCAGAGTACAACAGGATCTTGGTCAGATGGGCTAAGGAGTCACATGGAGTTTAATTTAGATAAATGAGAGATGCTGCCCTTTGGAAAGGCAAATCAGGGAGGGACTTACACACAATGGTAAGGTCCTGGGGAGTGTTGCTGAACAAAGAAACCTCTGAGTGCAAGTTCATAGTTCCATGAAAAACAGGATAGTGAAGGCGGTTTTTGCTTTACTTGCCTTTATTAGCCTGTGCACTGATTATAGGAGGTGGGAGATCATGTTACAGCTGTATAGGTCATTGATTAGGCCACTTTGGAATACATGCAATTTTGCTCTCCTTCCTATCAGAGAGATGTTGTGAAACTTGAAAGGGTTCAGAAAAGATTTACAAGGATGTTGTTAGGATTGGAGGGCTTGAGTTATAGGGAGAAGGTGAATAGACTGGGGCTATTTTCCCTGGAGCATCAGAGGCTGAGGTGTGATCTTATAGAGGTTTAAAAAATTATAAGGGGCATGGATAGGATAAATAGACAAGGTCTTTTTCCTGGGATAGGGTAGTCCAAAACTAGAGGGCATAGGTTTAAGGCGTGAGGGGAAAGATTTAAAAGGATCCTAAGGGGCAATTTTTCATGCAGAGCAGTGCACATATGGAATGTGCTGCCAGAGGAAGTGGTGGTGGCAGATACAATTACAACATTTGAAAAAACATCTGGATGGGTACATGAAGGATTTTGAGGGATATGGGCCAAATGCTGACAAATGGGACTAGATTAATTTAGGATATCTGGTCGACTTGGACAAGTCCGTTTCTACGGTGTTCATGTCTATGACTCTATATAACAGCATCTGAGCTACTCAAGAATGTAAAGAGACTTCTTCATTATTTTTCTTCACAGGATACAAGATATCATCACAAAATTCAATATGTATTGCATACCCAACGTGTGCCCCAAGACAGCAGTGGTGGGCTACCTTCTTGAACCCTGTGGTGTCGGTGCGCCCAATGTACTGTTTGGGTTATCAAGAATTCTAATACCTCTGTTATTAATGAGGAAATTCTCTTATACCTCCAAAAATGAAAAGGTAGTTGCGAGTTAGAAACATCATCTCTAGCATTATTCAAGCTGACAACAAATATTCACCACTCACAAAGAATACTGAAAGAAGCAGAGAGGGAAAAGACCTAAAACTAACAAAACACAATACTGATTGTACTAACAGAATTACTTATAAATCAAAGGATATAAACAGAGTTAGAATGCATTTTGTGCACTGCACCTGTTTTGGTCCTTTTGCATTGTGAAAGCTTTAATGACCTTGGCAAAGATCCAGGAGAATGCTGCAAGAATCCTAACTAACTTGCATAAACCTTAGTTGCACAGGTAATCCATGGCTTCTATTCTAGGAAAGCAGAGAGTGTAAGTGACCTGGTAGAAGTTTGTAAAATGATTAAGTGATTGAGTAGCCCCCTATCAACAGGCAAACAGAGTTTAAAATATTACACTGCCCACCAGCTGATGTCGTGGGTGCTAAATGTATTTTTAAAATCAAGAGGAGGAGACTTGATCAATCATCAACTTAGTTACGATGATACCAATCAAGTGTCTTTTCTGATAAAATTTGGTTCACGAAACCTCCTAGACTGGTTTTGACTGTCAAAGGGGTTCATGGAATAAATATTCTTAAAGTTTAATTTCCCCATATTCTCCCAGGCATTTTCTGTACTTTAGCTTCCTCAAGATGATTTCATAGCTTGAAATGTGACTGGATTGGAAGAAAAATGGGAGAGATTAATTTTCATCACCTGGGTTTTACCAGAGATTACAAGTGCTCTATTATGGCAAACGCCCATTGGAAATTTAGAAAATAGCTTTTAAAATCTGTAACTATATACTAAACAAAAGCAGGTAATTAATAAGGGAGTTTAATTTGCACTGCAAAAAAAAATCTGCAGGGAGAAAAATAGCATCTTTTGCCCTAAAATGATTTTTCAATAGTGAAACTGCAACAGCTAAGTGATAGCAGCAAATTAAGCCATCAAACTGTTCAATCGTCATTTGGTTGTAGGTAAATAGCAAACTTCCATTTAATTTTGATAGGTAAGCAATTTAGATCCAACTTACTCAACAGTGTGTCTTTTTCATTGCAGCAAGTCACTTTCCTCTTGATAAGCTAAATAAGCTGGACAAACAATCATATTAGCACAACTGAATAGCATTGTGCAAGTTCAGCTCATTGTTTCTCACAACTACTCAGGAAATATAATACAGATTTTAGATTCATCAGCCACCCCTCCTCCTCATGAAAAAAATTACACGATCCAAAAAAAAAGGCTACATGGATGACAGTCAAACAGTCTTGCCCAGCCATGGTTGGTACAAGGCTGCCATTTGGATCTGTACCTCATCTTTTATAGGCATGATATCTGCAGGAACAACCAGGTAAATGTTGCAATGATATGGACACAACAAAAATTATAAACTCCAAAGTGATGCAAATCAGGCAATTCCTGTCAGCCAGAGAATGAAGAGCTAGAAAAGGCTGTTCATATAAATGCTGAACTATGAAGGACAGAACTATACCAAAAGAACTTGCGTTGCCCAGCTTCCACAAGTTTAGCCTTTTTGTTTAGAGCCTGGCTTTTAGTGGAGACTTTCTGAAATGGCCAGCATAACACTAAAAGCAAACAAGCTACCTCAAAGTCAACTCGTGGGAATCCCTCATTCTGTGAAGTGGCCAAACATGTGCACCATTGTTTTGCATGGATGTTTACATCCAGCTAAAAAATATTACAGAAACATCCCACCACCACTAAGCACAGAGTGTGCCTTTAGTTTTATTCTGGCAGGAAACAATTTTGGTCCTCTCCACACAGATGAGACACAGCAAACATCAAAAACACAATAGATACTTTTAAATGGAATAAAATACCATCCAGAATAAATGCAAACATCCGAACAAGTAAACATTAAAAAAAGTCTTTTAACATGTCTGATTAAGAACAGTGTGTCAATCTAATGTTGCCGCTGAAATCAAAGAAACACTTTAGATTTATTACTTAGTGTGGAAACAGGCCCTTCGGCCCAACAAGTCCACACCGACCCGCTGAAGAGCAACCCACCCAGACCCATTCCCCTACACCTAAAACTACGGGCAATTTAGCATGGCCAATTCACCTAACCTGCACATTTTTGTGTCTATGGGAGGAAACTGGAGCACCCGGAGGAAACCCACGCAGACACGGGGAGAATATGCAAACTCCACACAGACATTTGCCTGAGGCGGGAATTGAACCCAGGTCTCTGGTGCTGTGAGGCAGCAGTGCTAACCACTGTGCCACCGTGCCCCCATTATACATGCTGCTGGATAATTGAACACCAAAAGAACAAAAACCCAACATGACAGCAGAAAAATCTCCAAGATTTGCAATAAATATAAAAAGAACTGGTTATCATAACCAAAAATGACAAATCTCCCACTACACTATGACCATTACTCACAAAAACAGAAAAGGCCATTCAGCCCATTGAATCCACTCCATTTTTCCAATGAGAGTTTGGCTGATATGGTAATTCTCAACTCTACTTTCTACCTCATCCGTCTAATATGTGACTCTCTTAATAAGTCTATAAGACATAGGAAAATATCCGACTATGCACACAGAAACAACTCCCCAAAACAAAGATAGCTACATCTCTTCCTACCAAAAATGAAGAGTACCACTGAGGCTGAGAATTGGAAAGCTTTCCAAGCCTCAAGTCTGTAAGTAGATTTAGACTGGCTGGTCAAGAGATGAGCATAACAGTAGTAGATGGAGTTTAATCTAAAAGAAGCATAAAGTGATGCATTTCAGGAAAATTAACAAAGCAAAAAAGTATATGATGAATGGCAGTATAAATGATCAACAGGACTTCGGTCCGCATGTCCAGAGATTGTATAAGTCAATAGGATAGATGGATAGGGTGACTAAGAAGGCACATAGGATACCTATGTCCTCTGCAAAGTTCTGGTTACCACAATATAGGAGATCATAAGACATAGGAGCAGAAATTAGGCCATTCAGTCCACTGCATTTTGCTCAACCAAAACTTATGACACCTGCTTTAGATCAGATGAAGTGTTATGCCCCTGAGCTGTTAACTCAAATGTAGATACAACTTTAAGCATACAATGCATAAAACAAAGCAAAGTGTAACATAACATTTTCGTTAGTCAGTTAGTTTGTAAATGCCAGAAGACAGTAATGTAATAGCATACACTTAGTCCCCAACACCTATAATAGTGAATCATGAAATATTTCCATTTTAATTATCAGCAAGCTTGGTTAATTTTTTATGCAAAAATCAGAGAAACCTAAAAAGTAGCAATCTAACCAGATTCAGTGCTTTACTCTAATATGGGTGCAGGCACATTTGATTTATCCACATCTGGTAGATTTCATAATCAGCTGTTTATTTAAATAAAGCGTGAAATATTAGTTGCCGCAGTGCGCATGGAAACTAAGAATAAATTATATATTTAGACGATACATGCAAGTTGCATGTCAAAGCACCAAATGCAGTAAAATACAAATGTCACAAATATCTCATTGTGTTCAAGCTGCCTTCTTTTCAGACTTTCTGGCAAGCATATATCTGGACATTCACGATTACAAAAGTAACTCCTCCTGCTGGTTATTATGCTAAAATGCAGTGAACACAATTCAGAAAAGGTAGATGTTTTCTTAGCCTTAATTATGAAAGGCAAATTCTAGTTGGACAACAAAAATCTATTGTATGGTCAAATAAAACGAACCTTTCCAAGCTGCTTTCAGAATGCAACATTGTTTGTAACTGAAATCAAACAAATGAAAAACAGTTCTTTAATAATTCAGGTAAGTCTTTATGAAGTCTTGAAATGGCTTTATCATTCAGAAATATCGAAACAGAAGTCATTTAGCATCGAGCCCATTCACCATTCCATGAGGTCACTGCTGATCTGAGGCAAGTATACCTAACTCCATACACCTACCTGCCTGCCTTTGCATCATAATGCTTAATACCTTTGCTCAACAAAAATACCTCTGACTTGAAATTAACAAGTTCGGGGTGTCTCAAAGTCTGACATCTGAGGTTCAGATGGAACAAAAACATTCCACTGATAAATCACTGCTTCTGAGACAAGTTGCAAGTGGGTTGGTGATGTCTGTATAGAAAGCCTTTGAAATACAAAGGTAGGATTCCAGTTAGTCAAACGGTAGCCCTTTAACTTAGGTCTGATGTACAACCCCTCCCTGCTTAAAGATCCAAACTCATTATATTGTTACATTACCATTCTTGGCCTGCTGTGAACACGAGATGAAGGAACCATGTACAAAGGATCACAATTTTGCAGCAAGTAACTCACCTCTAGATTCCCCAAAGCATGTCCACCATCTACAGGGCACAAGGCAGTAGCGTGATGGATTATTCTCCATTAACCTGGATGAATGCAGCTCTAATAATATCCAACAAGCTCAACTCTTTCAAGGAGAAAGCAACAGTCTTATTTAGCACCCAATACATCCCTTCAAATACCCACCTCCCCAATTGTGCTGCAGTGTAACATCTATAAGACTCAAAGTAGCTATGTTCCAAACAGAGAATCTCTACACTTAGAAACACATGGACTGCAGACACATGGTAACACTTGCAGGTTTCCCTTCAATCCACGTCATCTTGACTTGAAAATATTGTACCAATCCTTACTGTCTTTGGATCAAAAGCCTGAATTCCTGTTGCAACAGCACTGAGTGCACCTACACATTACAGGATGCAGCAGATCAAGGCAGCAGCTCACTGCCACTTCAAGGGCAATGAGAAATAGACAATAAATTTTAGCTTTGCCAGCAACACTCGACATCTCATGTATGAATTTTTTTTTAAAGTTAGTTCTCTGTGGACTGCAAACATTGGCCTTTGATTAAAGCCAGAGGTAGTCACGTTCAAAGAAGAGAGGGTTCAGATTTTAAAAAATCTACCAAAGATCACATCTTTAGAAGAAATACAGGACACCTGGTTCGATGAGACATTAGCCAAACTTTCCTGATCTTGCTCCAAGAAAACATAGGCACAGTGAACCCAGTCAAACTAGGAGATTGTAGTTGAAATTCCTCTGGCTAGTACCAAAAACATCCAATTTGTTGGGAGTACTATACAAAACTAAGAAGATGCCTCAGACCAGAATCAGCTATCGAAATTCATTCAAAACCATAAAAGCAAAAAATAAACAAATCACCAGACATCTTGATCTGAGCAAGAAAATTATAAAGAGAGCAATCCCAACAGTGTGAATGCATGTTCTTGCTAGAAATGTTACCAAGCTTTTTGTTTCTTTTCTAAACAACATGCAACCAGATAATTAACAGACATTTTAAAAAATCTGTTTGACATACAGACAAGGGAACAAAGCCTCAAATTAGATATTTCACTCCGGAATGCTAATAAATGCACAGAAGAGAAACAGAAGGACCATCTATGTCCCCCTTTGGCAGATCACAGAAATGATGTTTAAACCTTCAAGCTTGTGCATCAAAAACATATGCCTTCAACTCAAGTATATTCTCTCATTCTTCTCAAAGTGGTATAGTGGTACCAATTTAATTCCATTACATTCCATGTTAAATTCAATTGCAGCAGCTAGATTGACAAATAGTACCTGCTACCAATCTGCCTACCTTGAAGCCTTTTATCAACCATCTAATGCTTACAAAATCTAATATTTGCATTATAACCAATACAAAATTACTCAAACCAATTGCAGAAGTGGAACCAACAGTGACAGGAAATGCAATTAAGAAATCCAACAGATTAGCCAAAATCACAATGCAGTCCGTGAAGATCAATGAAGCTGTCGAAGGGTTGAAAAAAATGCAGAAAAGACAAAAAGATAAGAATTAAGATAGACTGTTGAAATGTGGGATATTTTTCCCCCCACTCTATATAGATGTAATCTAAGGTCATCTTATAGATATAAAACATAGTTAAGGAACTGGAAATGGCAGATGTCAGACATTTTGAAAAGTCAAATTAGCAAACAGCAAATTTTGACTTGATATCAGTTCGTTATTGCTCAAAGAGTGGTCAACACTTAGAATGGATTTTCAAACAGAGAATTAGTGACATGTATCTTAGAACCATTTGACAGTAAAAGAAAACAATTGAGTAATGGGTATTGGGTCTTTCTTATTCTCATTCCAGTTTCCTCCAGTTTTGCTTGCACAGTGTCAAAAAAAAGGAAAGGTGTTCTTCAAAACTAACCTGGAGGACTTCCTGGACAATGAGATTTACTGTGAATTCAAAGTCATATTTTAAAAAAAACAAAATTCCCAAATGAAGGAAGAACATGATATCCTACAGATGAACTCACCAGTGATGAGCCAAGATGGGAGGAATGGTCCACTATACTAGACAAAGTCTCTGACACAGCGCAAAACATTTAGACATCAAACTACTATCACATGGAGAGAGTTGGACAGCCTTCAGGCTATTTGCATTCTTAGTTAGACATACTTAAACCAGAAAAATTTTAAGGCAGTCAGTAACATCGCACAAACTGATCAATCATGATGCTACCTGCAAATCAGTCTCATCTTCTGCAATTATGAACACAAACACAACTATCAAAGCACTTAACATTAATGCTTTGCCTTTTAGAAAACAAAAACTGACTTATATTGATGTAAGCCTGCGGATTTTAAGGTTAAGCCAGATAATTAATCTCCAAATAACTAACAATAGCTCCGGTGTCACATACAAAATTGCCTTGCTTATGTTGATCAAAATGAGTTTCAAATTCTCAAGTCAATGGGCACCACTGGCACCAACAGCAACCTGTGCTGGAGGGAGATGGCTAAGTGATATGCGTTGGAAAAGAAGCATTGAAGACAGATAACCAATGCTATCAAGCTCTTTCGGTATTAAACTCCAAAGACAGTTGATTGTTTACTTCCATTGCTTCTCAAAGCAACTTTGTGGCATTTTGGGATTGATTGGCAATGTAATGGGAGATGCCCTGACATTACCTGAGGTACAAGTGTTTATTAGAGCAAATTAATATAATTCATTTTTTTTAAGCTCCGTAAACCTCAAGCTCAAACTGAAGATTGTTAACCATGGCATTCATACAAAAACCAATTAATTTCTAACCCAAAGAAACTAAACTACTATTGCTCTATGGGGTTCTTTACACTTTTGGCACACAGACAAAAAATGTTAGGTGGATCCATATGGACATTAGTTAACTTGGCGGTAGCATTCATATCACTTCAAAAGCTTGTCAATCAAAAAAGGTCCATTTGACAAACACCAGTACACAATTTAGGAAAATGCTTCAGTGCAGTATTAAAGACTGTTACATGTAAGAGATTACTGAAACCAGTCTGTGCTAACTTCAGAAGTTTAATGAACATCGCTAAAATAGTTTACCGCCTCAATTATCTTATTACGCTTGAAACATCTTGTCACAGACTGACTGCTACATTTTCCAATATCACAAGTTTCTGACTCCATTTTAAAGGTACTTGTAATGGTAGAAAGTATCATTTATTTTAAAAAGTACCATTCCATTGTGTAAGGACATGATCAAAATTGATTTTACTAAATAAACTCAATTTTCTGATCAAATAAATATGGATTTTGACAAAAGTTTTTGTAAAGTTGTAAACATGCTTATCTATGTCAGGAAAGTGCATACTGGGCAAATATCTCTCAAAGAATCTTCCTAATGGTTTTACTACTGATCTGCTTCAGAAGTAAGGCTAAGCCAAGGTGAACTCCATGTCAAATGATGTCTGATTTTTGTTGTTTTGGAGATGAAGAGTACTGTGAAAGCAAAAAAAGTTCTAAATTTTCTTTGTCTTTTAATACTTATTTTGATTTTGACAAGAACAGCTTCAAATGACTCAGAGTGGTAACAAAAGATTTCCCTTCTATTTACAAGATACACTGAAATGCTTTCAATCTTGGTTGCAATGTTTTGAGCTCAGTCCTCTACAAAACCTATTGGTCATGAGAAGTTTACAAATTCTTGTTCAAAGTTAAAACAAATTAATCCTATATTTTAAACTCACATTTCAACGTACTAATTTTCCCACAATGCTTGACTAGTACTTTTGTACAGTTTATAGATACGCAGAATTGTTAATTCTTTCACAACTAGGTGGCTTAGAAAAGGCTAATCTACACTTGCAAACTGGTAAGGATGCAATAGAACATCAAGAAATATAGTGTCAACCACTGGTAGACAGGCGAGCTATCAACAAATCTTGATGGTATCAACAATTGTAATTTATTAGATTTATCATGACAGGGCTTCCAATTAGCAAAAAAAAGTTATTTTGCTTTGAAGTGTCATAACAAGGACTAATGCAACTATGATTAGAGAGCCACTTCTATAGATTGGTTTCTCAAGTCACTTTGCTAACAGCAAACTTAATAAGGCAAGCAATAAGTAATGTTTATGTGTCGTTAGTGAGCTTAGTAGTGCCATTCAAGCAGACAATACTGTTTTCATAGGAGAGAAGCAAACAAAAGTACACAAATATTTGTTCTCAAATTTTAACAAGTAAAATCCTAAACTTGGCAGAATAGCCTTTCCAATCTTAAAATCTTCAAAGCAGAGCATTTCACCATTCCACCATATCGTACCTTCCAAATTCCATTCAACTTAAGTAAATTCAGGTTCACAGAATCTCAACTTGATGAATTTAGACGTCGCCAGGGAAGAAGTACAAATCGTAACCTATTTTAAAACTAGGTTTACAAAAGTACTTTGCATAAATTACACTAGACAACAATTTAATTTCCACCCTGTATTTGCTTTTCTTATCTGTGGCACATGTAGCTGTATGAGTGTGTGGAGTAGAAAACGCTCACTGAATTTTCATTTTTCTCTATATATCCACACTCATTTTAGTTATGAGAAGATAATGGACAACACAACAAACAGCTTGAATCATAGAATCCCTGCAATGCAAGAAGAGGCCAATTGGCCCATTGAGTCTGCACCAACACTCTGAAGAGCATCCCACACATATCCAGACCCAGCCCCCTCCCCGACCATACCTCCATAGCCTCACGTTTACCATGGCTAACTCACCTTGCTTGCACACCTCTCCACACTACGAACAATTTGCCATGGCCAATCCACTTAACCTACATCTACAAACTGTGGGAGGAAACCCACGCAGACATAGGGAGAAAGTACAAATACACAGTCACTGGGGACTGGAATCGAACCTGGGCCCCTGGCACTGAGGAAGTGCTAATCGCTGGGGCTTTTTTGAACTTTTTTTAAAAATTCATTTGTGGGACGTGGGTGTTGCTGGCTCACCAGCATTTATTGCCCACCCCAAGTTACCCTTAAGAAGGTCGTGGTGAGCTGTCTTTCTGAATCCCCATCAAAGTCCATCTGCTGTGGACTGATCCACAATGCAGTTAGAGTAGGAATTCCAGGATTTTGAACCAGTGACAATGAAGGAACAGCAATATATTTCCAAGTCAGGATTGAGAGTGGCTTGGAGGAGAACTTGCAGGTGATGGTGTTCCCCCCGTATCTGCTGCCTTTGCCCTTCTAGGTGGAAGTGGCCATGGGTTTGAAAGGTGCTGTCTGAGCATCTTTGGTGAATTTCTGCAGTGCATCTTGTAGATAGTACAAACTTTTAACTCCTAACTTATTCGTCTATTCAATGCTAGCAAATGAATCTTCTTGGCTTGCAGCAGTGAACAATTAAACAACTGACGCTTTGATATATTACACTTGTAATTTTTTGTGATTCAAAGATACATCATAACAGAGCTCAATATTTCAAACGGTACCATTTTAAATAAGATACCATACATTTGGGTCTGTGGGTTGAAATTCCTAGAAAAGCAAGCGCCTGCACAAAAAAGGTTAACAAAAATGCGAAGTACAAGCAAGACTGTCGAGATGAAGTGAGCACCAAAGGTTGCTGGTTTCACTACCATTAAAGTATATTTACTTATGAAAAAGACAAGTAATGCATAACCAACATATCACAACACTATTATTGAACATGCAAGAAACCAAGTTAAATACTTGAATAAAATTCATTTTTAAAATGGCTAATAGTGGTTCTAGGAGGATCACACCTCTGCAAGCAAAGTGAGTATCAGCTCTGTTACTTGCATGAGCAAAAGCAAGGACTTTTTAAAAATGAAGAGGGAAAAGCAAAAAAAGTTTGAAAGATACAAGAATATTTTGCTTCAACAAGATAGATTTATTTCGGCTCAACTGATCTACAGATCAAAACCCAGTATTTACTTAGTGTTTTAGCTTGACAAACGTCATGTCCAAACACCACTCTCCTGTTTATTATAAGAACCAGGAATTGGAGAAGACCATACAGCCCTCTGGAGCATGCTCCAATTCAGTAAGATTATGGTTAAACTGACATTATCCCCAGCTTCTCACATGTTCTTCACAGTGACTGAGTGTGCACAACTCCCTGGAGTAGAGAATTCCAAGTGAAGAAATTATTCAGTCCTAAATAGCTAACCTTTGCCTCATCCCCAGAGTATTTGTCCCAGTAACTGTAAAGCCAGAGTGTAACATCCTCTCAGTATGTTACCCTGGAAAAGGCTTGCCTATTCACCCTATCCATTTTTTAAACCTCTATAAGGTCACCTCTCAACATCCAGGGAAAATAGCCCCAGTCTATTTCTATAGCTCAAACTCTCCAACCCTAGCAAGCTCTTTGTAAATCTTGTCTGTACCCTATCAAGTTTCACAATATCCTTCCTGTAACAGAGAGACCAGAATTGCACGCAGTATTCCAAAAGCGACCTATCCCATGTCCTGTTAAGCCGCAACATGACCTCCCAACTCCCTATACTCAATGCACTTACCAATAAAGGCAAGCATGCAAAATGCCTTCTTGTCTACCTGCGACTCCAACTTCACTCTGGGAGTCCAAAATGAGACGATTGGTGCGGGTGTCCCGGAGATGTTCCCTAAAGCGCTCTGCTAGGAGGCATCCAGTCTCCCCAAAGTAGAGGAGACCGCATCGGGGGCAACGGATACAATAAATGATATTAGTGGATGTGCAAGTAAAACTTTGATGGATGTGGAAGGCTCCTTTAGGGCCTTGGATAGAGGTGAGGGAGGAGATGTGGGCGCAGGTTTTACAGTTCCTGCAGTGGCAGGGGAAAGTGCCAGGATGGGAGGGTGGGTTGGAGGGGGGGGGCGTGGACCTGACCAGGTAGTCACGGAGGGAACGGCCTTTGCGGAAGGCGGAAAGGGGTGGGGAGGGAAATATATTCCTGGTGGTGGGGTCTGTTTGGAGGTGGCGGAAATGTCGGCGGATGATTTGGTTTATGCGAAGGTTGGAAGGGTGGAAGGTGAGCACCAGGGGCATTCTGTCCTTGTTACGGTTGGAGGGGTGGGGTCTGAGGGCGGAGGTGCGGGATGTAGACGAGATGCGTTGGAGGGCATCTTTAACCACGTGGGAAGGGAATTTGCGGTCTCTAAAGAAGGAGGCCATCTGGTGTGTTCTGTGGTGGAACTGGTCCTCCTGCGAGCAGATCCGGCAGAGGCGGAGGAATTGGGAATACGGGATGGCATTTTTGCAAGAGGTAGGGTGGGAAGAGGTGTAATCCAGGTAGCTGTGGGAGTCGGTGGGTTTGTAAAAAAATGTCAGTGTCAAGTCGGTCGTCATTAATGGAGATGGAGAGGTCCAGGAAGGGGAGGGAGGTGTCAGAGATGGTCCAGGTAAATTTAAGGTCAGGGTGGAATGTGTTGGTGAAGTTGATGAATTGCTCAACCTCCTCGCGGGAGCACGAGGTGGCGCCAATGCAGTCATCAATGTAGCGGAGGAAGAGGTGGGGAGTGGTGCCGGTATACTTACGGAAGATCAACTGCTCTACGTAGCCAACAAAGAGACAGGCATAGCTGGGGCCCATACGTGTGCCCATGGCTACCCCTTTAGTTTTCCATCCCCATCCCTTTCCACCATCCACAAAGACCGTTCCCTCTGTGACTACCTGGTCAGGTCCACGCCCCCCTACAACCCACCCTCCCATCCTGGCACTTTCCCCTGCCACCGCAGGAACTGTAAAACCTGCGCCCACACCTCCTCCCTCACCTCTATCCAAGGCCCTAAAGGAGCCTTCCACATCCAAAGTTTTACTTGCACATCCACTAATATTGTTTATTGTATCCGCTGCTCCCGATGCGGTCTCCTGTCCTAGCAGAGCACTTTAGGGAACATCTCCGGGATACCCACACCAATCAACCATACTGCCCCGTGGCCCAACATTTCAACTCCCCCTCCCACTCTGCCGAGGACATGGAGGTCCTGGGCCTCCTTCACCGCCGCTCCCTCACCACCAGACACCTGGAGGAAGAACGCCTCATCTTCCGCCTTGGAACACTTCAACCCCAAGGCATCAATGTGGACTTCCTCATTTCCCCTTCCCCCACCTCACCCTAGTTCTA
The DNA here is from genome assembly GCF_037043375.1 of Chiloscyllium plagiosum. Taxonomy (NCBI): domain Eukaryota; kingdom Metazoa; phylum Chordata; class Chondrichthyes; order Orectolobiformes; family Hemiscylliidae; genus Chiloscyllium; species Chiloscyllium plagiosum. The sequence continues at coordinate 24,734,912 of NW_028270169.1, read as the reverse complement.
AACTTCCAGCTCAGCACTGTCCCCATGACTTGTCCGGACTTGTCCTACCTGCCTATCTCCTTTTCCACCTATCCACTCCATCCTCTCCTCACTGACCTCTCACCTGCATCCCCTCCCCCACTCACCCATTGTACTCTATGCTACTTTCTCCCCACCCCCACCCTCCTCTAGCTTATCTCTCCATGCTCCAGGCTCACTGCCTTTATTCCTGATGAAGGTCTTTTGCCCGAAACGTCGATTTCGAAGTTCCTTGGATGCTGCCTGAACTCCTGTGCTCTTCCAGCACCACTAATCCAGAATCTGGTTTCCAGCATCTGCAGTCATTGTATTGTGCTTCAACGAGGTAAAAACAATCAGGCTCAACTTCAATGAATGGACCATAAACACACACTCTTGGATTAATTCACATTTACCTCTGAACACAACTGTAATGTGACTTTTAGTAGTCTTCGAATCATAAGCAGGTTAATTCATTGCAACTTTGCTTTTTCCTAAAGCATAGAATCGTAGAATTCTTACAGCAAGAAAATATGTCCATACTGACCCTCCGTAGAGCATCCCACCCAGACTCTGTATCCCTGTCACAATCATCTGACCATGGCAAGCCATAGAAGTCATAGAATAATTATACTGAGAAAGCAGGTCTTTTGGCCCATCGAATTTACACCGACCCTCTGAAGAGCATCCCACCCAGACCTACCCCGCACTCTGTAACCCTGCATTTCCAATGGCGAATCCACCTAGCCTGCACATCCCTGGACACTACAATAATTCAGAATTGCCAATCCACCTAATGTGCTCATCTATGGACTGAGAGGAAACCGGAGTACCTGGAGGAATGTGCGAATGTGCGAACTCCAGACAGTCACCCGAGGGTGAAATTGAACCCAGGTTCATGGCACGGAGGCAAGCAGTCCTAACCTCTCAGCCACCAGAAGCCTTGATTCATAAAGTTACATTGATGGAGATTCTGCTGCAAATTACCTTAACTACCTTTCCAGAAGTTAAAATACATTGTAAACAATGTTCATAGCTTATTTTTAAAGTAATGGCTTTTGCATACCATTTTATTAGACAATCAGCATTTAAAGCTTTGACAAACATAGCAACGGTTGAAAAAAAATTATAGCAAGAACTTAGGATATTGGAAGAAAAAACAAAAGCCTCTGATAAAAAGGCAACCTTGGGTGCAAGGCAGAAGAATAAATAAGAGCATCTGTTCTGAGGCTACGCAACGATATCTCTGAACGAGACAGATTTTCCCCCAATTTATTGATCAGTAAAATCAAAAATTTGTACCAAGACTCAATTTGAGCTGCCCAAATTTACATTGCCTAGATTCTAGTTAAAAAGAATAAACCATGCCAGTTTAAAACAAGCTGAGCATACACTAGAATCAATCCTTAGTTTGAAGTTTAGCCAACCCATTAAATCCAAGCTGTGATAACACATTTTCACATTACATTAGTCATTTAGAACACTGTCAAGTTTTGTTGCAAAATATCTAGTCCTACATTTGTCCATGATTGTAATCTTGGAGATGCCTTTCTATATTTAAAAGATTCTTTGAATCAAATGGTTTCTGAAAATTGACATAGTTGGGCTGAGATGCAGAATATTGCGTTCTGGCATATACAGTCAATTCATTCGCAATTAACTGTTTAACAGAAATTAAAGCTACACAAATAAACTAAATTTAATGCAACATTGAAAAGTATACAACGTGAGTAATTTTATGCAGCTATTGGAACTAGCTGCGTCAATACTGTTAATATCTTTTAATATGAAATGCACATCTTCAAATAATATCTTAAAGATTTCAACTGAATAAAGCAATAAACTCAACTGAAATTGAGATATGATAATGATTCATTTCAACAAACCTGTGCAATACCTTTACTCCAGATACTGGAGTGAACTGTGCATGGAAGAAAATGAAGATTGCCAAATGACAAATCCAGAGTCTAGATTTACACCACTAAAACATTTTAATAGGACCAAGAGGAATTAAGACAGGTTTAAATTAGGTTTCTCTCAGACTTCAGATATTCATTTTATTCATGTTTTTCTTATAAAAACATATCACAGGAAATCCCAAAGTTGTCTATGTAATGTATTTCATATATCCAAAAGACTCACTAAAATCACCCAGCGTCCTTAAAATGGCACCTGCACCAATTGACCTATTAAAATTAGACATGAACTGTTAACAGAAAATTGAAATTTAAATAAAAAACATACCAGGAAGTACAGTTCGTAGACAGGAAGGGAACACCCAATATCAATATTAGAGGCTAGGATACAAGGACACAGCCTCAAAGTGAAGGGATATCCCTTCAGAACAGACAGGAGGACTTTCTTCAGCCAGAGGGCAGTGAATCTGTGAAGCTCATTGCCACTGAATGCCGTAGAGGACAAGACATGGAGTATGTTTAAGACAGAGACAGGTAGGTTCTTGATTAGTATGGGGATCAAAGGTTACAGGAACAAGGCAGGAAAATAGGGTTGAAGAAAAAAGCCATGATTAAATGGCAGAGCAGATCTGAAGGGCTGAAGGCCTAATTCTGCTCCTATATCTTGTGGTCTTATGAGTGTCAAAAATTAAAAATTGTAAAGGCAGTGCCCAACTGCCTGTTGGAAAAATTCCTGTCAGGCTTTTCTTCTTCTCTATATCCCCCTGGATGGTATACTGACTAAGATGGATAAACAATATGCCAAACATTTCAGACAGATAACTGAAAAATACCTTCTCCTGAGAGGTCTCTAATCAAAGTAGGTAACATCCCTTGGCAAAAATAAGTACTAAGCCAGAACAGTGAACAGTCTAGCAATCTTTACAACAATGGGTCAGGACAGCACAGGTATCGTTTCTAACCTGGCACCAGTTTTCATATGTGACACCATTTTAAAAAAAAAGGATGAGGATAATGTGAATAAATTCCTACGTGATTTTATTGCTCCTAGATGCAATTCAGCAACATGCAATTTCTGATACAGTAATCACAAAAACTATGTTAAAACCATAAATCACAGAAGACTTCCATTTATCTTGAAGGACTGAGGGATGATAAGATTCAGGTAGTATTTGTCTTAGGCACATTCACACAGCACCAGTATTACATTGCGAATATAGAAAGTGGCACATAATTTTAAAACTATGTAAAAGCAGTAAGGTTCTAACAAGAATGCAACATTAATTCTGTGCAATCTACAGGTGTTTTATTCAGTCTTGTACGGATAGGAGATAAATATAGTCGGTGATGAGCAGGGTAGGGGAGGGATAACGCAGGGCGGAGAGGGATAAGTTGGGAAGGTCGACAGTGCAGACAAAAGGCCCTTTGGCTCACTGAGTCTGCGTCAGTCAAAACCAACAATCTCACAACTCTACTACCGTTTTCCAGTACTTGGCTCAGTCTTGCATGCCTTGAAATCTAAATACTTAAATGTTGAGGATTTCTGTCTCTACGATGTTTACAGACAAAGGATTGGTGCTCACAATTTCACAACCTTGCAACAGAACACAACATGGATAATTTTAAGAACTAATCAACTTGTCATCTAAAATAAGAATACAAAATGATAAAGCATAAATTTGTTCAAATCATTAATCTTTGATATGTGGACTATAAAAGCCTTCAATCATTTAGAAACAAAACAACACAGGTTTAGATTACCTTTGGGTAACAGTCTAGTGTAATGATGACAAGTAAATTTTTTGTGGAATGCTCATTTGAACAGTGACAACTGGATGCTAAATTTATGGAGTGTGAAGGTTGGCAGGAAAACACTGAAATAGTAAATTCTTGAAGTGATACAGGCATGGACCTGGGTTTTGGCAGGAAATAGGCTGAGGAAGTATTGGAGACAAGTGACGTTCTGGAAATGGAAGTAGGTGGTCTTTGTGACACTGAAAATATGAGATTACAATGACAGTTAATCTTTGAGAGATGAAAAACAGAAACTTAATTGTTTGTTGTAATGACTCATTTCTTTCTCATAAAATTTGTACTCAATCTAAGTTAGGTTGGTTAAACTTCACTGTTGAAAAGGCACACGACAGTATAGTATTTTAAGGTATCAAGGTTGCAGAAAAAATATATTCCTGTATTCTCCTTAAAATATCTATCATTACTTTTCAACACATTAAGGTTAATGAAATCTTAAGACTAATATAAAAACCTTATACAGTATAAACTTTACAAATATTACACCTTGAAAAAATGAACTTCACTGTTACTTCAGTAGAGGACATCTGATTTGTTCGTTTCCTGGAATACAAACAACTTAGCTTCTTTCCTTCAATGCAAACAAACAGTCTTCTGAAGTCCATTTTCATGCCTGTGACTCCAATAATTTCAAGAAATTCATGACTTTGTTATTTACAAAGCCCATCTGAACAGTAGTCTCTGCCATTGCTCTGCCTTTCTCCAGCCTACCAGCCCAAATTTCCTTTGAGGCCTTCCCTCACCACCTCCCCCATCTCTGAATGTATACCTTTTTGTATTTGCTCTCTAAGCTTATTTTGAGAAGGAACAAGCTCATATTCTCTCAATTCTACTCCCACTAAATTATTCAAAACCACATTTCCTTGTCTGGTTCCTATGTTAGTTGACACTGGTAGCTGTTTGTTCTTCTGCTCTCTCCTTGAAACTTACTGTCATCAACACATTACTAACTGGGTTTATTTGACGTTTCTGAAAACCACCATTGCATCTCCAACATCCCTTCCCTCTCCAAAGTCTCTGAATATGTTGTTACCTCCCAAATCTATCCCCACCTTTTCTGGAATGAAACTTCATTGTCTGGAATGTTTGATTTCCTCAGGTGGGTTTCTGCCCCATCATATTAAATGACAAGGCTCTTTATCCAAACTACTGATGACATCTGATGCAACAACGACAAAAGTAAACTGTACCATCGCATCCTTTGACAGGACTCCTCTCAATCATAAGCTACCTGGGTAGGACTGAAATCTGCCTGGTTCAAATCTTATCAAAACATAGTCAAACCATCAGCTCTAATGGTTTCTCCTTCCACACTATCATCGCAAGTGTACCCAAGAATCTACCCTTGGTACCCTACCCCTCAGCCAAATGATATTTTGCTAATATCATCCAAAAATACAGTAACAGGAACACATACGCTGTTGATACACACCATTATCTTGCCAACACCTCTTCAAATCTTTCCACTGCCTTTAAATTGCAAGCCTGCTTGCCCAACATGTAGCACTGGATGAGCAGAGACCACCTCCAAATAAACATCAAGACGACTGAAGACATTTTCTTCAATGCACTAATACAATATCACGTACCCTGCCATCAAATCCATCCTCTGCTTGACAACTGTTCAAGATTTAACAAGACCGTAGCAACCTCACTATTGCATTTGACCCAAGATGGAGTTTTCAACATCATATCTACACCTCCATAAAACTCAAAAATATCATGCAATTCTACTTCTGTCTCACCTCTTTTGCTGCCACAACTCTCATGACAGGCTTTGTTGCCTCTAGGCCTGACTATGTGATCACATTTCAGGCTAACCTCCTACATTTTATCCTCTGAAGCTTGTAACCTAACTCTCATTAAATTCTCATGCAGACGTACACTGGCGTCAAATTAAGCACTACGTAATTTAAAATTTGTCCAACACTCTACTCTTTCATATCTCTGCGATCATTAGTCCTACAATCCTCAGGTGCATCTCAAATTCCAGCAGTTTACCCAATTTAAATAGCCTCATCACTGATGACCATGCATTAACTTTTCAATGCCACAACTCTGCTATTCCCTCCATAAACTTCCTTTACTTTCGTCCTTCAAGGCACTGCTTAAAACCTCTCTTTGACTTATCATTTCTTCATACGTCTTATTATTTTATATATTTTTTGTTTTATAATACTTGAGGGTTAAAACTGCTCTGTAAATTCCCAAGTTGTTTTACGTCTTAAGTCTCCAAGTTAATAACATCAATGTAAACTCAGATAAGCAAACTTCATCAGGTTTAACAAGTTGAGAAGCCTGCACATTATAGGTGCATGGACCTAAAGTTTGATATATGGTCTCCAATATACCATAGAACAGATCCCAAGAAAACAAGGTGGAGGCTTTGGTCCAGAAACAGGTTTCACAACTGTCTTTGTGATACTAATACTTAGTATCACTTATCTTGGGAACCAAGATACTTAATAATATAAAAACAGAACAGCTACTTGCAAACAGGCTGTAATACAAAGAGGAGGACGTGGACAGCAAACAAATGAGATATTGAAAGATATCAACATTTGGAAAAATGGGTTTTGACAAAACTCTCGACCAGCTCAAAAGATATGGAAAACAGGCAAGTTCCAATACTCTTAGCGCCCTCATAGGCTTCAGATTTGCGTGTTGCAGCATGACACTTTCTGCGTGTCTGGCCCTTTATATAGTGCAGATAAGTACTAATCGAGAAGAATGCAGTTGTGTTCAACAACTAAAAAAAACTCGACCTAAATTAAAAAGGTAAAACTTGCTCAACAATAATGTAAAACCTATTTTCAATTATTTGTTCTCACCAGTACTGTGCCTAATGCATGCCATGTTTTAAAACGATTCAATCTGATGAACTGCGCCAGGATCCTACTTAAAAGCTTATTAGCTAAAAACAAAAATTTTGACAAACTTGTTCTTATCTGCTCAAGATATGATTCACGAAGTGTTAAAATGTAAAATTAGCCTAATGCTTTCACTAATCCAAGTGATTTATTAAATGTGCTTAAATTTAGTGTCAAACTAAACATTTCAAAACAAACGCTTTCCTAATTGGTATATACTAGTTAACAGCAACCAATCTGTCACAATTACTCTTTGCTATAAAAAAACGCTAACTAAAAAATAATATTTAGGGTCATACAACAGTCTGGTGACATTATAATTTTTTGGCCATGATATCATGAAGTCAATCATTGAAGTCAATGTAACATATTCAAACGAATGGAGATCATCGTCCTGCTGGTTCCAACAGTCTGAATTAAGCTCAAAAAGTAGAGCAACAGCTAGAATACTGAAAGGCTGCTGCATTTTCTATAAAATTAGATCGGAAAATGTTCTGAAGTCACCGATATAGTGCTCACTTTCTTAAACTCATAATAAGTCAAAATGAACAAAAGACCAATCACACCAACTCCAATAAAAAAAAGGGTTAATTTATATTAAAAGACAAATTGAGGCATTCGTGTAACCAACAAATTAATTCTTTATAATGCAATATTCTTGTTTAGTTCAATACAGAATTATTGTTCTATAGTTCCGCAACCATCACATCACAACTAGAGGGGTTGCTGGTGCAAATTGACTGGAATCTGCACTTCAAAGTCTATTCAATGAAAGCTGGTGCACATGAAAAGTGCTACATAAATGCAAATCACATATTCCGATTTCTTTATATTATTGCACACTGTCAAATGGCTTGATGAGATCACAAACTTTTAAGAGCATCAATATATGTTTACCAACTCTCTACCCAAAATAAAAATTCAGTAAAACATGATGTTGTCTGATCCAATATATCTTCAAATATTAACTACTTTAGCCACAATACTTTTACAAAGCCTCAACCAGTATGGCATATAATTATTGTAAATTGACAAAACCATTATTATCCACCTGAGTTTTTAAAACATCAAAACAATTAAGTCTTTTTAGCTCAGCATATCATTCATAACAGAAGGGGCAAAATACAAAGTAACTTCACAACACAATTAGTTGTCACCATCTTCATGACTGTCATGATGCAAATGAACAGTGGCCAAGGGAGGACTGTCAACTGTTCAAACATTCAGGCTACCGTATTTATACAAGCCTCATCCTTAAAAAATCTTTTTGGGTTTTAGGAAGTCTGACCATTTATGTTAGCACTCTATGATGTTTCTGGATTTTGCTTGATCATTTCAATATAGCAGGGCACCTCCACGGTGATAGCTGCAATGCATCAATTTTACAAAATAACAGAGTATATGGAGTCTGTTATAGGTACCCAAAGTTCTTAAAAGCATTTTATTATTCAAATTACATAATTACCCAGTTTTGTTAAAAGGCTGTTTCTTTTAAAAAAAAAGAAAAGGTTGGAACTGAAAGGAACTAATCACCTAAATACTGCATCTATAAAAAGTAATCAGAGGCTCAGATTCCTGCAGTATGCACTTCACTTCCTGACTCTCAAAGTCAATCCGCCAGCTGTAAGGTTCAAGTCAAGACTGCAATGGAATATTAGACGAAAGTGAGGAATACAGACGCTGGAGATCAGAGTTGAGAGTGTGGTGCTAGAAAACCACAGCAGGTCAGGCAGCATCCGAAGAGCAGGAGGGTCAACGTTTCAGGCATATTCCTGATGAAGGGCTTTTGCCCGAAACATTGGCTCTCCTGCTCCTCACATGCTGCCTGACTTACTGTGTTTTTCTAGCACCACATTCTCGACTACAATGGAATATTCCTTACATACCTGGCTTTCTACTGCTCCAACACCAAAGCTCATTACAATCGGGTACAAAGCAGCCTGACTAATCCACAAACATTCACTCTCTCCACCACTATGTACAGTAGCAGCAGTGTGCACCATCTACAAGATGCACTGCAGAAATTTTCCAAGGCTCTTTAGATAGCACCGCTCACACCCAGGAGTGCTACAACCTAGAAAGGCAAGGCCATTAGAGATGTGGGACCACTACCACATGCAGGTTCACCAAGCCACACACCATTCTGAAATTTTATTATTCTTTCAATGTCATGGAGTCAAAATCCTGAACTCCTTTCCCAACAGCAATATCTAGCCTCACCCTCCCCAAACAAAATAGTTCAGAAGTAGTTGCTCAAGGCAGCAGTTCACCACTACCTCATTAAGGTCAATTAAGGAATGAGCAATACTAGCCAAGTCAGTGAAGCCAAATGAATAAAACATGGTAGTCAGTGTCCTGTGAAAAAAAGGCCTTCAGATGGGCTCCTCGAGAAGGACATAACATAACCACAAAGTTAAACATTTCCTCTTACTAGTTGACTCATACTTCAATTTCTTCAGTGGCAATCATGTCAAAATTTTGTTTGCAATGACGTGGGTCAGAAACGTAGGGATTCACCTTCACAACTTTTGCACAACAAAATGTGTTTCCAAAGACAAAGTTTCTTCCAAGGGTATAAAGCCAAACATTTTGTTACCTAATTTTGATAGGAAAAAAGGAGAACCAATGTTACAGACCTCAGCAATCAGAATACACAGGTTTAAGAAAACCACTGCTCCTCTGTGTAGCAAATGTTTATTGGGAAGTCATCTAATTAGGATCTACTATTACTGAGCAAAATCAACATGTGCCGTCAGTTGCACAAAATCAGCCTGTAATATTACAACTCCTATCCTCTAAAGGATTTGAGTTAAAACAAACAACTTCAAGCACTGTCCCTATCAACATAATTTTGAGTACTCTACACCACTCAAACAAAACACAGCGTGAAAACTAAAGAACATATCAACCTCTGCAATTAGCACTAAAACACTTGCCGTTTTAAAGTTAAAGGGTGCCACACTATTCTAGGATTATCAAAATTAATCTCCAGCTTCTAAAACTATAACAGTAAAGACCGAGAAATGCAGTGGGCCAAACATGAAATCACTCCACTCAAATTTACTTTGCGCCCTTAAGAGTGGAGAGCCTGTGCCATTAAAAAAAATGCTCACTTTCAGTAAAGAGGCAGAATTTGAAATTTCAAATCTTTATAATTCTAAGCAATTTAGAATAGATTCACAGAATGGTTACACCACAGAAGGGAATTCAGTCAGCTTGTCATTTCCATGCTTGTTTGCTCCAATAGCAAAATCGCACTCAATCCATTCACTCACAGCCCTGAAAGTTTTTACTGGAAATAATAATCGAATTCTCTTTTGAGAGCCCAATTAAATCTGTTTCTATCAAACTCTGCGGCACTGCATTCCAAAATCTAAACAATTGTTTAGATGAAAATGTTTTTAATGCCATCATATGTTTTGGCCTTCTTTCATCATATTACTGAAAGTATTGTGTGATGTAAATGTTATATCAGTTAATCATAAACAGCATCTTAAAATGACTGCGCACTTCCTTCTATATTTGGCACAGCAAATTATATCTTCCTGTTTGAACCTGCAAACTTTACGGCAGCATAAAAGGTATGCTAATTCTATTGGTTGAATCCATTCAAGAAAATTTGCTATTGCAAAATTTGTGCCATTTCAAAATTATAGCATCTATATCACGCAGATCCATGCTATTGTTGTATTTTCAAATGCACAGTTAAGTCTACATCTTTAAGATAAGGGAACTACACAGTCGACAATTTTTAATTAATATCCCACTGAACTAGCACAAATGCAACATGAAATAGTTGCCTCTAAGTTTCAGTATAAGGCAACAGAAACAAAGTACAAGAAGTGGATTATTTAGCTCTTCAAGCCTGCTCCACTGTTCAGTATGATCATGGCTGATCGCCCAACTCAGTATCCCGTTTCCACAGGATCTCTAATTTCTTTGCGCCCTTCAGCCCTCAGAACGATATCCAACTCCTTCTTGAAGATATACACAATATTTTAGACTCAAATCATTTCCTTGGAAAGGACTCCCACAGGCACACCACTCTCTCTGTGAGGAAGTTGCTCCTCACTTCTCCTAAATGACCTACTCCATAACCTTAGATTGTGACCCCAGTTCTGCACTCTCCACTATTCAGAAACATCCTGTCCACATTGAACCTGCCTAATGCTGTTAGAATTTGGCAGTTTCTAAGAAATATCTCTTATGTCCGCACCCAATGTTATCCTGATGCACTCGACAGTATGATCTGCCTGTAAAGCGTGTGAGATAGTGCTTTTCACTGTATCTTGGCACCATAACAGTAATAAATCAAATCATAAACCAAATCAGTTATTCTAAACTCCTGCAAAAATTGTTTAAATTAAATAATTTCTGATCATACAGGTCGGACCTGCCATGACAGGAATCAGTCTAGCGAACCAGTGTTTCACTCCCTCTAGAACGAGAGGATTCCTTCCTCAGATAAGGAGATCAAAACTGCACACAATGTTCCAGGCGTCACACCAATTGTCTATACAGCAAGCCATCCCCACTCCTGTACTCAAATCCTCTCACTATGCTTTCTTCATTGCCTGCAACTGTATGCTTATTTCAACAATTGGTATACACTGACATCCAGATCTCATTGCACCTTCCCCCTTCCTGTTTTTGCTTCCAAAATGGATAACCTCACATTTTATGCATATTCTTCTACATCTGTCATACATTTGCCCAGTTAGCTTGCCGAAATCACACTAAAGTAACTGCAACCTCCTCACAGTTCACTTTCCCATCCAGCTTTGCGTCGTCTGCATTTAGTGCCATCTAAATTTATACATATTGTTAATATCTGGGTCCAAACACTGATGTCTGCAGTACCTCATTATTCACTGCCTGCCACTGCGAAAGTGACCTGTTTATTCCTACTCAGATTCCTTTCTACCAACCAATTCTCGATCCATGATCGTGCACTACTCCCTATTTCTTGCACTTAATTTTAGATGCTAATCCTTTATTGAAAGTCTACTGGAAATTTGAGAAAAACACATCCACTCCTGCCCCTGATCAACTCCATAAGATACATCCTCAAAAAATTCCAGAAGATTTCCTTTTCATTAATTCACGTTGACGCTGCCCAATCATGTCACTATTTAAAACCCAAATTTGGCAAAAATTAAAAACTAGAAAAGATCAAGGATAAGTATAGCTACTTGGTTCATTGAAACCCAAATCAATCAAGTGTTGTAACCAACAGAGAAACAATATAGCATGTGCAATGACCACTTTGGCAGTTTCTAAGAAATATCTCTTATGTCAACTTTGTGATAAACACAAAGACCGTGGAAGAAATTCAGCAGGTCTGGCAGAACCTCTGGAGAGAGTAACAGAGTTAATGTTTCAAATCTGGTATGACTCTTCTTCAGAAGACACAAGAGAGAGAGTCTTACTGGACGCAGAGTGTCAACTCTTTTCTATCTCCACAAATGTTTCCAGACCTACTGAGTTTCTCCAGCATTCTCTGTGCTGATTTCAGTATTTTGTATTTATGTCAACTCTGCTCATCTCCAAAAAAGTGCTGTCTATACAGCTGAGTATTTCAAATATTTTCTGTTTTGTTTCAGATTTCCAGCAGCAGCATTATTTTACTTTTGTATAAAGTTACTTGGCATTAAGTTACAGGTACAGTTATCAAACAAAACCGATGAGTCAGATACCCACTAACCACATCCTGCAAGATTGAGAAACAAAACAATAAATGGTATGTGGTGCAGTCCATTTTGTGGGTTTAGCCAGTTGCATCTATTTTAAACAATAACCAAAAATTCACTATTAGGGAATATGATCTGATAAAAGGGAAAAGCAGAACTTGGGAAAAGCCCCTCAGCAAACATATCAACTTTAAATTGACTGTAGCACAATATTAACAATACTGAACAACCCAACGTTGCTTGGGGCCTTACCACCACAAAACCTTGCAGCATGTCAATGAGGCCACAATCATATGTACACAATCAAATGACTGTTTTTCACACCCCAATCTATACAACTGCCATCCCAATCTTATAGAAATTCATAATTAAAATCACAATTAGACTTTTCTTCAACACACACCAGTTGACAAGTTTCCGTAAGGACCCTTTTAACTGGAATCTCAAAGTAAACTTGACATTGTTTACGAGCAGCAACCCCCGTGCAGGAAGATAATTTGTGCAACTTTCTGCCCTCAAACGAAAAACAGGTTTTATGCCCAATTAAGACAAAACTTCAAAAACTGTCATACATGTTAAATGCAAAAACTAATCTCATCTCATAAAACACAACAGATTTATGGCTGATTAAAAGCACCAAATCACTACAAGGATCAGGATAGGTATATGAATAGGAAGGGTTTGGAGGGAAATGGGCTGGGTGCTGGCAAGTGGGAATAGATTAGGTTAGAATATCTGGTCGGCATGGACGAGTTGGACCGAAGGGTCTGTTACCCCGCTGTACATCTCTATCTATCTAAAATAGTTAGAGACTTTTATTTTACAATCATTTACTCCTTGGAAGAATGCTGCTTTCAAAATCTGGCACACTGGACAAAATACAAAGTGCTTGAATTTTCATCCTCTAAACAAATACCACTATTCTACATAAACTAAGTTTGCCAATACACTCCAAAGTTTATTTACACTGGTTAATAAACGTAACCAGAGAGAGGAAGCAAGAAAGCAAATATCAGAGCTACTAATAATCAAAGTTGATGGAGGGGAATCAGAACTTGGTTGAAACTGAAATTTTATCAATCTTTAGAACCTCACAAAAGTGGGAAGTTTAAATAAAATCATCTTCCAGGACCATACCATTAAATGCAAGAACACTGCTCTACTTGCTTACCAGCCATACTAAAATCACAAAATAGATAAAAGCTCATTTCCCAAGAGACCTGAGCACAAAATTAAAGTTTACGCTGCAGTCCAATACTGAAGGAGTTCTGAATCATTAGAAATATCACTTTTCAGGTATAACATTAAAGTTGTATTCCTGGGGGATGTAAACGATCTCATGGAATTTTGAGGAGCAGGGAAATTACCCCAGTGTCTTGGCAATACTTAGCTCTTAATTGACATCACAGAAACATTCCCTGATTATTCTCAGATTTGTTTGTGAAGCTTAATTTGTTACAATTACTACTGCATTTCTTACACTACCACTGCTTTATTGGCCGTAAAGCTAAGTTGTCATCAGGTCATGAAAGGCAATAAATAAAATGCAAGTCCACCGCATTTACTATAAAGTTTCTGGCATTCAATTGATATTGTCGCAACAATTAATAGAAATAATTAAGCAAAACATTAGGTTAATTTTACATGTCTAAAATATCAAAATAAATCTGAACTCCCAAAACTTTGGACTCTGAATATACTAGACATTTAGACATAGAACCATACTCAATGGCCTCAACCGTGTAATAAACTATTCAGTTTTAATGCAACACAAAAATTCTAAAATTCAACACAGCCAACTGCTCCAAACATAATGAGGAATTGGATAAAACTTGACAATGATACAAAGTACTGATGACAACAATGGAGTTAATTTTCAGAGGGCATAAAACCATTAACTGATTTTTGTACCACAGCAACTCTGGAAATCTACCAAACCAGTTTAAAATACAAAACAATGTCAGTGGAAACTTAATGGATTATTCAGACATCAAACTGATCCAAGTTGGAAAGAGATATACTCTTTGACCCAACTTTGTTGTCAAATGCTAGTATGCCTTGCAAAGTAGTACTTGTCCTGCTGAATATAGATAAATGTCAAAATCTAATGTGTTCTATTTAAAATAAGTTAGTGAGATATTTACACTGACCATCCAAGCATCTCATATTTAAAGTAAAAAGGAGTTTTAAAACCTCGATTAGTGGCAGAAAAATGAAAGACTAACATACCAAGACCCAATGGAATAACTTTCATGAAAACCCAATGTATAACCATAAACTAAAAGGATAACATGACTTCCGTGAGATCTTTTAAAATAGGAATCTTGAAAATGATAAGACAATAAACAAAAAAGTGTCCCAGAGCTTCATCAGAACTCCAACACTTCTTTCCAAAACCTCCAAGAGCCTTGCGAACTCAGTTTAAATCTGACACTAACCTCCCGAACCGAGAAGTCAACTAAAATGGCGCTCCGAGTCGAAAATATAATTTAAACGGAGGTCGCCATGTTGCGTATTTGCAAACACACAAAGTGAAGGAAAGGAAGGCCATCCAGCTCGGTGCCTAGATGGGTGCTCAGGGACCAGGCCTGTGAGTAGGAAACTATCAAACAAGGACATGATGATCAGAAACAGATAAGTGTGTTTTAGTCAATGTGCCCCCATGCTCCCACCACATACCCTTATCTTATGAGGCCCTAATTGCAAAGTCAAGGGAGAAGAGGGGTGCAGTAGGAAAGGGTACGGCTCGTAGCAATTAGGTTCTCAATCTGGTGACAGCAGAACCTCCCCTAATTAACGAGGTCCCCATAGTTTAAGCGTTTATAGCTTCCTTCACCTTTCTAAAGTTCAGATTCAGGCTTCGCTCAGACCCTACATCCGGGGGGGTGGGAGAAAGAAGAGAAAGGAGAGCAGGACAGGAAAATCATTTAGCCGCAGCAACTGCAGTACAGAAAGCAACCACTAAAACACAGCCCAGGTCCACACATTTTGAGGCCAAACCTAGGAAATCAAACCTAAAAACCAGACACCAGCCTGGGAAAGAAAGCAAGGAAACGGGGGGGGGGGGGGGGGGGGGGGGGGAGAGAGAAACACCCACAAAAACCCAAGAGGGTTTGAACCAGGCCGCACAGAATCAACATATCTTCCCTTCCCCCCCCCCCCCCCCCCAGTGTAATACATCCCGAGTCAGGTACCCCCCTCTCTGGGAGAGGGGCTGCAGGAAAGCCCGACGCTTGCACTGACCAGCACTGGAGATGGAAGGCGGCCGGGCAATGATCGCAGCAGAGTAGGTCTCCCCCCTCCTTGCAGCTATCGCAAGTGTCGTGGTTGGTAGCCCGGCCGCTCCGCCTCGGCTCCTTCTCCAGCTTCTTGGCCTTCTTGTCGCTCTCCTCGCTCTTCGGAGGGGCCAGCAACGCTTGGATTTTCTGCAGCGAGGAGAGTAAAAAAAAAACAGGAAGGTAAGGGGAGGAGGGGGGTTGAAAAGATTAAACCACTTTCAGCGTGCAGGCTGAGAGAGAAGGGAGAATCAGCAAGAAAGCGGGCCCCAAGACTGGACCCAAAATGTTTGTTTATTTAACAAGAAAACATTAAAAACGAGAGGACGGCTAGGAAAGAGAAAGATGCCATTTGTACTGAGTTTTGTTTTTTTAAAAAAAGGAAAGATGAATTTTGCTGCTTTCAGTCCGAATCCGATTTGTTTGGGCGCGATCAGCAGCCGAGGAGCAAAGAAGAACGGCTCACCTCCATCAGCCCTCCGGAGGTATCCAAGTCGTAGACAATCGTCTTGGTCTCCATTTTATCCCACATTCAACACGGCCGCTTTTCTTTTCCCTTTTTTTTTCCCAAAAAAAAATATGAACGTGGAGAGGCAGCAGCGGCGGCCCTGTGATGGAGCAAGTCTTTCCCCCCCCTTCAGCCGTCACCAACACCCACAAAAAAATCCGTCGGGGGGGGGGGAAAGAGACAAAAAAAGGGGGGGTTTGGAGGGGGTGATAACCCCCCCCCCTCGAACCCCTGGTTTAGCTTCCCACTATCTCGGCCAAAGTGAAGGCACAGCTCGGGGACGGGGGGGGGACGACGGGGGAAAATCAGCGTCCGAGGAAAATAATCAGAATAATGACAATAATATTTATAAATCCACAAGAAATCCCGGCTCGAGATTCAACGAGCTCCGGCGACAGCGCAGCCAGGCCTGGTCCGGGGCCTAACCGACACGAAGCCTTCCCTGGGCGACAATAATATTCACGTCGAACCACTCGCTTTCCATCCGTGCGAGAAGACCCCCCCAGAGGCACCACCATGAAGCGGATAAATCCTGAGGCTGGACGGACTGTCGCGAAGGAGGCCGCGGGGGGGGCTGTGGCGGAGGCGCTCTGTCACCCGGGTTCTCAGTGCTGCCTGGAGGCCGCCAGCACATACACAAACACTCGGAGGCCAGGCTGCTCGCTTTACATTTTTTTCTCTCTCTCTCGCTGCCTCCAAGTTGGCGCAAACTTTCCACACACCACACGTAGTGCGCAGGCGCCTCCAGGTGTTGTGGGGGGGGGGGTGGTGCAAAAGGAAGAATGGACGGGACGACTGCGCACGCGCCGGTCCATGCCGCCTGCGCAGCCGGCCGACGGTTTTTTTTCCGCTCTCCCTCTCTCTGCGCCTGCTCTAGGTTCCGCCAAAGGCGCCGACTGCGCACGCGTTCTCGGACTTTGGCGAGGGGTGGAGGAAGCGGCAGAGGCTGCGCGGTCATCCTTTGACGTCAGCCCCGACTCCCCGTCGCGTGATCTCGAGCCGGGCGGAGCTTGGCCAATCCGCTTCCACTCGCTTTATCTCTCCCTCCCTTCCCCCCCCCCCCCTAACTCCAAGCCCCCACCCAGATCAACATCTTCACCCTCCCCCCGAACCCTCCATTCACTCCAGCATCTCCTTAGCTACCGCCTCTGGCTGGAGATGGGAAAGTAGCTCCGCATGCGCGCTGTACTTTGTAGCCTCGCTCTCCTCAGAAGGACCCCCATTTACTGCGCATGTCTTGAGTCAAGTGTGCAGTAGGGAATGACGTAAGGGCGTTGCTTCCTGGGAGTTGTAGTGAAAGTTGCAAGGATGTCTTGGACCTTCAGCGGTTTCCAAATCCTGCAAACTTGAGAATTGCTATCTGCATTTATTTGTCGTGATCACATTTTGATTTTAACTTGGACCTTTGCCCTCAAGTTTTTTGATTTGGTAGGCATAGGCAAAGAAAGTTTACGCATACATTCATTTTGTATTTAGTCATGCGATAGTCTGCGACTGTAATGAAAAGTGTCAGTAGTTTTGTTTTCAGTTTCATGCGAACTTTCACTAAATTAATCAAGCAATAAAGCAGCAGTAATTTGAAATTAGACAAGATCATGACCCCTGCGTTTTCCAGCTAATTTTGAGTGAAAACTAACCTCATTCATCAAGATAACGTGTATAGTATTTGTTTACAGACTCGAGTAGAAAAATGTCCTGAAGTGTTATATTACACTAGAACAAAAAAAAGCTCAAAAATACTGGAACAGTGAGGAAAAACTCGGCATGTATTATGGAGAGTCTGCATGAAAAATCATTGGCGAGGTTAGGGAAAGGATTTCATAATTTTGGGTTGAGGTGCCTGGCTGAAGATTTCGAGATTTGTAGGAGACCAAAATTGGAGATTTGGTAATTTGGAAGCAGATATGAATGAGCAGTAGACTGAACCTTGATGGCATTTTCAGATTTTTAAAACTACATCAAAATATGTGGTGCTGGAAAAGCACAGCCAGTCAGGCAGCATCTGAGGAGCAGGGGAATCGACATTTTGAGCATAATCCCTTAATCAATAATGAGGCTTGTGGCCTAAGGGGGCTGAGAGATAAATGGGAGGGGTCTGGGGCTGGAGTGAAGGTAGCTGGGAATGTGAAGGTGCTAGGTCGGAGAGGACGGTTGAGCAGCTAGGTGGGAAGAAAGATGGATAGGTAGGACAGTTCAAGAGGGCAGTGCCGAGTTGGAAGGTTGGTCTGAGATAAGGTGGAGAGAGGGGAAATGAGGAAACTGGTGAAATCCACACTGATCCAACGTGTTTGGAGGATTTCAAGGCGGAAGATGAAGCGTTCTTCTTCCAGGAAATAAGGCCTCTTCCTGTACAACAGAGTTTTAAACAAGCTCAAGCTGTTGAAGGTCAAAAATGCGAAGATTGCCAGACAGCATTGGAACGGTTAACTCTGGAGGTGACAAAAGCAGGGATAAATTTTCAGTAACAGTTAAGTTAATTCTGGGTTTGCAATAAGATTGGAGGCCTTTATTTTGGGAACAGATAGGGAGTTGTGAATTCTTAAACTGTGTCTTTCTGGGCCCTTGGCCTTCCTCCAAGGCCATCTGCAGTCTCCTGCACTGAAATGCAGCATCTTGCACCAGCCATGCTGTAGCCAGTGGAGTATCATTTCATAGGAGCATCAGGATAAGAAAGAAGATATGGAGACTTTGGGAATACACAGGGTGATTAGTTTAATTGTATATGCAATATAAGTGCTCTTAACATTTGCTAGCATATCAGACTTTTAACCTGAAGGTCCATTTGTATGTATTAAAATGTCATTCTTTCCTAATCTCACTTTGCTGATGTGCAGTTTCCCACCAAACAGACAGAAACTGGATGGTGACAATTCCTGACATGAAAGTCAGGGCAGTTGCCTTGCAAATCATAGATCGCCACTTGTTCGTCTTTATGGCAGCAAACATAGTGGGAGCTCTGGTTAGATAAGCTTGGTGACATTTGTGGCTGAGGGCTCAGACATGCTAAGTGAGTCCTGCTCAGAGGTAGGTGCACCTTCCTTGGTTTGAACACCCTTAGGGGTAAGGATGGTAGTCAGTATGGATGTGGAAGACCCATCCAGCTCTTGAGTCATTTCAGAGGAGACATGGGGGAAGCCTATATGTGGTGCCCCCTCTGGCTGGGTATGTACTAGCCAGGCCCTATCAATTGTGTGGAACAGGCACCTGGGCTTACCTCCAGGTCCATTGTTCTCCTGTTGCCTTGCTGTTGATATTGGCTAGAGTGACGGAGTATAGGTCTGTGCATAAATCTAGCAGGTGCTGTGTTAGAGGTATTGTGTATGCTGGACTTGGGTTTCCATGACAGCAGTCCATAGAGGTAGACAGACACTTGCGTGCCAGAGAAAGCACAGTACAAACAGCTTTGTTGTAGTCCTCCGACCTTTGAGTCAGTTTGCCTCCGGCAAACCTGCTGGCTGCTCCTATGTCTACCTATTCTATGAAGTTGTGAATTGTTGACCCCTGATGGGTCCTGTCCTGCCAGAAGCTGAGCAGGTGCCTGTTTTCTGGTAGTCGTCAAAGTACCAGCAACTTGGAACACTTCTTCCGTGGTCACCTGTGTAGACGTGGTAGTATTGTCCTTACCAACATGTACTCCTGACTCTAATCCAACTAAAATACCCACTGAGCTGTTAGAATCTGAGTTGGGAGAGAATGCAGGAAGCAGCCTTGCTAGTGCATCCTCTGAGGGTTCTGCAACTTCTTTCTTGGAGGTCAAGTAGGAGATGCCTTGTGGGGCCTCCCTCTTGACGTTGGAGACCATATATGTTCCAATGGTGCTGACAGGAGACAAAAGATTGCATGACAAGAAATGAGTTGATGTTTTCACATGTTAAAAGTACATTCACAGACACAGTGACAACAAAACGGGACAGCAAGGGGTTTTTGGCATCTCTACAAGAATGGTCTCAAACCTCACCGGCTAGGGCAAGGATTCTCTTCTATTATGGGGTTAGGAGTCAAACGTCGGACTCCCCACCAACACTTTTGGCTCTTTGCTTCTTACTGAGGCCTTCTTGAGGCATTGCTGTGTGTTATCCAGACCTTCGAAACAGCACTGACCTGGGTGGTAACCTTAGGACCATGTTGACAGGTTCAATAGTGTAGTCTCCTCTGCAGTGCTGAAGAAAGAGGACAACCCTCTTCTGCATCAGACTGTCTACCATGACCTCCAGGTACCTGTCGGCTTAGCAGTGAGCCAATGTCTGGGGTGATGTTTGAGATAACAGAACCGTCCAGACTAATATTGCTTGACCTGGTTCACAGCTACGCTTTAAATATGGTGCTGGTGAAGCCAATTCCGGGAGGTCCACCTGTGACAAGACATGATAAGTAAGGTGCCATTGAGGCATGATGCATATATAGTAAAGTGAGTTTTGGAAAATTTTGGTGAGATATTCCATGAAACTAACTACCATTCACACCTAGCCAATTTCTGGTAGAATTCAGCCCTCTGTTTCTCTCTCCATAAACGTTGCCAGACCTGCTGAGTTTTGACAAAACTTGCTGTTTTTAATTTCATGTTTCCAGTTTTTATTTCTATAGTTGAGAAACTTGTCCTGTACCTGTAATATAATGTACATTTCTATAAATGCTTCTCTGCAAGCATAAATGCTGTTTTCTTCACTGAAGCGTTAACTGCTTTGCTTTGTAAGTTATTTTAGCTCGGAATGCATTGTGCTGCACATGTCTGCTACAGTATTTCAACTTTTACATTGGCTTTTCTGGGCAAGAGTTAGATTAGATTCCCTACAGTGTGGAAACAGGCTATTTTGCCAAACCAGTCCACACCGACCCTCCGAAGAGTAACCCACCCAGACCCATTTCCCTCTGACTAATGCCCCTAACATTACAGACAATTTAGCATGGCCAATTCACCTGATCTATACATCTTCGTGAGTATGGGAGGAAACCAGAGCACCTGGAGGAAACCCACACAGGGAGCATGTGCAAACTCCACAGAGTCACCCGAGATTGGAATCGAACCTGGGTCCCTGACACTATGAGGCAGCATTGCTAACCACTGTCAAAGTGCCACCCTCAGAAACCTAGCTTTGGTTGCAATATTGATTCCTATGGGAATCCACACCTCTTATAGTTGTTTCATTTAAAATCATGATATTCAGGAATGCAACCCCGACTTTAAGTGAGGATACCTTATACCATGGTTTTATTGTATTGCATTCCAATTTGAATTCTTCATGGACACTCTAGGGAGAAAGTCCAAGTCTAGACTGTGTTCTAGGCAGTAGAATCATTGTTTCAGTTTGCCAATGGTCTATCACATTCCTTGTGAGGTCTTGGCTCTCATTGTATGCATGGGTCACATTCCAAAGGTCATGAGACATGAGGTTGAATTTTCATTTATGGATCCCAATCCCAATCTAAAGAAGAAATCTATCTCAGGAACCTATCTGTGTCAGCATGAAGATCAAAAAAGCCATTTTTCAAGAAGGTCCAAATTATGACGAAGGACTGGCTCCTGAGGATAGAGAATAATAGGAGGGTTTATAGCACTGACACAGTAGTAGCCCCACTATCAGAGGTGGGAGCTGCTAATGTTGATATGTGAGAGAAAGAAACCCCAAGATGAGGGCACTCTGAAGATTTTTTAAAAATTTAAAAGTAAGAAGTGCCCACAACTGTCAGATCATCATCATACAAAGATTATCCCTGTAAAAGGGTACTCTCTGGCAACAGCAGTGACCATCTTGCAATCATGGCCCAGGGCTGAGGGAACATTAAAAATCTTAAATGTAGTCTGGCATCACCCCATTAGGAAGGATGACCAACATGAAAATACAGTCTGAAAATAGGCTAAGTTGGCTCTGGGGCACCTGCTGGAAGGCAGCCAAAACCCCATCCCTCCATTCTTAAAAGTGGTGTCAGGTCAAGTTCATGCTGACAAACCAGCATGTCAGGTGGTAGCAGGAAGTTGCTGGACATTCCACTTCAGTTCCAACTCCACAACTAATCAAAATGTCTGCTATATTGTCAGTAGATGCCTCTATGATCCATTAACTCAACTCTGGCTTGCGGTGATGGCTAGAGTTCAGTGTGTAAAGCTAACCATCATTGAATCAAGGTAATATGGCTAACACCAGGACTCCAGGCATTGAGCTGCTATGACAAAATATGAAGCATCAATTTACATCTTCCATCATCTGAAAGAAAGGAACATGGACCTAAAATGGCTGTAACAATTATTTGATCACAGGTTGAGATAAGGTCAGGAAATCAATGAGGAATAACCAAAATCCTATCTAAAGATTTTATTTGAATTTTATCGAAAGACATTGAAACCAATGCTGTCAAGAAACTTGCATCTCCTTTTTAAATTAAGCGTTTTTGAGAAGTTGCACATGTTGGATATGAAAGGGTTGCCAGCAACCATCTATTTTGGAAAGACAATAGAGACAGACGCAGGAATACATAAATGGACCAAACTGCAGTCATTGATTGGCAGAGCAATAGATATTGAGCAAGAAAAAAAAAGAAAAGACTGGTAATGATGAGACCTGGGAGAGTCTCTCCCTTCCCCATTTTCTTTTCATTTGAAAACCAGCAATGGTGGTAAAGGAAAGAGAAGTATCCATTGACCAAGAAGTCAAGGATTCTACAAATTTCACTGCTGAGGATAGAAGACACAAGTTAAACAGGCCTCAGGTTCAACTATTAGCAAACTAAGGATGGATGTGGAGGTGTCGGTGTTAGACTGGGGTGGACAAAGTTAAAAATCAGACAACACCGGGTTAGAGTCCCACAGGTTTATTTGGAAGTACAATTTTTCAGAACACTGCTCCTTCGTCAGGTAGCTAGTACAAATTCACCCCACACATTTCACTTTGCTCAAAAACTGTATGAATCCATGTAAGATTCTGTAAATCTGTTTTTTAGATTAGAATCAGTATGACCATTGTGGCCTCACAGGGAGTTAATACCTTATCTGGGCTGACATGACACCAATTGTAAAAGTGCTCTTGAGAATGTAACTTTTAAAATATGTTTTGCAATTTACATATGAAAGAACTGAAACCAACATGGTCATTCTAAAAGATGAGAGACTTAACAAGCAATCTGGATCTTTTTCAATATATAATTTCAGTTACATCACACTGTAAACTTTTGCTATAAATTTTATTCTTACAATCTTATTCTCCACAACCACCTGATGAAGGAGCAGTGCTCCAAAAGCTAGTGCTTCCAAATATAACCTGGTTTTGTGTGATTTTTAACTTTGTACAGCTCAGACAATGCATTAAAGGTGTGAAGTTAGAGTCTGTCTGTATTCCAATCTTGAGTCAGAGTGGTTCTATTTCCAAAGTAGGAACTTATAAAATGTATCATGGATTGATTGCCTCCAAATTGTGTGCTTTTTGAACAAAATAGAACATATCTGCAAATGCAAGTACCCTCTATAGACCTATAAGTATATGTGTGTGCATGTGAGGGACAGAGAGAGTGTGTGTCTGTGTGTGTATGAGAGAGAGAGAGAGAGACACAGGATCAGTGCTCCAAAAGCTTGTACTTCTAAATAAACCTGTTGGACTATAACCTGGTGTTGTGTAACTTATAACCTAAGAATTGTAAAAACTTGTCAAACTGCATTTTCTTCCTAACATACCAGACATTTGCTCCTTTCTAAACTTGATATTAATGTTTGTCTGTGTTTGATATCATATTTTGTTTATTTTATATTATTTTATTATTTAATAATAACATTTCGGTATTCTTCACTCCAGAAAAATCTTGTAATTTATTCCTTCATTTGGGCTAGCTGTACTTCAATTCAAGTGGGATAAAGAAAACTTTAAAATCCTTTTAACGGACTGAGGTGATTATAAAGGGAAGAATCAATTCACTCCTCCTCGGTTGGTTATACACAGTTGCCTGTGATACACATCAACTGAATGTTGAGGGAGTAGAATCCTTTTCATTTGCAATAGATGACAGAGTTGACAGCAGTTTCTGCAAAGCGATGTGTATGCAGTCAACTGAACCCTGAACAATGGAATAGTCTGTAAACCAGGCAAACATTTGTGCTTCTTTTGCCTGCATGTATATGGCAAGAGAGACCAAAATGTAGTTAGCTCTCTTTGAATAGCAACCTCCTTTCTGCAACAATGGATAGGAAACTGGAATTTTACAAATAGCTCCAAACAGTAAGGAATGCATTAAAGTTAATCGTCATGTTCAGTTTCATATCCACTGGTGATATGATCCTCATCCAACTCATAGAGTTAGAGTCATCCAGCACGGAAATAGACCCTTCGGTCCACGCTGACCAGACATCCCAGCCTGGACGCGTCCCATTTGCCAGCATTTGGCCCATATCTATCTAAACTCTTCCTATTCATATACCCATCCAGATGTCTTTTAAATGTTGAAATTGTACTCACTTCCTCTGACAGTTTGTTCCATACACTCACCATCCTCTGTATATAAAAAAGTTACCGCTCAAGTCCTTTGTAAATCTTTCCCCTCTCACGTTAAACCTATGCGTCTTTGTGGAACAGCTATGTCTGTCCACAAAAACGACCCTGAGCTTCCAGATGCCTGCCGCATCAACACACTACCCTGTTCCCTGCTCAACACCTCTGCCTCAGGCTTGCTGAAGTGCTCCAGCGAAGATCAGCGCAAATTGAAAGAACAGCACCTCATTTTCTGCTTGGGAACACAACAGCCTTCAGGATTCAATATCGAGTTTAACGACTTTAGGACTTGAGCTCTCCCATGTCCTTACCCCAGACCCCACACGATAGGCCTTGTTATCACACGGTCTGCTATTAAACACAACACATTATTAGCCACTAACAGTCCCCATTACCTAGTCACCTTTCTAGCTGACACGTTATCCACTCCTTTATCTATCCAGCTGTTCTTCTCTGTCTTTGGGGTCTATCTCCACCTATCGTTTACATCTTACCCCTGTCATCTGCAAATAAACCAACATTTTCATAGCTCCCATCAGTTCTGAGGAAGGGTCAATTGACCCAAAATATTCATTCTGATTTCTCTCCACACGTGGTGCCAGACCTGCTGAGCTTTTCAGACAATCTCTGCTTTTGTTTGTTAAACCTATACCCTCTGGTTTTGGACTCCCTCCCTCTAGGAAAAAGACCTTGGCTAGTCACCCTACCCATATCCCTCATGGTATTATAAACTTCCATAAGGTCATCCTCGACCCTCTGACGCTTCAGGGAAAAAAAAAGCCCCAGCTGATTCAGCTCCCCATATGAATCAAACCATCGAAAGTCACAAAGTCGCATCCTTAGTGAATCTTGTATATTATTTTAGATAGAAAACTTGTTTTCCTGAATACTCTGGAAGGATATGGCTTCTTCCTGAGAGTGGTTTTCCCATTCTACTTCTTCCCTTTCCCAGGAACCTGTCCCGCTCTGCATCGCATCTACTCATTGTCATGATCATTATTTATTTCTAATAGTGCATTCATATCTGGTAGTAACTTATTTATGCAGAAGCCTTGAAATCAGCAACAAAAGTCTTTCGGGATCAGTCATACCATACCCCGTGGACATTTCCAACATCTTTGAGAAACATCAGACACTTTCATCACAGAAGAATTCAATCATGACATATCTGTAAGTGGTTGATGATCCATGTACAGAGTGCTGCTGGTGGGTGGGAAGGGATTTCCTTCACAATGTTCAACTGTGCAAATCTATAACAAGGCATGGGCTGGAGCTTTGGTCTCCCATGGCAGCACTGGTTTCAAATGAGTGTTGCCCTCTGATTAACATCATGATTTGACTGCTCTGTGTACTTCTGACAAGTATTAGCTGTTAGTGCGCCAATATCTTTACCTTAGTGGCATTAGTATAATTCATAACAGAAGCACAGCAAAAGCCATTTTTATTCCTTAGCAGCATCCACAGCACACAAGCTACAGTGCTTTATCATTTATCACAACATGTGAAAGGCAAAGAAAGTTGCTAATTAATTTATTATGTCAGTAAAAGCATTTCTTATGCAAGAAAAAAAGGACTTGCTACTTTGGTGCTTCAAACTATAAAGTCAGAGAGCAGTTGGACGTGAGTACAAGCCTGTTATTTCCAGTCATAGAATCATACAGCACAAAGACAGATGTTTCGGACCAACCAGTCCATGCCGACCATGTTCCCAGATTAAACTAGTCCCACCTGCCAGCACTTGGCCCATATCCCTCCAAACGTTTCCTACTCATGAACCCATCCAGAAGTCTTTTAAGCATTTAACTGTACCTGCATCCACCACTTTCTCTGGCAGTTCATTCCACACATGAACCAGTCTTGTTAATGTCATGAGGTTCAGATATTAAATGAATGCTAAGCACTCTCGAGCAGGGAGAAAGTTAAATTGAATTGTACGTGAATAATTAATCTGACTGTTCCGACAAAGGAAAGATGATAATTGGTAAACAGCCTGCAACAATCCTGCAGTCAAGTGCCAAGTTAAAATAATGCCATTTTCAAGTCCACGATTTTGACTAAATTCTTAAAACTTTCAGTCTGACATCTCTCCTGCAAGATTACCTCATTCCAAAATTGCACAAGCAGTTTTAAAAGCACTACAGGAAAATTATAACTGAAAGACATGATGCAGTTAGTTTAAAAATTGTTGAAAATGTATAAAGATTAATTACAAATCCATAATTACTTGTATACAGTGGCTGGGTGATGTGCGGTGAATTTGTTGCATGTTTTCAGCTGCAATTAGTCAGTTTATCTTTGGCTTACAGGTAAGGTTGTTGCCTTGAGCTCCCAGGTCTTGTGTTGCACAACTGAGAACATGCAGACAGAGAACCAATAACTGGGTAATGAAGATTTCAGCCCAGGATGGCAACGCATGATTATCCCATACCTGATCAACGTTACGGTGACAGCACTCAAGCTTTGTGTTGCCTGTCCATCACTATGATTGTGATATGTTAAACTACTAGGAATGCCATCCCCGCCTCGCTTTGAATGCATCCTCACCTTGCTCTGAGACTTCAGATACAGTTAGAGGTGATGTGGTGATACTATGGTTTTAAGAGGTTATTTTGATGTGACGAGCAGTTTACCAGAACTACTAGAGTAAACAGCTTGTGAGGCCTTGGGGTTTCTTTTTTAAAAGTTGGAACAATAGAAGCAGACTGAATGGTTGTTGTCAAACTCCCACAGAACAAGGATCTTTGGTTTGTTTTTTGAGCAGTTGCTGTTGGAGTCTTGAACAAATGGAAGCTACATTTTCCCTCTCTTGGTTACAGCCAAAAGCTGGGGTTGTCTGTCTGCTATGGGAGTTGCATGTGAGACAATCTGTTATTTGAATTTGCCTTTTACCAAGGGTGTGTTTTTGGGATATTACTATATTGGAACAGTTAATGTTTATAGTAAAATTATTCTGTTAAGTTTTCCAATAGATTTAAGTTATTCCAAGTTATTCTTTCTTTTCTTGTATTTTAACTATAGTGTTTGAATAAATTGTGTTTTGCTTAATGTCGAATAGTTTGACCAATGTAATTGCATCTGGATCACAGTTCCTCACATTTACTTTTAAAATAAGAAAAAGTAGGGTCTAGATTACCTTCTTAATATATTTTGAGGAGGTCTGATCTAGTTCATAACAGTGACAACCTATTTGGTGATTGATACAGTCAGACACGGTTCCTGGCTGAGGTGGAGGTAGGAAAAGTGCTCACTGAAACCTCTAAGTATGAGTAAAGCTGTGTATTAAAAGCTCTCCTCTTTCTTCTATGTGTAGCTTCTGTCTTTGCTGTTTTTGTCCCATTTTCATGTGTAGTACATCCCAAAATGAATTGCCTGTAGCTTTCAGAATTATAGTGGGCTTTCTGTTCAAAGCTGGTAGGAAAAGCACCCCTCATATTTCATTGCAACAATCTTTGAGCAATCCTTCAATAAGACAGTGCATCATATTTTCATGTGCTCTGCAATGCATAGAAAGTTCAAAAACACCTCACCTAGAAGTCCATTGCTGATGCCTTTAAATAATGCTAGTGAGGGGCACTTTCAGCTGAATGTGTTTAAGTAAGGACATTAATCCTGTGAAGTCCAAAATGGCAGTAAAGTCACTCCAGGACATTTTGATATTCATGTACAGTTGGGAGATGAGCAGTGAATTTGATGCATGCTTTCAACTACAATTAGTCAGCTTATCCTTGGCTCCCAGATAAGGTTATGGTCTTGTCTCCCAGGTCTTGTGTTGCATGAGTGAAAACATGCAGATAGAGAACCATTAATTGGATAGTTAAGATTTTCCCAATGTGTGTGCTTCTGGTACACATATATTTTACAACATTCACACCATTCCCACGGGGCTCACCATGCAGACCATATCGGAAGTAGGTGGGAGTGAATTAGCTGCCATTTTCAGCACTTAGGCTCCCATTGTGCTAATGCCAGTGGTCATCACCTAATTATGAGGCCAGCTTAGCTCAGTCACTGTTGAAATGATAGCTCACTTTCAGTAAAAATGGAACCACTGTCATTAAAATAACAAAAATTAATGGAAGTTTTATTATCTTATCAGCAATAGAATATTCACAGTTCAGATAACTGTAAAGAGAAAACTGTAAAGCACAGTGTCTTAACAGAGAGTTGTTCTTCATTGTGCTGGTTCTTTTTGCAGGCAGTCTTCTTGATTAAGCTTATGTTGATCCAAACATCACTGTCACTTCCAATATTTGTGGCAACCAAATAGTATCACCCACAGCCTGAAACTGCTGGTGGGAATGAACAGCAGCTGGTCTGAGGTTATTTATACACAATGATGTATGGAATTGCTAATTTGGACATTTTTTTTATTTGGATAGCTTCGCCATATGGACTGTAGCAACCTAAGAAGGGAGCACACAATTACCAACTCAAAGGCATTTGTGGACGCAACAAGATATTTTGAAATCATTTTGAGTTCAAGATCTTTTAAATTTTGAAATCCTTCCTGGCACCATTTGTCAAAGCAAGCTGCTTGAATCTAAATGTGTGTCACAAAGAGGCAGTCAAAATAAGTGATAGATGATTAGGAGTGCTTGGCATTGTTGACCCTTTGAACTTGTGACCATTTAATTCAAAATCAGGTGCACTGCCCCTTGTATTTAGACTGCTTTGACCCTTGAAACCTCTGGTACAGGGGACTATTCTGAAAACAAAGGCAATTAGTGATGGGCAATAAATGCTTCACTTGTATGACCTTTAAAATAAAGCAAGAAAACAGGTGACATACATGCATCGAGTACATCTCAATAAAACTTAATTTTAAAAACATAGTAGGCCTTTACAGGGTTTGAATCCAATCATCAATAAAACAACAGCCTTCTGTACTGAGAGTTTCATGAAGATAATGCTGTGCTGTTGGAGCTGAGACTCTCAAGATATGTTCAGCTCTTTATAAAGCCAATAAGACTGGCAGAACAGAATCATTTGTAATTATGAAAGATCTACTGCAAAAATGCATGGAGCCTCCAGGATATTGCAAACTATCCTCAAGAACATAATTTTTTTGAGTTTGAGATTTGTCTTGAATAGTCATACTAAACGAGCATTGTTAAAAATCATACAACACCAGGTTATAGTCCAACAGGTTTATTTGGAAGCACAAGCACAGCTCCTTGATCAGGTGGTTGATTTATAAAACTATTGCTTCCAAATAAACCTGTTGGACTATAAATTGGTGTTGTGCGATTTTTAACTTTGTGCACTTCAGTCCAACACTGGCATCTCCACGTCATAAATGAGCATTTTAAGTATCAGCCACCCAATCTGCTCTTCATTCATTGCCTTCAATAATCAGAGGGTTAGATAGGGTGGACAGGGAGAGCCTTTTTCCAAGAATGGTGACGACGAGCACGAGGGGGCATAGCTTTAAATTGAGGGGTGATAGATGTAGGACAGATGTCAGAGGTAGTTTCTTTACTCAGAGAGTAGTAAGGATATAGAATGCTTTGCCTGCAACGGTAGTAGATTCGCCAACTTTAAGTATATTTAAGTCGTCATTGGACAAGCATGTGGTCGTACATGGAATAGCGTAGGTTAGATGGGCTTCAGATTGGTATGACAGGTGGGCGCAACACCGAGGGCCGAAGGGCCTGTATTGCGCTGTAATGTTCTATGTTCTTTGACTAAATGTTATGTGAGCTGTATAAGAGGTTGCCAAAGTAATATTGCCTGTTAATCATTACAATCTAAATGTATATCGACCCCTGCAAATCTAATTGGAAGTTGTTAATTCAAAGTTATTTGTTAATTCAAGTTGCAATCTTGCAAACAAAACCTTGTGTGCTGTTTTAACAAAATGCATTCATTTATTTCACAGGATACAAATTTTTAACAGAGAATAAATTTGAATTTACAGGAGTTGAGTATGGGGTAAAAGTAAGCAGATTATTAAAGAATAGCCTCACATAATGGACAGTGCTTGTTTTATAATAACATTGACAACCTGTGAAATGAATTCAGTAAACATGTATTGAATTTGAATCATTAAAAAAAAGAACTTATGCTATTTAATGCTGAAATTGATAATTTGATAATGGAACAAATGACCATTTATCCTAGAGGAAACTGCTAATAAAGTGGTAAGTATAATAAAGAAGTTAACATTACATTTAATGGCTGAAGTTAGAAAAATATATTTGAACCAATTGGGGGGGGGGTAGAGAAATTATAAATAATAATAACTTAGTAAAGTAGTAGCTAGTCCAGGCAATTAATATAGTGATTGAGAAAAAAACAGCTTGCAGGGAAAGTGGTGCAGCACTGAAACCACTAACAGCAATCAATCCATGATTAGAACGATCAAGAAGATTTTGAGTCTGCCAAAGGGAAAATGCTTACACAATGAATAACGCAATGGTACAACATAGTTTAGGAAAAAAAAGTATGAAAGCCAAGCAAGACTTATCTGAGTAATAAATTGGGGTGAGATTGAAAAGCCAATGATGTAAATGTTTAAGTTCAACCTTGTCCTCTCCTGGATCATGCCCCAGAATTCATTTCAAGCATTTCAACCAAACTGTAGGCAAAGGCATTGAACGCCATCACAACCCCATGCTCTTTAATTGTAGAGAGCATTAAAAGGAAAATAATGCCTGAATGGAATATCTTTTACCCTAAGGAAGTTCCAGAGTGCTTCATGACCAGTTGATCATTTTGAAGCATTGTTACTATAGCTATGCAGGCCAACATGACAACCATTTTACACTCTACGAAGTGTTACAAATAGGAATGAGATAAGTGACCAATCAATCTGTTCTGTTGATTAAGTTTGGTTGAGGAATAAATATTAATTGGACACCGGAAAAGTCCCCTGCTCTTTTTCAAACAATGTTTTTTTTTAATGCTTCCCAGTCTTCAGATTTTTTTGACTCCTGTGAAAAAAGGCATCTTTGACAATGCAGCATACCATCAGTACTACTGAGTTGTCTCCTGGAGTGGAGCTTGAACCCAGAATCTAACTCTGAAGGAAAGGGCTACCATTGAGTAAAGTTGACAATTCTAATGAAATTTACTAGCGACCCATAACAAATTACCTCTTGGACTGTTTCATCAGAGATTAGTATCTACTATCAATATACACCAGAGTGTAACAAACAAATCAACATAAAACATAAAATTCACAATTAATTGCTTAATAATTTCACACTATGCAAAATTTTACTCAATGGTGGTGACGTCTGAATAGAAATTATTAAGTGTGGTTTTTATTTCAATCATGATAGAAGCAACATAGCAACGTCTGTTTAACATTATAATTGGTAGTAGTATGATGGAGTAAATTTCTTTATTTGTTTAACCAAGAATAAATTGCACAATAAATGGTGAGACAGTGAATGATATAAAACATTTATTTTATAATCATTAAAATTTGAATTTTGAAGAATCAGTGTCTACTAATACTTATGTGGCCAGATCATTCCAAACTGTCAAAATTAATGGCCAATAAAATATAGTGTGTACTTTTTGCAAGAAAAAACAGAATGTGTCCTGTACTTCATTAGTACACACATAAAATTCAGCATTATGGTTGTTCTAGACTCTGAGCTGCACTGTACTGCTCTGAAAATCAATCTCAAATCTTTGGTATCCATTTTTGAAATTGATTTCTAACTACCTGAATCCTTTTACTCATATGTTATCCCTTACTGTTCTTTAGATATTGCTTCCTTGCTAAAGTTTTTTACACCAAATACCACTGGATATAGAACCAAAAATAAACCTTGAAATAAAATGTTCAGCAGGTTATTTGGGATTACTGCTGAGCACAGTCTCATCTCTTTTAAGATAACAGGATGAAATCATTCAAGATACAGGCAGCCCACAGCTCCAACAATTTACTCAATTCCAATTCCCTTGTGATTGTAATTTTTCCTGAATTTTTCCCTCCCATTTCCAATATTTTGTTCAATCGTTTGATTTGCCCTTTCTTTGCTTTTCTTTATATTGATACTATCTTTAACATTTCTAGTTAACCATGGATGTTAGGTCCAAGCCTTTGAATTTTTGTTACTTATTAAACTGTATCTATTCTGGGTATTCTGAAATAAACCTTAAATGCCGACTACTGCAGTTCCATTGAGCTGCACTTCAATCTTCAGAGTCTGCCACATCCCCTCATTGCCTGCTCCAGGTGTGCTGAGCATGCATGCATTATGTGGTGCACTCTGTCTGGAGTGTACTGCAAGACCTCCCCAAAATAATCCAACCATTGGAACATCATCTTCAGCAGGTCTATCACTTGCTCCACCTAATAAAAGAATGGGCTTCATTATAACTACACTTAGCCATCACCATGATTACAGAGAGTAGCCCTTTTCTCCCAGTAACCAGTCTTACAATGCACCCAGACCTTGGGATATTGCAGGAGCATCAGAGGACTCAAGGATAGAAGCATTATGGGAGTTCCCAGAATCCATGTTGCAAACTTCCAAGATGTGGTATTGATAATCCACAGATGATTTATGTATTAATGGAATAGAATCCTCTAATCATGAAGTCAGTCGTGTTGTGATTTGGCTTGCACAGTACTAACAGAAGAAGCAAAAAGCCTTGAGATGCACACTGGCCAAATCCATGAATTAGGAGCGTTTCCCTGTGTGCATAGTGTTCTTGCAAGCTACATTCCAAAGAAAAGTGACAACATGCTTTAAACTGCAGCATTGAAGTACAGAACTGTTTTTTTAAATTGATTTAAGATATGACATAATGATACAACAATGCTGGTATGTGTGTGATGCCAACATCCATAGATGGAAGGTTGCAGTGGTTGCTGTCCATGGAGAGCATGCCCTGAATCAATGGTGACTGTTGCCCAAGATGGAGCTCTGGAGGAGCAAGAGATGACTGGAGTCACCAGGTACTCACTCTGACTTTCAGATTGTGAATTTTTGCTGTTTAGTTTCTATACGGCAGGTGAAAGCAGAGGAAACTGCAGATACATGAGGTGAAATTAGGTATTAATGATGCATAAGTAGAGGCAAAATAATCCTCTTAACATTCTCTCATGTGTTTCTCATATTGCTGTTCAAAACTTGTTTGAAGAAGTGGCTTTTTTTTCTGTCTTGACATCAAGAATCTCATTCCTGCTGATCTCATTCCATTTTCTCAATGGACTCATCAATGCCTACTTTGTTTGGGGCTGGGTAGATCCTGCTCCAAGTTTTTTGTTATGGGAGAATCTAGAACTAGGGGTTACTGTCTAAAGCTAATGGGTTGCCCATTTAAAATATATTAGGTGAAATATTCCTCTCGAAATTGTGAGTCTTTGGACCTTCCTGAAAAGGTGGTGGAAGCAGAATTCTTGAATATATTTGGGGCAGATTGCAGATCGGTTCTTGTTAAGGGTATGAAAGGTAATCAGGGATAAGTGGGAACACAGATTTGAGATTACAATAGATCAGCCATGATCTTATTAAATGGCGGAGCAAGCTTAAGGTTCTGAATTATCTACTGCTCCTATCTTGTGTGGTTATGTTTGACCGTTTCTCATCTCTAGCCAATTTATTTCTAAATCCTAGTTTCCTGAACTTAGGTCAGCCTTCTTCATTTTGGTAATATGATCATTTACTTGGAAAGCCACCCCTCCACAATTTCCTAGTTTCCTGTCCTCCCTGTGTGTCCTTGTACCCTTCAAAATTCAAGTACCAATCCATATTATCTTGTAGCCCTGTCTCTGTAATGGTTACCAAATCAGACTTAATTATTTCTATTTGCAATTTCAGTTCATCTATTGTATTTCGAATGCTACATGCATTCAGATAGCAAGCCTTTAGTTTTATCCAAGAAAAAAGTGAGAGTCATTCAAGATATTGGCTAAGGCATTAGTAAAAAAAATAGTTGCCTCAACAGAAAGTCAATGGATGAGTCTCGTTCCAGACTCTGGCTGAGCCTTACGTCCTAGTTGGGATGGTGACTGAACAGATTGGGCCAGACACTTCTACAAGCTGCAATTAGAGTCATAGAGTCATAGAGATGTACAGCATACAAACAGACCCTTCAGTCCAACCCACCCATGCCGACCAGATATCCCAACCCAAACTAGTCCCACCTCCAGTACCCGGCCCATATCCCTCCAAACCCTTCCTATTCATATATCTATCCAAATGCCTCTTAAATGTTGCAAATGTACCAGCCTTCACCACATCCTCTGGCAGCTCATTCCATACACGTACCACCTGCTGCGTGAAAAAGTTGCCCCTTAGGTCTCTTTTATACCTTTCCCCTCTCACCCTAAACCTATGCCTTCTAGTTCTGGACTCCCCCACCCCAGGGAAAAGACTTTGTCTATTTATCCTATCCATGCCCCTCATAATTTTGTAAACCTCTATAAGGTCACCCCTCAGCCTCTGACGCTCCAGGGAAAACAGCCCCAGCCTGTTCAGCCTCTCCCTGTAGCTCAGATCCTCCAACCGTGGCAACATCCTTGTAAATCTTTTCTGAACCCTTTCAAGTTTCACAACATCTTTCCGATAGGAAGGAGACCAGAATTGCACGCAATATTCTAACAGTGGCCTAACCAATGTCATGTACAGCCACAACATGACCTCCCAACTCCTGCATTCAATACTCTGAACAATAAAGGAAAGCATACCAAAGGCCTTCTTCACTATCCTATCTACCTGCGACTCCACTTTCAAGGAGCTATGAACCTGCACTCCAAGTTCTCTTTGTTCAGCAACACTCCCTAGAACCATACCATTAAGTGTATAAGTCCTGCTAAGATTTGCTTTCCCAAAATGCAGCACCTCGCATTTATCTGAATTAAACTCCATCTGCCACTTCTTAGCCCATTGGCCCATCTGGTCCAGATCCTGTTGTAATCTGAGGTAACCCTTTTCGCTGTCCACTACACCTCCAATTTTGGTGTCATCTGCAAACTTACTAACTGTACCTCTTATGCTCGCATCCAAATCATTTATGTAAATGACAAAAAATAGAGGGCCCAGCACCGATCCTTGTGGCACTCCACTGGTCACAGGCCTCCAGTCTGAAAAACAACCCTCCTCCACCACCCTCTGTCTTATACCTTTGAGCCAGTTCTGTATCCAAATGGCTAGTTCTCCCTGTATTCCATGAGATCTAACCTTGCTAATCAGTCTCCCATGGGGAACCTTGTCCAACGCCTTATTGAAGTCCATATAGATCACATCTACTGCTCTGCCCTCATCAATCTTCTTTGTTACTTCTTCAAAAAACTCAATCAAGTTTGTGAGACATGATTTCCCACGAACAAAGCCATGTTGACTATCCCGAATCGGTCCTTGCCTTTCCAAATACATGTACATCCTGTCCCTCAGGATTCCCTCCAACAACTTGCCCACCACCGAGGTCAGGCTCACTGGTCCATAGTTCCCTGGCTTGTCTTTACTGCCCTTCTTAAACAGTGGCACCACGTTTGCCAACCTCCAGTCTTCCGGCACCTCACCTGTGACTATCGATCATACACATATCTCAACAAGAGGCCCAGCAATCACTTCTCTAGCTTCCCACAGTGTTCTCGGGTACACCTGATCAGGTCCTGGGGATTTATCCACCTTTAACCGTTTCAAGATATCCAGCACTTTCTCCTCTGTAATCTGGACATTTTGCAAGATGTCACCATCTACTTCCCTACAGTCTATATCTTCCATATCCTTTTCCACAGTAAATACTGATGCAAAATATTCATTTAGTATCTCCCCCATTTTCTGTGGCTCCACACAAAGGATCTTTGAGGGGCCCTATTCTCTCCCTAGTTACCCTTTCGTCCTTAATATATTTGTAAAACCCCTTTGGATTCTCCTTAATTCTATTTGCCAAAGCTATCTCATGTCCCTGTTTTGCCCTCCTGATTTCCCTCTTAAGTATACTCTTCATTCTTTATACTCTTCTAAGGATTCATTCGATCTATCCTGTCTATACCTGACATATGCTTCCTTCTTTTCTTAACCAAACCCTCAACTTCTTTAGTCATCCAGCATTCCCTATACCTACCAGCCTTCCCTTTCACCCTGACAGGACTATACTTTCTCTGGATTCTTGTTATCTCATTTCTGAAGGCTTCCCATTTTCCAGCCACCCTTTACCCATGAACATCTGCCTCCAATCAGCTTTTGAAAGTTCTTGCCTAATACCGTCAAAATTGGTCTTTCTCCAATTTAGAACTTCAACTTTTAGATCTGGTCTATCCTTTTCCATCACTATTTTAAAACTAATAGAATTATGGTCGCTGGCCCCAAAGTGCTCCCCCACTGACACCTCAGTCACCTGCCCTGCCTTATTTCCCAAGAGTAGGTCAAGTTTTGCACCTTCTCTAGTAGGTACATCCACTTACTGAATCAGAAAATTGTCTTGTACACACTTAAGAAATTCCTCTCCATCTAAACCTTTAACACGATGGCAGTCCCAGTCGATGTTTGGAAAGTTAAAATCCCCTTCACACAACTACCCTATTATTCTTACAGATAGCTGAGATCTCCTTACAAGTTTGTTTCTCAATTTCCCTCTGACTATTGGGGGGTCTATAATACAATCCCAATAAGGTGATCATCCCTTTCTTATTTCTCAGTTCCATCCAAATAACCTCCCTGGATCCAGGAATATCCTCCCTCAGCACAGCTGTAATGCTATCCCTTATCAAAAATGCCATTCCCCCTCCTCTCTTGCCTCCCTTTCTATCCTTCCTGTAGCATTTGTATCCTGGAACATTAAGCTGCCAGTCCTGCCCATCCCCGAGCCATGTTTCTGTAATTGCTATGATATCCCAGTCCCATATTCCTAACCATGCCCTGAGTTCATATGCCTTCCCCGTTAGGCACCTTGCCTTGAAATAAATGCAGTTTAATTTATTAGTCCTACCTTGTCCCTGCCTGCCCTGACTGTTTGACTCACTTCTGTTCACAGCTGTACCCGTCTCAGATCGATCTCTATCCTCACTATCTCCCTGGGTCCCACCCCCCCACCTTACTAGTTTAAATTCTCCCAAGCAGTTCTAGCAAATTTCCCTGCTAGTATATTAGTCCCCTTCCAATTTAGGTGCAATCCGTCCTTCTTTTACAGGTCACTTCTACCCCAAAAGAGATTCCAATGATCCAAAAATGTGAATCCTTCTCTCATACACCAGCTCCTCAGCCATGCATTCATTTGCTATATCCTCCTATTCCTGCCCTCACTAGCTCGTAGCACTGGGAGTAATCCATATATTATTACCCTTGAGGACCTCCTTTTAAAATTTCTGCCTAACTCTCTGTAATCTCCCTTCAGAATCTCAACCTTTTCCCTTCCAATGTTGTTGGTTCCAATGTGGACAATGACCTCCTGCTGGCCCCTCTCCCCCATGAGAACGTTCTGCACCCTCTCTGAGACATCCTTGATCCTGCCACCAGGGAAACAACACACCATTCTGCTTTTTCTCTGCTGGCCACAGAAACATCTGTCTGTACCTCGGACTACAGAATCCCCTAACACAATTGGTCTCTTGGAAGCCGATGTACTCCTCATTGCATTTGAGCCAGTATCAATACAAGAAATTTGGCTGTTCATGCTATGTTCCCCTGAGAATCCATCACCCCCTACATTTTCCAAAACAACATACCTGTTTGAAATGTGTATATCCACAAAAGACTCCTGCACCAGCCAGCTACCTCTCTTACCCTTCCTGGAGTTAACCCATCTATGTGACTGTATCAAGACTTTCCCCCCTTTCTATAACTGCCATCCATCACATACTGTTGCTGTTGCAAATTCCTCATTGCTTCTATCTGTCTCTCCAACCGATCCACTCGATCTGATAAGATTCGCATCCAACAGATTTATGGCAGATATAAGCCGCAGTAACCCTTAAACTCTCTTTAAACTCCCACATCTGACAAGAAGTACATATCACTGCAAAGGCCATTTTTGCTCCTTCACAATCTACAGACCCAGAAAATAACACCGTCTTATTCCTCTACAAACACTACCCCAGGTTAAATTAATAGTTATGGCTTATATTTTAAGTTTAATCAAGAGACTTATCTCCAAAAACATATAATCAAGAAAGAATCCACTATCCTCACTACTACAGCCTTTCTCTTGGACAGACTTAAAACAACAATTAACTTATCTGATTCTGTGCTGTGAACTTCGTCCAACAGTTCCTCCAAGATTAGTTGTGAATTTTCCCAGATGCACTCCGCTGTCCAGCGATCAAAACATTGACTGTATCACCTTCTTTGTGCAAAGTTTCAGGAAGAATACTCTGAAGAAACACCTTCAGAGGAGAAGTTTTTGATTAAGGGAGAACAAAGAATTATTTAGAAATCAGATTCTGTTCAGTTGAAGTAAAGTCATCCTTGTCTGCTTTCCACTGCTCCAATTGCGTTATGGCAATGGAGATAGTATGAGGGCAGGCAGCATTGCAGCCACCTCACCTATCCTTTTTATTTAGTTTGTTCACGAGATGTAGGCATTTCTGACATGGCCAGCATTCATTGCCCATTCATAATTATCCAGAAGACAGTTAAGTATCAAGCACATTACTTGGGTCTGGAATCACAAGTAGGCCAGTTTAGGTTGGAATGGCAGATTTTCCACAAAGTGCATTCGTGAACCAGATGGGTTTGTTTTTAAATGAAGTTGCTATTAGGCTAACTTTTTATTTTGTTTTTAAAAATTTGAGCTCAAGTTTCACCATCTGCCATGTCCACAGAACATTAACCAGGGATTCCAGATTAGTAGATCAGTGACAATACTACTGCACCACTACCCCCAACCCCCTCAGATAGGGCAACAGATTGAGAAAGGCAGTGGGAAGGTGTATACCACCTGTCATAATTATGTGCAGTCCTGCTTTGCTCACATGCACCCCGCAGTGTGGGTGTAAAATCCTGCCTAAGTTAATTAATTTTAGCATCAATTACTTAATTTGCTTTCTTACTAGTTAAGCATTAAGAATTATTTAAAATGCAAATAGATTCCCAGATGCTAATTGACTACCCCTAACCATTTCAATAGAAGGGCTTTAAAATGACAATGGTTGCTAGATCTGCTGGCTTCATGTAGATGGGATTTCATGGAGATGAGATGACCATGGCTGGAATGTTGATGTGCTGCCATTCTTTGTCAATCACATTGTTTTCCATGCATTATGTTGGCAGTGGAATACATTGATGCTGTTGTCACATGACTGAAACTGGCTGGAGAGGGCGCCAACATCTCAATAATACAATGAAGCCTAGTAAGGTAGTCTGGGAGAAGCATGTCAGAGGGGGAGATTGACCAGCAGGTAGAAAGTGCCCTTCCTTAAAAAGTGGTTCATTTCAAGCAATGAAAAAGGCCATATTTATTTGAACTGCAAGATTATATTTCTTCATTACAGCAAGTTGGCCTCAATTGTAACTAAAGAGGCCAGTAACTTCCAACCTCCATTTGTTTTCAAGGAATCAGAAGAATATCCTTCAGGCCTGTAATGTATTCAACTACCAGCTTAAGGACTGTGAACAAATGACCTGTTTCTAGTTACTCTTTAGTAGTCTAAATGCATGTTATGTCTCTATAAATAATAATTTCATGTGAAATTTAGTGCCAGTGTCTTTGAGGTTTGTTGCATTCACATTTTGGCTGATGTGAAAATAAATGTTTAACCATTTTTTCTTGTTTTAAATTTTAAAAAATACATTTTTGTCTCTTCTAACACTTGTTATAGCAATTAGTCATTGGGTTTTAACCAAACAGATAGAAATTCTCAGGGTTAAATCATTCCTCATCAAAAAAAAATGGTCAGCTGAGATGTGAGAAAAGCCAGGAAATTATCCCATACATCATCCTGTCTTAAACACTGTTCCTTTAGTGATTTTGACAGGTGCTGTCATCTCTACAGAGCTGCCTGACTGAGGTAGGTAGATCTCTAGTCATGTATGTTCATTCTCCAATATTCTACCACAGCACGAACCATAAAGAGCAAATTAATATTTTAATTTTAGATTGTATACAAATATTTTATATTGGCAAATTAACAATGAAATCTTTTCACAAGTAATAAAGGTTAATTCAATAC
The DNA here is from genome assembly GCF_037043375.1 of Chiloscyllium plagiosum. NCBI lineage: Eukaryota > Metazoa > Chordata > Chondrichthyes > Orectolobiformes > Hemiscylliidae > Chiloscyllium > Chiloscyllium plagiosum. Next base: position 24,694,298 of record NW_028270169.1, on the reverse strand, counting down.
AATTCCTCAACAAAACTAAAATTAGCACTGTCAACCAGAAATATCCAAATAAAACGGTTGGAAAAGGAGAAGCAGTTCTGATTTCAATCTTATCACATTACAGAAGAATTTACAAATACCATTAGATTGTAAATTTTAAAAATCTAATCAGAATTAACAAGATACCTTTTACATAAAATAACCTTATGCAGTATTAATGGAATCACAAATGGAATCAAAGTCTAAGGAAAGGCCAGCTGTTAATCTTTAAAATAGAATTAAATAACTGCTCCTTAAAATTTGGAACAAATTAGTTTGAATTAAGATAGTCATATGTGGATCTTATGTTTTTTTTTAATTGGCCAACAGTAACAGGTCATTCTAATTAAATATCAAATCTGTGTGAATACAAATAACTATGTGAATTCAACTTAAAATGCAACTTGTGTAATTCTACATAAATAATTCATTTGCTAATTTAGAACTTGAGTATTATTGAAAAATGATATGTTTTGTCAAAACATTTTATTATGCACTGTTTAGGACAATGGACAAAATTACCAAAGTAAAAGACTAAATTTATACTGGATGAGGCAAGAGTGCTAATTGGTTAGCACATGTACTCTGATTGGTAGAGGTATTGGTAGAGAATACACCGGTTAGTTGATGACGATCAGTTACTTGCCAAACCTTGTTTCCGTTTTAAACTAGACACATGTTGACTCTGACTGGTCAAGGCATTCCCCTGAGAATAGTGTTTGGTGAGTTGAAGTAGTCACAGTGTTTGTACGTTATTTCTTAATGCAAGAACGGGGCCAAATATTGTCTAATCGCAAAATTACATCTAATATTGGAAAATGTAAAAACTTTATCATTTTATTTTTCTGTATTTTTAATTGTAAACTGAAAGAGAAAAAAATGTTTTAAAAGTCAAGGATTGTTGAAGGATTACTGCACTAAAAGAAAGTTATTTGACGTTCCTTCTAAGTATTGATTACATTGCTCTGTTTTCAAGTAGTGGGGAGAAGGCTTTCAGATGAACTTGAACCAAGGATTGTATACAAATGGAGCTTTGGCTGGAAGCATTTAGCTGATTGGTCTGTAGACTAGTGACCAATTATTGATGACAAAGTCCTCCAACCAACCAACAACTATTGATTGCCCAGATAGCTGAGCAGCTTGAGGGTGTGAACGTTTGAGCAGAAATATCACACCTCTGGAAGGGAAGAAGACATCTAAAGCCTGAAGATAGCCAGTTAATATTACCCTAGCAATAACCTAGCAATAAGTGTGAACCCTGTACCTTCTTCAAGCAAATTAACTTACCAGGAGAAGGGGAAATAAGGAACAGCATGTTTTTTTTAGATTACTTACAGTGTGGAAATAGGCCCTTCGGCCCAACAAGTCCACACCGACCCGCTGAAGCGTAACCCACCCATTCCCGTACATTTACCCCTTTACCTAACACTACAGGCAATTTAGCATGGCCAATTCACCTGACGTGCACATGTTTGGACTGTGGGAGGAAACCGGAGCACCCGGAGGAAACCCACGCAGACACGGGGAGAATGTGCAAACTCCACACAGTCAGTGGCCTGAGTCAGGAATTGAACCCGGGTCTCTGGCGCTGTGAGGCAGCAGTGCTAACCACTGTGCCGCCCGTCTTGACAAGCCATAAAGATCATCTCAATGAACCTTGTTAACAGGCAAACCTTGAGAACAGAGTCCATTGAACAGTCTGCCCAGTCTTCCCCCTTGCCTGTAACACCCTGTTTTGTTCTCTTGCCTATGTTTCGTCTGATCATGTATATAGGACAAAGTTTATAAGGAGGTTACAATATTAACTATTAGAGTTCAATGTTATATGATAGTTCATAATTGTTTATCTTTAGTTAGAATCTATTTATTTGTCATAAGTGAAATTCTTATTAAGCACAGAAACCTGGTCCATGCTTTCTGTCAACCTGGGTCTGAAAGGTGGGTAAATTAGGGATTTCTATGTCCTTTTTAAAATCTTTAATTTTTGTGATGACCCTGGGAACAGCCAGCTAGATTTACAGTGTGCTACACCAGTGAGCTGTAGCAACACTGTTTTGAGTTTGACATGCTGATTGGACACTGTCAACACTCTCTTGTTGTAAATGTCACTTCCAGTGTGATATGATAGAGATGTAGGTGATTGGTTCCAAAACCTGGCTGAACAAGCAGCATATTCCTTCTGAAGAAAGGTCACTTGACCCAAAAGGTTAACTGATTTCTCTCCGCAGTTGCTGCCAGATCTGCTGAATCTCCCCAGCAATTTCTGTTTTCTTTTCTGATTTCCAGCATCTGCAGTTCTTTTGGGATTTTTTTTAGCATCTTCCTTCAGCTATTTGCAACAAGCAGGGTGTTCCCTCAACCAAGACTCACTCCTTGATGTGAATACCTTTGATCACATCCCACAGCATGCTACTTATCAATATCTCAGCACAACCCTAGCTCAAAATGAGGTTATAAAGGCTATCTGACAGCTGAGAGCCAACAAAGCCGCCAGTGCAGACAAAACTCTGCTGAATATTAAACTACATCAGAGAAGCACTCTTGACTCATATTCACAACCTCATCTCCCTCATGTAGGAGGAGAGCATGACAGCGGATCTCAAAATGCTTTAATTGTGACCATCTTCAAGAAAAAGGTTAACACCAATACACCAATTCTGGTGACTACAGAGGGATATCCCTGTTGTCCATCACAGGGGAGGCCATTCCAAAGTATTTTCCAATCTCTCTCTCTCAGTGGCTGAAGTGTTCCTCCCAGAGTCACAAAGCAAATTCCATCCATCAAGGGGCACAATGGACATAATCATCACCATAAGGTTAAATCAAGATAAATGCAGATGGCTGTAGTAATCTTCATACATCTGACCTTCAAATCCATCAAACAGAAGGGCTTGTAATTCATGATGTGGAAACCTAAGCAGGTACTTGGTGACTTGGCATCCTCTCCAGGCCTCCATCCTGGTTAGCGTTCCCCAACATCTTAGTGCATGCTTCATGGGCACTTCCAACTTCTTCCCACAGGGGTATGTTAGCATCAGAAGAGCACTAGACCTATCACACATCATGACACATCTCATACATTGGAGCGGATTGCATCTCCGGGTTCTTAACTTGCTTTCTTAGGACTCACTTTGGTGGATGGCTGGTGTCCAATGCAGAGTGATGCCAACAGGGTGGGGTCAGTTCCTTCACCAACTGAAGTTACTATGAAGGATTCTCCTTCTCAATCTTTCTCCTCGCCTGAGGCGTCATGACCCTCAGGTTAAACTCACGATCAGACATCTCTCTCTATTGAGAGAGCAACCGTATGATCTCTTAATACGAAGGCGATTTTACTGTTAATATGCACCTACCGGGATGTTCATGTTATATTGGTCTTACCCTTAGTAAGACAGATGGCCAGGCAGTTTGTCATGTTTGGCAGCAATGAACATTGATGGGTGGACTGGGGTCAGTCAGTGGGCTGGTCTGGTGTCAGTCAGGAAATGTGATGAGTTGTGCTGAGTGAATGGGAAGCATTAGCATGGGCAGGAAGGGTTGGCTGTTTGTGGGAATGGGGTGGTAAGAGCCATTGAGGAAAGATGCAACATGAATGTACTAAGAGCGATAGACCATGAGCCTTGGTAGCAAAGGATGAAACGGCAGAGTTAGAGTGAGCTTAAGAGACGATGATGGTATTTATCCTTGAAGAGTGCTGAAGTTCATTGCTGCACATTCCTCCAGACCATGGACATCACACTGACCAAGATGGCTATTTCAGACCAGGCTGATAGCCTTTGACTTGGTGCATAGCTGGGGGTGAACTCTGGGATCTGCAGCACAAATGCTGTGAGATCCTGACACCTATAAGCATTTTGTTGTTGCTGAATGCAAGATTGTGTGAATACAATGCTGTGGCGGTATTTTGCATACTTGATGAGGTGAGCAGCATAAAAAAGTATGTGAAAAGTCCCTAGAGCTCATAGTCAGAATCTCTCCATGAAACTCCCTGAAATAGATACAGTCAATTTCTTTCTTTTTTTTGGAACATTTACTCCATGGATAATATACCGCAGAAACCTCAAATCCCTTGAGTAATGTGACCAGTGATGCCCCGACAAAATCCATCCACAGGATAGGGGCTCCAATATCACTCAGGTCTATACCCCCATATTAAGACGCTGATCACAATCAATCAGCTGCTTTGGACTATCCACATCATCCACAAAACTTTAAAAACTGCTTCTCTTCTCCGAATTTCATCACATCAGTCATTACCAGCATGGTCGAGGGAAACCCTCAAGGAAGTCCTCAAAGTGTCCCTGAGAAAAAAAACGCAATATTCCCACTGACTCATGCAAAGTTCTAGCCCAAGGAAATCTCAGATTGGGCAGGAAGCATCTGCAAAGTTGCAAAGATGAAGAACAAGCAAAGCAGCCAGTGTGTGCAAAAGCTCGAGCATCCCATTTCAGCAACACACCACCTATCCTACCTGTGGCTGGGTGGATGGTTCAAGTAGTAGACTGTTTAGTCATCTCAGGACCACAATACCAGAGTGGGGAGAAAATCATGCACAATCCCAAGCGTCTGTCTGAGAAGAAAATTGACGGATGGAACATTATCCTGTGCTGTAGTAATATTCACAATTATTTTTGATAATTATGTTCAGAGATATATATATAAAAAAAGAGTATAATGAATAATGATTTCAATACACCATGGAAAACAAATATTTCTAAATATAAACTGCTTAATGGCAAACTTATTTCCCATTAATCTACAAGCAGTACAACTTCAGAATAATTAATATAATTGATAATGACACTTCATTTTCTTCCAAATAATTTCAGTGCACATATTTAACAATTTTATAGTGTCCCATTGTTCTAAAATTGCAGAACTTTAAGATGCACTAATTAACATCTTAAAAATGATGTCTGATTTTTTGAAGATCATATTATGCATTTCCAATAACTTCTTACTTGGCATCAGAAGAAAAATACTACATTGGACCAGAAGAGGACGCTGTTTAGTTCTAGCATAATTCAAGCATATTTTTGCACAGTTAATAGTGATGTGTAGCTTTTGAAAATACTTTTTCATTGAGAAGATCTGTATTACAAGCCTTTTTCAGTTGTAATAGACCTGGGACTTAATTTAAATTTCACTCCATGCTTGATCACATCCACTCACCACATTATAACATACAGATTCTATGGACTGCACTATATAATGGTAGTGGACTGATATTGCCATTAGATATTATTTAAGTGCAATATGATCGCAAGCAATTTTGTTGGATTTTTAAATGATTTAATGTGTACTTAACTATCTATAAGTAAATTGTAGCAAGAGTACATGCAGACTATAAATTAAATTTGTGGGCGACACGGTGGCACAGTGGTTAGCACTGCTGCCTCACAGTGCCAGAGACCCGGGTTCAATTCCCGCCTCAGGCGACTGACTGTATGGAGTTTGCACTTTCTCCCCGTGTCTGCGTGGGTTTCCTCCGGGTGCTCCGGTTTCCTCCCACCATCCAAAGATGTGCAGGGTCAGGTGAATTGGCCATACTAAATTGCCTGTAGTGTTAGGTTAGGGGTATGGGTGGGTTTCGCTTCGGCGGGTCAGTGTGGACTTGTTGGGCCGAAGGGCCTGTTTCCACACTGTAATCTAATCTAATCTAAATTGAAAACAATTCCATACATTTTCATGCTGAGGGTACTTATGAAAATTAAAGCACAAAAGTAGAAATAAGAGAATAAAATTGAACTTATTATAATGACTAGTCAGGTAATTCATGATTTATTGAATGTATAGTTAAGTTCACTTCAAATCTGTTATCATAACATTTTTGTATTAAATCAATGACAAGTTGTCAGGTTGCAATGATTAACAATAATCATGTAGCAAAATTGATTCTTTGCAAGAATTCATGTGGAGAATATTAGAATTGCAACATGAATACAAGATTTTTCAACATCTCAGGGAGATCAGCAGTAAATAACTGTAGTACAACTGTACACAGTCTAAAAGATGATACTGTCAAAAAAATGTCAGAATAAGTACTTTATCCATGAAAGAAGGACAACCCAATCAACATAGTCAAAATATGCAAACGTCATTTAGAATTTTCTATAATTAAGCAGTTTAAAAATAATGCACTTTTTGTCAGTGTTCAATCTTTTTAAGTTGTATGATATTGCAATGATTTCTCCTCCCGTACACATTACAATCCTATATCAAGTTTCTTTTGGTAAATGTAGTTAGATAACAGATCTTAAGAGATACTTTATCATTCCACAACCATAGCTGTGTATAGCATCTGCTTTTTCTGCTTGTTCCTTTTTAACAAATTACTCACTTAGACCCACACCACTATTTGTCTGAAGGCAGATGGACAGTCCACATACTGACTTTTACTAATGGTCCATTCAGCTTTTCACAAAGAAGCACACACACCACAGTGAGATGAAACTGTACAATGTTCACTCCATTTGCTCTTCATGGCTGATATGAAGAATTGAGTGCAGTAGGAGGCTGTGGTCATGACATCCCATTTAAAGGCACTAAACAACACCAACCAGCCATTTAGCACCACAATTCTTATTATTACCTGTTTTAAGTATATGCTATGAAGTTGAATTCTGTAATCTGTGAATAGGAACACTCATTTTTCTGAATGGTGCAGTCGTTGGTAACTTCACTCTCAAAGTTAGAGAGTTTTTCTTCAAGCACAGAAATGGTTTACTTTTAGTAATTGATATTGTCAATTTTTGAAGGTGGTGGATGATCAAACCAGACTTGCTTAATGGTCTAGGTTTATTTCAAGCTTGATCTGGGTACTTGCTTTTAAAAACAAACCCAGCTTTCTATTGTTTGGAAAGTAGGTTGTCTTGTGATTCCTTGTCCTCAAAGAGTTAAAGTTATGAACGGAAATGAAAAACTTTGACTGAGGATAAGAAGAAAAAATAGTGGATCAAATCTCCCTTCCCCACCCTCTCCTTCCCCCATTGGGGCACTCTGATACATCACCAAACATCAGTCTGAAGAACAAATGACAAACAGATCATGTGCCCATCCTTTCAGATTGGAAGAAAGTAGTTGGTTAGCTTGGTTGGTTGGTTGGCTGATTTGCAATATTGAGGGTATACCAACAGTGTGGGTTCAGTTCCCACACCAGCTGAATTTATCATGAAGGTCCTCCCTTTATGATAAATCCTGCCCTTGTCTGTGTTATGGTGACCTTAGATTAAACTTTCCACTAGTCATCTCTCTTTCTAATGAGAGAGCAGACTGTGGTCCTCTGGGAGAATCGTGACTTTACTTGGAAACGATCCAAATTGAAAAATTATGAACGGAAGGAAAAAGATGCACAAGGTTTACAGACACGATAGTTCGAATGGCCTCCTGTACTGTTAAATTCTGTGATTCTTTAAGAGTGAAGTCTGGAATCCATGTTTAACAGTTTTGATAATACTTACTGTGTGTATAAGGATAGACACAATATCTGAATTCCTTACTTTTCCTTCACACTCAGTATAAATTATACTCATGCTGCTATATAAATCTGTACCATTTAATGTCTATTCACCATAAGAGCTGGGATTGTTATGACTGGTTTCATGACAAGATAATCAATAACACTCTCATCCTGTGAATTGGTATTGTTAATACCCATTAGGTCAATAGTCGTGATGTTGAAAGATGCAACATCTCAACAAGAAGTGTTAAATGGAAAATGAAAGTTGGGAAACACACAGCACCACCTGCAGGGCTGAGGAGGAGGGTTTATTGACATTCTTTCTTAATCAGCATAGAAGAATTGTGCCTGTGCCAAGTTAACTGATATCAGCCTGAGTATAAGCAGGAGCCGAGAATTAATCCCAGAGCCTCCCGATCAGGGAGGAAAGAGCTCCATGAGAATTTATACCACTCATTACTCTCTAGTATACATTAAGTTTTACTTAGTCTGCTTCACTTTTAGAGGGTGTATGTGTGTACTTCTGCCATCATTTATGGTTAAAGATAAGGGGAAATGCTGGCAAATGCCACAAGGATATTTGGTTGGCATGGACGAGTTGGACCAAAGAGTTTGTTTCCGTACTTTACAACTCTGTGACTAAGACACAAAAAGGTGTCAGCAGGTGTTCATCTTATTTCAGGATGTGGGGAACATTGAAAGGAAAAGATTGGTGATGGGTTGGATATGCAGTAACGGGGCTGAAAATGTGTTGCTGGAAAAGCGCAGCAGGTCAGGCAGCATCCAAGGAACAGGAGAATCGACGTTTCGGGCATAAGCCCTTCTTCAGGAAGGAGGGCTTATGCCCGAAACGTCGATTCTCCTGTTCCTTGGATGCTGCCTGACCTGCTGCGCTTTTCCAGCAACACATTTTCAGCTCTGATCTCCAGCATCTGCAGTCTTCACTTTCTCCTGGATATGCAGTAAAGCTGTTATGGTGGCAATATACTCTCATGTAGTGCAATAGACTTCTCTACATTCCACACACCTTCCACCCGAGACTTTGTGCATATTTTTACCAGTTATTGATGCAAACTTTCTTTGCAGTTCAAAATAGACAGGTGAAATTGGTGTTATGATTTTATAACAGTAAATTGGAGAGAGAAAAATAGAGTTAACATTTTGAGTCCAGTAACCCTTTGTGAACTTTATATCTCTCTCCACAGATATGCCAGACCTGCTGAATCTTTCCAGTACTTTCTGTCTTTGTTTCCAAATTCCAGCAATTACTTATTTGATTTTAGTTGAGTAAATCCCGACAAACTTAAAATTGTGGTTTGAACATTCTTCACAAAATGATTGATTAGCAAGTATGAATAGGAAGGGTTTGGAGGGATATGGGCCAGGTGCTGGCAGGTGGGACTAGATTGGGTTGGGATATCTGGTCGGCATGGACGGGTTGGACCGAAGGGTCTGTTTCCATGCTGTACATCTCTATGACTCTAAGTAAATGAGAGTAATGCAGAAAATTCTGGAACAATTCGAGAGTTGAGTACTGTGTTGGGACTAGAACTGCTTTCTTCATTGATGACGGAACAAAACATCTTTCTCACCTATATCTATCTGATGGTATTGTAAAACCAAATGGATCCGTTCTCGAAACAATGCTTATAATCATCATGAGGTGGAGAAGCCGGTGTTGGACTGGGGTGAATAAAGTTAAAAATCACACACACCAGGTTGCAGGTTTCAGTTCATTAATGTATAGATCCCTTAACTTCTTTTCCAGAACTCTCACCTTTAATACATTGTCTGAGCTGAGATGTCACTTTTTTATAATAAAACCTTAAGTTATCTCAAGAATGTGACTTAAAAGAAGTTCTGGGATTTACATATTAATGAACTAAACCCTGCAACCCATTCTAAAAGATGAAAGACTTAACAGCAATCCAGGTTTGTTCAACATATCTTTTAATTGCGTGACACTGTGGTCTTTTGCTATAAATTCTGTATCTTATGATCCTGCCCCATTTGTTAGGATGAAGGAGGAGTGCTCTAAAGGTTAGTACTTTCAAATATACCTTTCGGACTACAACCTGGTGTTGTGTGATTTTTAACCTTTTTTTAAATAAAACCTTTAGTTATCTCAAGAATATGACTTAAAAGAAGTTCTGGGATTTACATATTAATGAACCAAAACCTGCAACCCATTCTAAAAGATGAAAGACTTAATAGCAATCTAGGTTTGTTCGATATGTAATTTCAATTGCTTGACGCTGTAATTTTTTGCTATAAATTCTGTGTCTTATGGTCCTGCTCCACAGGCACCTGATGAAGGAACAGTGCTCCAAATGCTAGTACTTCCAAATAAATCTGTTGGACTATAATCTGATGTTGTGTGATTTTTACCAATAATATTTATATTTTGAAGGAAAAAATTTGAATAATTTTGACCTGCATGTTTCAGGGTTTTACTATTGATTTTGGATCTCCAGCATGATAAAGATTATGATAATTATTATTTTAATTATCAGACAGCCTGATAATGACCACACAATTTAACCTAATTTAACACTGAGTTGGGACCTGAGCAGAGTGTAGTGTGCCACACTAATGGGCAGGAAATGTGGGAGACTGGGGAAACATGTGGGAATATCCTCGTGCAAGATTATGCGTCATTGTTATTTCATTGGTAGGTTTTTCTGTTTTGCATGTGAATGATGGGTGTGCTGTGCACCTATGTGGCATGATATCAATTTGACAACAGATAATGTATAGATGGAATCTGGATGACTTTGTGAGCATTGTGGGTGACAGACATATTTTGAAATGGAAGCAGAAAAGGCAAATGATAAGTCCTGGTTTTACGAGATGCCCTTGATGTAATGTATGTGCAGTAAAGACGAGGAAGGTGGCTCCATATTGTAGAAAGGGCAAGAAGCAAACCTAATGCTGTGAGGAAGAAAGCAGCTTAGGTGTGGCTGGAAGAGGACACCAACAAGATTGTGGTGCCCTGTGGCTGGAAGCAATTTAATTATCTTGGCCAAATTAGGAAATGTGAGCTTATGCACTGACAATCTGTATTTACCATCCCCCCAACTCTTTCTTGTTGAATGTAGTCCATCACAGCACTTACACCAACTTTAGTTCAAAATCTTGTTTCAATGTACTTCCTCACTTATCCCTTTCTCCATCCACCACTGCCACTCACTCACCACCCCTTAGTGAGGTCATCTGACTCTCAAATGAAAAACTGTGTCATCTGTTGTTGCACATAATCCAACTGGATGCATTGCATCCATCAGACATATGCATGGAGTTGTAGATCCTCATAGATCTATTGCCTTGCAAGAAGATGGAGGACAAGAAATGGACATCACACCATGTTCAGTTGACATCAGAAGAACAAGATTCAATAGAGAAGTGCTAGACCTCTAAAGATTGGAAAGGGGGGTGCTCAGACCTCACTGTTGCATGGTGGCAGCATTAGATAGCTCCAAACCATACCTTGTGCAAGACCAGATGAAGTTGACAACATGAAATGAATAGGCAAATTTAAGAGGCATTTAGACAGACCAATGAATGTGCAGGGAAGAGAAGCATGCAGACCATGTGCAGGCAGATGAGATTAGTTTATAAAAGCATCATGGTCGGCACAGACATAGTGGGCCAAAGGGCCTGTTCCTGTGCTATACTCATCTATGATTTAAATAGGGTCATCTTAATTACTTGAATTTCAGTGTTTTTTACACTCAAGAGACAAAATTGGATCTTTCTCTCTTCCTGGCTATAATTTGAGCAGCCTGCTCCTATTGCAGATAGTGTTTCTTCAGAGGTACTGACTCTTTGTGAGGCATTGTCATAGCAGGGACCAGAGCATTATGGGTGAGAGATGTATTTTGAAATAGAGACAGAAAGGGGAGAGGACAAGTCCTGGATGAATGAAATGTTGTCCTTGATGTAATGTGTGTGCAGTGAGGGCATGATTATGCCCTGGGCTTGGAATTTGTGGGGGTGGGGAGGTGGGAAAAAAGGGGCAAGTCACATCATTGTTCCAACAATGGGAATCTTTCTCAAACTCAGGCTGGGACCGGGATTAGTCGAGTAAAATGGGTTAGAACACAATTGTTGGAATTTTCCATTGGCAAATGGCTCCCCATTCTGGGATCTGTGTAAAATCTGCAAACTCATTTTCTGTCACAGTTGTTCTCTGTCACAAACCAGATTTCCATTGAACTCCGAAGTTTCACATCCAGTGTAAGTAATCCATTTGGCCCCTTCACCCTGCCCTGCCAGTTGATAAAATCATGAGTGATCTGATCTGACTGTGGTCTCAACTCCAATTACCTGCCTAATCTCCCAACAATCATCAACTCCCTATTACTTATAAAAATGTGTCTAGTTTTGCAGATTGGAATTCTATGGACCCTCTGAGAGGAAAAAGAACTCCTTATCTCCATCTTAATGTAATGAACCTTATTTTCAATGCAGTGTTTCCTGACAAAGGGAGTAGAGAGATGTGGAGGGACGAGAAACGTGGGGAGGGTGTGGGGGGGGGGGGGGGGGAGGCAAGGAAGGGAATCAGAGGGGGTAGAGTGAGGAGGGGGGGACACCCCCTCTACTGATCTCCCCCTCTCATGAAGGTATCCTAAAATCCGGCTTCTGACCCCCTCCTGCCATCTCTGGGCTCTCCTGTCTACTGACTCCTCCCCAGCCCCTCCAAGGTTCTGACTCCCTCACCCCCACCACCCAACCCCAGCCTCCTTCTGGGTCCTGGTCCCATCCCCAGAATCTGTGTAAGTGTGCATGTGGAATTTAAAACGGTGCATAACGTGTACACCTACACAGACTGTCTTCAAACTGCATCCCTTCAGCCTAATCCCTGTCATAAGAGGGAACATCCTTTCAGCTTTCATCTTGTTGATTTCCTTTAGTTGTTTTCATAGGATTTCTTAGAAACTGCCTGCAGTAGATGCAGGCCTAACTTTCTTCTTAAGGTAACCCCCTCATCCCAAGAATCAGTCAGATCAATTGAGTCACACAAATAATAATATGCACTCATGGCTGTGTCTGACCCCGTGAAGGTGATTCCCACACCATGCCCCCTACCCTCCATGCCGTCCACATGTCTCTGCATCTTTGAAAGTCTTCAGTGCAGTTCTTCTGTTTTTGTTATGTTGAGGTATCCTCATTGTCTCTGCAGTGCCTTAAAAACACTTGCTTCTCCCAGCGGGGCTGCCAAACAAGCCATGAAAGATTTTACTTTTAAAGTGGTCATTTTGAGGGCTACTTTTGATCTTTGTGTATTATATTTTCATTTTCCAGGATAGTATTTTAATTTTCACTATCACCTTTATGAGGTGATGCATTCATCTCTTTTTGGAGCAAAGTGCAAGTCCTGTCAAGGTCTGTGGGTTTATTTTAGTTGCAAGGATCAACGAGCTTTCTTCATGTTACCAAACTCACCTCATTCCTGATGAAGGGCTCCTGCCCTAAATGTCGATTTTCCTGCTCCTCGAATGCTGCCTGACCTGCTGTGCTTTTCCAGCACCACTCTAATCTTGACTCTGATTTCCAGCATCTGCAGTCCTCACTTTTGCCGAGTTGAGTCATCATATTAATAGCCATTTATGCCCTCATGGCGAATAGTGCATTCGATTTCCACCTCATATTACCACACGCCATTTCTAGTGCAACTTTCCCCTGAGCAGAAGCCCTCCATAAGACCAGCATCCTTTGTGTCTGTGCTATCCTCCCAAGTCTGTTGTGTCCCAGGAGTGCTGTCACATGGAGGCTGTGATGTTTGGCTGTGGAAAGAATGGAAAGATGGTGGAGATGGGGAGGCTGGCACCATGCTTCCCTAAGAGAAACCTGGAGGTGCTTGTGGATGGAGGAAGGGATTCTTCTTCCTGGAGGGCTGGCAGAGAAGGTCACACCCCCAGAAGTGGACAAATTGTCACTTCCAGCGTCTGGGTCAATGTCGGGTGATTTGTCCTGATTAATTGCTCTACTCAGATGTTGTAGCATTAGACACAATCAAGTGGCTTTGCTCGATCATTTCAGAAGGTATTTAAGAGACAACCACATTGCTGCAGGTCTGGAGTCCCACGTATGTCAAGCCGGGTGAGGACAATAGTCTACTTTCCCTAAATGAACAAGATGGATTTTTACTGCAACTGACAGTGGTTATATAGTCCACATTAGATTCGTTTTTAAAAAATTCCTGATTTATTAATTGATTTGAAGTTTCACTATCGGCTGAGCTGTGATTTGAACCCTAGTCCCCTGAACAACAGCCTGGGACTTTGGATTACTAGAGCAATGACAAGGCCACTTCCATGAAGAGGACTATGTCAACTATCATGAACCTGCATGTCATTTTGCCACTTACCCACTCTTTTTGGCCCACTTGTAAACTGAGTCAGCTGTTTACATCCCGCATTGTTCAAATAACACCACTAAATGTAGTTCTCTATTGCCTGTACCTCTACTCAATTCATTTCCTCAGACATGCAGCCAAGTAGGGTTAGTGCAACAGAAAAAAAGTTCATTTGGCAAATCAACAAACACATGGTAGAAATGGAATAAACATAAATAGACTGATTTGGCATTTGTGGAGAGAAAACAGAATTAACATTTTGAGTCCTGTGACCCTTCATTCTGACAAAGGGTCGCTGGACTCGTAACTTTAATTGTTTTTCTCTTTACAGATGCTGCCAGACCTGTTGAGTTCCTCTAGTGATTTCTGCTTTTGGTTGTTTTCAGATCTGCGGCATCTGCAATTCTTTGTTTTATTTTAGTAAAAGTGCAAGATTGGCTGGATCCTATCACATCCTAGGAAGTCCTGCGACAGAGGGCAGGGGGATTTGGCCAGTAACGTCCAATTAAGAGAGATCCTCCAGGACCACGATTTAATTGATAACAATAGCCCACGTCTATGATCTACCTGCGAGTTGTCAGCCTTCGGCAATACCACAGAGAGTAATGGCCATTGCTGGGGCTGCTCAGGGAAGCACCTTCAAAGTAAGGATTTTTTTTCAGTGTGGCGGGGGGTGTGTTAGGCAGACCTTGCAGATTGATGGGGTGAACCTTTCAGGAAAGTTGGGCCCTGGTTCTCTCTGATTATCTCACACCTTGGCCTTCCCAGGAGTCTACTGGAAAATACCATGTTTCTGGCAGACTCCTCATGTGGCAGAACCCATCACAATTCAGGGTGGGGGTATGAACTGGTCATTAGTAGAACAATTAATTGGCTTAACTCTGATTTCTCTCCACAGATGCTGCCAGACCTGCTGAGCTTTTCCAGCAATTTCTGTTTTTGTTTTTGTTTCTGATTTACAACATTTGTAGTTCTTTCAGTTTTTAGTCCAACTCCAACCAGCAGATGGCAGCACCATTGACGTTTCACCACTTGAAATACTTTGAGATGATAGTGAACCTTAGGACTACTCTCCCTGAATCTTCCATGTTATTGAGGCCTAATGCCTCTCAGCCCATTCCTAGAGGGCAGAAAGAATTCAGCCCCTTGTCAATCAAATCATAACCAGAGTTGATCAAAAGGCACTTTGCCACATTTTCAGAAAAAATGTTTATTGCAGATGGGATACTCTTTTATAAAAAGAAGAAATGTTTGCAGTGTTTGTGTTTTTTATCAGATGTGTGTCAAAGTGGGCTAACACATACAATTTATTTATGAGGGAGAGTGAGCTAGTTGCATTTTTGTTCCGTTTATGTCCAAGGAATATATAATTATGTCTCTAGTAATGCTTGGTGGCAATCATTGATCCTCCTCTTATCAATGGGAATTGTGTAAACTGTTCTACCTGGCAAAGAATTACATTGACACCATGGTCAATTCAATACCAGATTGACACATTCCCGACTGCTCACATGTCTGGGGTAATGGATTCTCATTTCAATAAATTTGAAGAAGAGAAAGAGGTTAGGAGTCAGACCTCAAGTCATCATCTGAACATTGATTCGTAGGGATGTTATTAGAAATTATTCTATAAACGAAATAGACTCTAATTTTCAAAGCCATGGGATAATCAAGGATGGCAGCATGGATTTATTAAAGATAAATTCTTTCTTTGATGAGATAACAGAGATGGTTGATGTAAGTTAATGCAGGAGATACTCTAAGTGTGGACTTTTAAAAACTATTTGATGAAGTGCTTCTCAGGAATCTTAAATAAATGATCAAACCCTCAGAAAATTAAGAGAAATATAATTGGTTCAATAGCAAGAAGGAAAGGGTGATGATGGTGGATGGATGCTTTTCAGATGGGAAGATGTTCATTGGCCTGGGAACATCACTGATCCATTGTTGGTCCATTTGAGTCCACTGCTGTTGCAATGTTAAGTGATTGACACTTGATGCAGGGAGCAGCATTTTAAAGCTTGCAGATGGTACAAATCTTTGTCAAGTAATAGATTAAAAAGATGATGGATTTAAGCCACAGGATGACAATAGATATGATGATTAAATGAGGAAAATCATCACTGACATATGAAGTAATGCATTTGGTCTGACTTAATTGGAAAGACTGTAAATTATAATTGTTACAATGTGAGAAGCAGAGATGAGCAGCAAAACCTTGTTGCTCATATACACAGAATTTTAAAGGAGGCGCGGCAAATTGTCAAAGTTAAAAGTCGTATGAGGTATTTCGATTTATAAATAGAGGAATAGAATTTAATAGCATTGCTAAAACTTCATTAGTCACTGGTTAGGCTTCAGTTGGAGTATTGTGGACAAATCTGGACATAACCTTTTAGGAAAGGCCTAAAGGGACAACCAGGGATTAAATAACTCAGTTTAAGAAGATATTGAACAGTTAGGACTGTTTTCCTTGGAAGAGAGAAGGTGTCGTGGACATAAGAGATTTGATCAAATAAATTGGAAAAGTTCAATCCCTCACTCGTGAGTGGGTGAGTACAAGAGGGAAAACATTCAAGAACATTAAAACAAGTTGACAGGGGAGCTGAGGAGAAATTTATTGTCTTGGAGAGTTGTTCGAATCAAGAATCAAGCTGGGCCTCAACGGCAGTGGAAATTGAATGCACCTCCAATTTGAAAAATGGGTTGGGTGTTTTGGGCAGGTACTTGAAAACGGGGAACTTAGACAAAAAGCAGGAATGTGGACTTAGCTATGACTATTCTTCAAAGAGCCATGGTGGGCTAAGTAATCTTCTTCTTCTGTGCTATCAGTTTCTATGATTTTATAATAATTGAAATACATTATACTTTTCAGGTTCTTTTTCATGTTATGACAGTATTTACAAAATAATCACAGATAACTTTTTCTGGATAAAGCAACATCACAGTCCTTAACTCAGGCTCAATATGAGAATAGCAAGGTACTGTAAAGTCATTTCAATAATCAATATAAACTGGTATCACGTCTTCAGTTCTGTGGTGTCAAAGCAAGTGGAGCATTACACGGACAGTGGGCTATCGGATGAAGTCAAGTAAACATAATTGTTTTCATGACTCTTTATTGCATCATTTCTTTTTGTACTAGCATAATTTCTACTGACAATAGATAAATAATTTTATTTTCCATGGTGATTATTACAGTGTCTGCCTTAGATCCTAAATTCTGGATTGCAATTCAGCAAGTGCTAAAGGGACCCTTCTGAACAAAGCCAATTCTACCGATCCCAAAAAAATCGTGTAATGCACCAGGGAGATCGATAAAAATGTTTTATTACCACAACTTTACATTTTAAAACATTTTACAATTTAAAACAAGTGAATAAATACAAGGTAAAAGGCTCAATAGTTTGGATTATTTTTATCTACTGGAATGGCATTCTTTAACATTGAAGAATAATTACTATGTGACTGTATCTACAATGCACACAGAAATGTACAGGTACACTTATTACTTAACTTGAATTCACTCAACAAGCAATTGACATTTCATTGACACACTTAAGTGCAGTTAAGTCTTTATTCCTATTTTGTTTGGAGAGAAAAGTTGTCTTGAAGAACAGATTGCAGCAGAGTCATTTGAGGAATTGACTTCAGAAAGGAAAGCAGATTTCAAAAGGTCGTGAGGGACAGAAGGGCAAGAGGTGCTGAGAAATTGTCTAGAAGGCAAGAGGGCATTTCTGTTGAGAAGAGCATCCACCTTTAAATTGTAACCTCATATTCACGTGCCTCCTGAAAATGAAACAACATACAGTAGATCATAGTGGTATTTTCATGACAAATGTACTCTCAACAGTAATGATAGGTTTTATTAATGAAAGCATTGAATGCCGTATTGATTAGCACAAGCATGCCATCTCCTCTCCCCACTATCTCTGATTGCCAAACCATTCTCCTGCAGAGATCTCCATGGCAACAATCAACAATGCATTGCGAACATAATTGTACACCTGTGAATAAAGATTGTGCATTTAAAAAATATTCATCTCGTTACTAGGTCGACAGATCCTTGGATGGAACAAATAATTTAACAGAGAAAAGGTTCAATGGAATGCTAAAAAGGACTGAACTGTAAAATTATATGATGTTCACATGCACACTCTCACAAGGAAGCTTCATATGCAGCTATTTTGGCTTCCGAACCATTGGAAAACCTCCAGATTTCAGAAGCTTATAGCTTTCAAACATCCAAATCAACACATTTGCATCCCCTGCATGTCCACTATAGTGCCAACTGGAAAATCTGCATTATTCAACCAGGAAGTGGAGGGTGTGAGTGTGAGGCAGGGGAGTGGTAGTTAAACAGGCAATAGCTCTTGGATCTACAGTAGACTCAGGAAAAAAAAACTTCTTGCACAACCTAGCTGCACATTTAGATGAATACTTTAAAAGTTACTTTGTTTGTGGCAGCCGACAGCCACACTGATAAAGATCACCTGTTAGACTGTGTTCAGATTTTGTATTTCTGAGCTTAGCTAGCTTTAGAGTCACCCTACTTCCAGGATTCTTCAGTATTTAGCTCTTTATTTACATGTAGGGCTAAAGACTGTTCCAGACTTAAGCTCTAGGCTTCAACTATTTGATGCTTTCAATATAACAGGCACCAGACTGATAATGACTTGTGTGCCCTGACTCCTGTATTGAAGGTTGAGGTACCTGTTCAATTCTGGAAAATAGGATGCAACATCAATGAACGTATCGGCCAGTGTGTGTACTCCGTAACCACATTTATATTGCAAATGACATTTCAGCGCCAAACATCCATTGTTTGTGATGGAAGTACAATTGTTATATCATCATACTGTTAAAACAAAACAGGCAAAATTCATGGTGTGTGTGGTATTTGCCCTGATTGCCACTGCTGGCACTTCATGGTATCTGCCAGCTACATTGATGTGGCACAGATGAGAGGTTGCTTGAGGTAGTTTGCTGCCAATAATTCTTCTTTCGATCTACAATGTGGGGACTTATCCAAGATAGACTGCATCTGAGATACTGCACAGACATTTGGTCTTTACCTCAGGAAAGATATTACCATAGAGGGAATGCAACTAAGGATCATTAAAGTTATTGAAAAATGTGTTGCTGGAAAAGCGCAGCAAGTCAGGCAGCATCCAAGGAGCAGGAGAATCGACGTTTCGGGCATAAGCCCTTCTTCAGGAATGAGGAAGGTGTGCCAAGCAGGCTAAGATAAAAGGTAGGGAGGAGGGACTTGGAGGAAGGGCGTTGGGAATGTGATAGGTGGAAGGAGGTTAAGGGGAGACCTGCTGCGCTTTTCCGGCAACACGTTTTTCAGCTCTGATCTCCAGCATCTGCAGTCGCCACTTTCTCCATCATTAAACTTGTTCCCAAGGTGGCAGATCTGTCCTATGAAGAGAGATTGGGCAGACTGGGACGATATTCTCTCGAAGTTTGAAGGGTGAGAGATGAACTCTTTCAAATTTTACAAAATACTTAAGGTTACAGACAAGGTAGGATGTTTCCCCTGGTCGGGAGGTCCAGAGACAAGGAGCACAATTTAATTATGCACAATTTAAGAAGGATGCCACTTCGATCTAAGACGAGGAGAAATTATTTTTACTCTGGTGACTGTGAAATATTGAAATTCTCTGCCACAGAGGGCTGTAGAAGCTTAGTCTTTGAGTATGTTTAAGGTGGAGGTTGATAGATTTCTGATTACCAATGGCATACCATGTGATGCATATGGAGTGTTCACTCAGTCATGATCATATTGAATGCATGAGAAGGCTTGACAGCAAGCTGATACTTATCTCCTGTTTTTATGTTTCTCTCAGTGGGACAGGATATACCGCTGTAGGATTTTCACAGAAGTGGCTGTTGTACCAATTAACAAGGTAGTTTTTGCATAAAGACAATAAATATAAGAACATTACAATCCAGTCATAATTACTTGGACTCTTTGGATCTGTAGAGAATATATTTGCTCCAAGTTCAGATTTGTGTATGACTCATTGTCTCCAACTGTATGTGGTTGACATTGGTAATTGATGATGGAATGGAACTAATGCAAATTTGACATTAGCTCATTCAGAAGCATTACCTTATACAACAAAGTAGGGAAACCTTGTGTTTGCATGTGTTTTTTTGATACACATGAACCCTTAAGGACCATAGTTAACTTGTATACATCTCTTACTAGCTATGCCCATGTTTGTAGTCATCATGTTTCTGGGTCAAAGGATTCCAGTTTCAACTCCCAGAGACTTCAGCATACATTGTGCACTGATAATGCACCGCTGAGGGAGTGCTGCACCCTCAAAGATGCTGTCTTTTACATAAGTTGTTAAACCAGGACCCAAATTGCCCTCTTAGCTATAAGTACAATATTCAGTTAGAGCATTTCAAACAAAAAACAGGAAATTTATTGCTGATGACCTGCCTAATATTTATTACATTATTACCTTTGGTAAAACACACTATCTGGTTGTTATGTTGTTGTTTGTGGGAATTTGCTGCACATACACTGCTGCTGTTTCTCCTTCCTTATCTTGGTGGCTATCCTTCTGTTATGAACCAGAATAAAGCCCCTCAAAATATATTATGAAGATAGTCTAGACCCCAGATTTTTAAAGGTAAGTGTAAGGTGTTGCATTTCAGATGCAACTGGATTGGTCAAACTACTCAACTTTAAGCAAGACAGACTTAATCTTTACTCTGCATTTAAAATACTGACAATAAAAATAAAAGAATTGGCTTAACTGTAACTCTAGCAAAATGCGAACCAAAATAATAGTTATATTAACTACTACTATTTAACTGTTCCAACATAGTAACATCCCATAAATACACGGTTGGCAAAGGCTAATTCAATAAAATCAATTGCGTCACATGCAATTCTAGCAGCAGGAAGAGAACCCCAATTTTTAGTTGTAACAAACAGAGGAATAAAAGCTTCCATATCAAGTTTAAAGACCACACCAACTGCAGAAAGCTAAAACTAAAAATCCTGGTTCTGTTGGAGCTTGGCCCCGCCCATTCAGGCTGCTTGTATTGTTTCAATTTTTAAAAAACCTCACAGCCTCTCAAGCTGTTTACTTCATTGGCTTTGAGCAGACTCTTTGGTACCTTTATCGCAAACTTTCTTCATAAATAAAACTAGGAGAAAATATACCTCTTAAAGCCATTGTATTGTCAGACTTCCAAAGTCCTTAATTGACTGTAAAGTGTCTTGGGACACCTTGTGGCTGTGAAAGGCACAATAGAAATGCAAGTCTTTCTTTTACTCTTTATTCTGTGCTTGTTTCTTTATTCATCATGGAATAGGGTGTTGTTAGCTTGGCAAGCATTTTATTGCCCATCCCGAAATGACCTTGAGACATTAGTGGTGATTTGCTTTCTTGAACTGTTGATTCTCTCGTGTTGAAGATGGATATTGCCTGGCACTTGTGTGGCATGAATGTTACTTGTCACTTATCAGCTCAAGTTTGATAGACACTGTCTGTAAGCAAACAAGATATTTCCCAGACACTCAGCAGCCCTGATGGGTACATGACCATGCTTATTAAACACCTCAGAAGGATTCTGTTACTCTCTGTGAATCTTACTGAGTTTCTGATGGAAATACTTTTGACTGAACAGACTGCTACCATTGTTCGATAAATAATATAAACTAATGCTGTTCAGATACATTATAACAGATTTGTGGGTACCATTTTCAGACACAGGTTCAAACAGCATAGCAGACAAATCTTAGCTTTTGAGGCTTTTACATTCCGAAGATGATTCCAGGACAGCCACTGATCAAATGCATGTTAGAATGTTGCATGTTTATTGCATGATTTACTGTATTCACAAATCTCACTGTTTATTTGTGTCATAAAGTACCTAATAAGGAATCTAAAAATTACACTTGTAAAGTATGGTGCATAGCTTATAAAACATCTTCAGTTAAGTTGTGCTTGCAAAAAGTTCAGAGAGCAGCAAAATAAAACACTCATTCAGTGTGTTTTAAGTTTGTTGTTGCTCTAAAGACCAACTGGCAAAGTTTCAGGTCCACAATTTAAAAATTCACTTGTTTTTCATCCAGCATTGTAACTAAAACTAAGTTTGGAAAAATGGAATAGCTTAAGATAGTTAGCTTGAAAGACTTGAAAGGCACAGTCAAAAAAGCAAAGAGACTGTTTGTGTTCGGGCAGAATTCAGCCAGACATTCCTGTTTGTTTTAATCCGCTCGACCATGACATGATGTGCGTAAGAGGTACGCTCCCAAAAGTGGGAAAGGCCAGAGATGAGACTGGAGCTCCATGCCTAATGAGAGAGTAGGATGAAATAGAAAAAAGGCACTTATGAGAATTATCAGGTTGATAATGCAGCTGAGAATCAGTTTGAATATAGGAAGTTCAGAGGGAAATTAGAACGAGACATAAGGAAAGAGAAGGCCATTTGGTCAAAAAGAAGTCAAGTTAGGTACATTTTGTTGAAACTTTTTGTTTTGCACTAATCAGGAATATTTTGCAGGAATACTGATTCAAGAGGAAACCAACATTTAAAGCTTGATAGTGCTGACTGGTTGTCAAACACACTCTGATTGGTAGAGCCATTGCTATAGAGAATGAATCAAATGGTACTGATGAACAGTTAATCGACAGACTTTGTCACAACTTTAAAACAAGAACAGGAGTCAGGGAATTTCCCTGAAAAATGAAAAGAGAATGGCTGTCACCTATTTTATTGAGTTGAAATAGATGCAGATCATGTAAGTCTACTTTCTGTCTGCAAAGTAGACAGGGTCCTGTGTGATAATATATGTATCTCCCAGTATATGCAAATGCACCACACACCAAACTTGGCTGACAATCCTAAATTGTCAACAAAATTCATCTCACATCCAAATGTTGTCCAATAGATGAATCGGAGGCTAGTTGACTATGGTCAGTACCTTACTTGTTGTGAACAGCAAAAGGGACATGCTGTTTGATACGAAACACCAGTCTTTGGTATGGTCAGTCTCCATGCTTGCCATTACACCAAAATCTGAAATTCACATTACACATTGCACCATAGAATTCTTACAGTGTGGAAGCAGGTCATTTGGGCCAATGAATCCACATTGACCCTCCAAAGAGCATCCCAACCAGATCCATCCCCCTAACCGATCCCTGTAATTTGCATTTCCCATGGCTAATCCACTTGGGCACTACAGGGCAATTTAGCATGGTAATTCCACTAAACCTGCACATCTTTGGACAGTGGGAGGAACCACAGCACCTGGAGGAAACCCACACAGACACGGAGAGAATGTGCAAACTCCACACAGACGGTTGCCAGAGGCTGGAATTAAACCGAGGTCTCTGGCGCTGTGAGGTAGCACTGATAGTCAGAATCCCTTTTTGGCTTGACAGCATCCTGTCAGTGCAACCATGTGCATTACTACTGCTTAGCAGTAACATGAAAGAGCTACCCTCGCCTGATGCTCAGTCTTTACCTCCTGGAGTAACATGGAGTGGAGCAGGCACTTTGCAGGGCCTTGACACTTTTCATAAGGTTAGTGATATAGAACTCCAACAAAATGTTTATCTTTTCAGCAATACCCAAAGAGAAACCCAATGATAATCAAGATTGCCAGCTTACATAAAATAGATCTCAAAATGTCTCGACAAATAATAAAATGGTAGCAAAGAGAAGGATGGGGCTGATTAAGGACCGAAATGTGATTTACGAATGGAGGTGGAGGTCATCGATGGCTGGGAGACCACATGTGGACCATGGTGCCAAAGTTCAGACAATCAGGTGAGACATCCAGTGAGGAGCTTCTCAATGCCATGACCACAAAAACCACATTTAATCTCTGATCCACTTATTGGATGCTTCTGAATTTCAAAGTTGCACTTTAGATCACACTGGTATCTTTGCAAGCTGGGAGAAAGTAAGGTCTGCAGATGCAGGAGTGTCAGAGTCAGAAAGTATGACACTGGAAAAGCACAGCAGGTCAGTCTCTATCTGAGGAGCAGGAGAGTCACTATTTCGAGCATAAGCCCTGGGACCGGCACCTGTGTTGTGGTGTCAATCAGGCTGTATCTTAGGGGTGCTTGTGCTCTCTCTTTTAGCACTCAGTCACTTTGTGTCTACACTAATATTCACAGCATCTCTGTCTTTTCTTTAAGTCTTTGCCCTATCATCTGTACCTTAAGACAAACAGCATTTCTGTCTTGCATGCTGTTTGATGTAGACACAAAGCCAGACAGTTGTCATGTTTCCCAGCAGTTATTAGTCACTGGATGGACATGTTCCTGTACAGCACTGTGTGTTGTCAATCTCACTGCTACTGCATATACCAGCAGGTTCCATTCCAAAGGCATGGGATGTGTGATAACCAAATAGTTGAAACTTTATTGCTGGAACAGCACAGCAGGTCAGGCAGCATCCAGGGAACAGGAGATTCGACGTTTCGGGCACAGGCCCTTCTTCAGGCCTGTGCCCGAAACGTCGAATCTCCTGTTCCCTGGATGCTGCCTGACCTGCTGTGCTGTTCCAGCAATAAAGTTTCAACTTTGATCTCCAGCATCTGCAGACCTCACTTTCTCCTCGAAGATGATAACCAAATAGCCATGTATAAAAATAAAAGCCAAGTCAAGTGTGGCTGCCATCAGTCGGTGGGTCCTGGCACAGTCAATCAGGGACATTAGATCAGAGTGGTGCTGGAAACGCACAGCAGGTCAGGCAGCATCCGAGGAGCAGGAAAATTGACGTTTCGGGCAGAAGCCCTTCATCAGATTCCTGATGAAGGGCTTTTGCCCGAAACGTCGATTTTCCTGCTCCTCGGTTACTACCTGACCTGCTGTGCTTTTCCAGCACTACTCTGATCTAAACTCTGGTTTCCAGCATCTGCAGTCCTCACTTGTGCCCAATCAGGGACATTGTCCACTGTCATGTCAGGAACTTAGAGTGGGTGAGTTGTCAGTTTGAGGCAGTCTGGTCTAATAGTCCATTTCACTGCAGTCCAGGAAGTGGGCCACAGTCAGTCAGTGGGTCCACTGCAAACAGTTAAAGGATTCAAGGATCACCAGTCAACAAGCTGCATAGAGATCAATCAAAGTTATGGTCAATCATCATTCAGTATTAGGGACTGGGAAGCGGACTGGGATGCAGAGTGGACAAGGATGGTGAAAGGGGAAATACAACATATAAGATGGGGGAGATGATAGTGCATGGGAGGACAGTGGGACTGAGGGAGGGGATGATATTAGCAATCACCGCCATTGTGGTTACCATGACTTTGTTCCCATTATCGAAGTATCTAAGCCATACGTTGTAAAACTCCTAACACAGACACCTCCAGGATCCCAGCTGTTACATTATGTCAATCAGGAAAAGATCCATTTGTGCAAACTCTGCTTTCTGCCAGCCAGACAATTCTCTATCCATGCTAATATGTAACCCCTGTATCAGGAACTCCAGGTTTGCAAACAACAGTTCACATGGCACCTTGTCAAATGCCGACCGGAGATCCAAGTACAGCACTGTTTTACCCACTGTGAATGTTACCACTTCAAAGAATTTGAAGAAATTGGTTCCAAAGACACTGGGATGGTTGCAGAGAAGGTTTATGGCAAACATCCGGGACTGAGGGATTTCAGTTTTATGGATAAATTGGTGAAGCTGGGACTGTTCTTCTGAAGGACTGAAGGTCGAAAGGAAATTTAATAAAAATGTTTATAATCATGAGAAATCTAAGTGAAGCAGCTAGGGAGAAGTTGTTCACATTGGTGGAAGGGTTGAGAAAGAGAGAACACTGATTTAAGGTGACTGGCAAAAAAACCCAAAGGCTATAGGAGACAAAATATTTTTATGTAGTGTGCACTTCGGATTTGTTATTTACTTTTGAGAGTGTGGTAGAGACAGATTCAATCAAGAGGGAATCTGAAGAGAAAATATTTGCACAGTGACAGGAAAGTGGCAGGGCAGCAGGACGAACTGCATTGTTCCTACACAAAGCCAGCATAGATACAAACAGCCAAATGGTCTCCTTCTGTAATGAAAACAGAAAGTACTGGGAAAACCCAGCAGTCTGGCAGTTTTTTTGCGGAGAGAGAAACAAAGTCAAGGTTTTGAGTCTGATATGACCCTTCTTTGTAAATCGGTAGGTAAGGTAGATTTAATCTGCAGCAAGGTGGATTAACCATGGGAAATGCAGAGATAGGGTAGGGGGTGTGTCTAGGTGGGATACTTTTCAGAGGGTCAGTGTGGATTCGATGGGCCAAATGACTGCTTCCATACCGTAGAGATTCTACGATTCAATGATTCTAACTGCATGTTCCGAAGAAGAATTATATCAGAGTTGAAATGTTAATTCTGTTTCTAACCCCCTCAGGTCCTGCCAGACCTGCTGAGTTTCTCCAACACTTTCTGTTTTTCCTTCAGATGTCCATCTGTGACTGTACTTTGCTTTTATTTGATCTTATTCTAAGTTGTGACCATTTTAAAATTTCAATCCGAAGTAGACAATATGTGTCAAAAACAACTACATTCTTCCCTGTACTCAAGGACAGCCACAAGATTGTTCATGTCAGTTGCTGGATCTAAAAGTGATAAAATAGCTGGATGATCTATCACCAGAAGGAGTGTATCTGAATGTGTCACAGAAAGTGCACATCATAATTTAGTGCTTTCAGTGTATTGTGTGACAGGAATGCACATTTGGAATTTGAATGAGGTCTATTCATCCAAATTGTAACTTGTACGATTTTCTATCCATTGAAAAGAATGGATGCAAAAATGTCCAGGTCACAAAATTGATTGTGCAAAGAACTGTGTTAATAGACAATAGACAATATGAACAGGAGTAGGCCATTTGGCCCTTCGAGCTAGCACCACCATTCATTATGATCATGGCTAATCATCCACAAACAGTATCCTGTTGGTGCTTTATCCCCATAACCCTTGATTTTCCACTACCTTTAAGAGCTCTACCCATCTCTTTCTTGAAAGTATCCAGAATCTTGGTCTCCACTGCCTTCTGGGGCAGAGTGTTCCATATACAGAGGAACCTCAATTATCCGAATACCAATATCTGAAAATCGGATTATCTGAAGGAGATCTCGAGGTCCCGATAGAAACATTACATCAAAACGTGTTTCCAACAGTGATCGCGTCTTTTGTTTACAGTGATTAAACAGGCACCGTCTCCAAATGACTGACCTCCTGGTCTCTCTCTCTCTCCCCCCACACTTTCCCTGGAGTTCTACGGAGGGGTGTACTCTAACCCCCTCTCCCCTCTTCCCCAGATAATGTCTCGAACATTGCCGTGTACAGGGCAAAAATGGAACCTGTCAAAAAGTTGCAGTAAAAAGGTGTGTGTGTGTGTTTGTGTGTGTGTGTGTGTGTGTGTGTACACGCGTGATGTTTGGAGACTTACCCCACAAAGGCAGCTGCAACAGCAGCAGCAGTCATGTTGTTGGTGCACAGTCTGGCTGCCCCGGACAGGGGGTGGGGGTGATAGGGGCCCTCAGGGGAGGGTAGGTAGGGAGCGGTGTTGGGTGGTGTTGGACGGGGTTGGGGTGCAGGGGACAGGGTTGGGGGCAGTGTTGGATGGGGTTCTGGGGTGGGGGTAGGTGGGAGTGCAGTGTTGGGGGCAGGGGCGGGGTTGGACGGGGTTGGGGGCAGGGGCAGGAAGGGAGTGGGGTTGCACAGGGTTCTGGGCCAGGCGAGGTGTGGTGTTGGAGCTGGGGGCTCGCGCGCTTTGTGCTGGGGGGTGGGGGGGACAGGGTTGGATGGCAGGGGCAGGCAGTGGGCGGGGTTGGACAATGTTCTGGGAGTGGGCAGGGTGCGGTGTCGGGGGCGGGGGCTCGCACGCTTTGTTTTGGGGGGAGGCGGAGGCTCACGTGCTGTGTGCTGTTTCTAGTCTCCTAAATGGGGAGCAGACTTTAAAAACTCCGAGCCCCAGTGGAAGGGCATTAACTGAATAATCGATTATCTGAACGAAATAGTGCCCGCCCATCTCGTTCAGATGTTCGAGGTTCCCCTATACCTGTATCCACCACTCTCTGGGTGAAGAGTCAAATTCTCTATTTGTAAATCTCAGTGACCACAGTGCTCACTTGTGCATTTCTGCAGTGTTCCTCATGTACAAAAAGATATTTCAAAGTAACTAATGCTAAGGGGGAATAAATAATATTTGCTGAGGTGAGAAAGAGGAACTGCAAAAGATCCAATAATGTAATCAAACAAAAAAAGTTTTGAAATAAAACAGTCAATCCTGAATGCTCACATCAGGCCTGGCAACATCTGAGAGAAAAATAGAGTACTGCCCAACATGCAAAACATCACCAGTCTTTTCTGCTTTCATTTCAGTTTTCTCAAATCTGCAGCTGTTTGCTTTTATTTGAGAAAGATATTTTTGAAAGTGCAAGTTACAAATGCAATGGAAAGAGGTGGTAAGCCACAATCGTGGGCATAATGATTGACGAAGCAATCATCCATAGTGGAGCAAAAGGACTGCAGATCAAAGGGGAAGATAATATTTCACACGCCATGATTAATAGTTAACTTAAAATCAGCATGTACACTGCCACAGGCAATAAAATGTTTGGAATTCACAGTGTTTGATGCCATTTATAACTGTGGTCCTCAGAACTGCAAGTTATTAGGACAGAGGCATACAAATCAGGATATGTCTTATATTGGACATTTTCATACAGGGAGCTAACAAGTGCTATTGCTTGGTTGTTAACATTAGGACCTCCAGTTATATTGTTTTACCCTTAACTAAGCATTGACATTGATTTCTAAATGTGGCTTGATTGTCAATAATGTAGCGTACATCTTAGAGCTTTGTTTAGTTTTGTCATTTTGATTTCTAAATATGGCTGCACTTCTTTACTTTTTTTGCTTCAGCAATCAAAAACATTCAGACATTGAGCAACTTAAAGCTGAGGGGTGGACTGAATATCCTGGAGAAAAATCTTTCCCAAAATGTTGACCAGAAAGAACTATTTTAGGGAGATTTGCCAGACCAAATGGACATAAATATTCAGTGGACATAAGTCTTCAGGATGTTACAGTTCTTTCCTAAATGGTTGTCTGGAGTTAGATTTTGATTGTGGTTTTTAAGGCAAACAGGTGAGGAGAAAAATTGCTTTCAAATGCCAAATTTGGTCACCTGATCGCAGGGCACACAAATTTAAGAATCCATTATTTTCCCCATCTTCTCCATGTGCTGTTGTGAGTTTTTAAAGTAGGTGTAATCCAGGAGCAGAAATTCAAGGTTTGAAGTAAATCAGTTTTCCAATTAACCTAACTCCACAGGGAACCTTTCTTCATAAGTGGTAAAACAAAGAATGTAGTTTGAGATTTCTCTGAGAGAAATGGAAGTAGAAATGCAATTTCTACACCTTGTCCACAGCATGTTGTCTTTGAATTTGATCTTTTCCTTTCCTTTATAGATAGCAGAATTCTTCAGTGAGATTCCATTAGTAGTTCCTGATGATTATCTCCATAATGGTTCAATATAAACGTTCAAACAATTTGCAGAACTTTTTCCCCAATATTTTATCAAACCATTGAATTTGAAATTGTCTTACTGTATAAATCTTCAATTCTAAGACTTTATTGACTAGCTTTACAGGAAGGTTTTGTGGAGAAAGACTTTTATTGCTGTGTTTGGAGGCATGATATTTCTACTAGTCACTGAATCTGTTAGTTGGGGTCATAAATTGAAAATAACTGCAAAAAAGGAGAGATTTAATGTTTTTGCTTTAACACAATGGGTTGTTATTTCAAGCAATATCCTTTCAGAAACAATTGAGGTGGGATCTGTAGTGATTGTAATGAGGTCAGCCATGTGGACCTCATAGAATATGAGTTCCCCCTGATGGAGCTGTTAGCCTTAGCTGACAGATAAGATCAGGAGTGTTGTAAGCATTGCCCTTATCAGGCTTTACTTGGTAATGGTTCACTGGTCACATGGGCGTTTTTTCACGTGTGTAAATGTTGAATAAAGTTCTTGCGCAATGGTAAAATAAAGAATCGATGTATCAGACCAAAAGAGAAAATGCTGGAAAATCTCAGCAGGTCTGGCAGCATCTGTAAGGAGAGAAAATAACTGAAATTTCGAGTCTAACTGACCCTTTGTCAAAGCTGATGTATCAGACATTCTGTTCACTCTGAGAGCTGGCGGTGAGGGAGTTGGATCAGTGTCAAGAGCTCTCCATGTGTAAATAAAGGGTGACTTGATGATGGGATACTGGCCTCTGTGGAGTTATTTAAGGACCATTATAATTTTAAAACATCAATGGGGTAAAAGAAAAGAAAACCTGATGGTATAGCAAAAAGCGGGTGAATGGAATTAAGAGATTACTTCTTTCAGTGAACAGGTGTGAGCTGAATTGACTTGCGTCGCATGGTAAAGTTGAAGGATTCAGGGCCAATGGTCCATGTAAAGCAAGATATGCGAGACAGTCTCAGTAGAATCAGTTTGGGAATTTTAAGTAGGTCAGGAAGCAAAGGAGGGAAGACTCACTAGTTTGGGTTTTCAGGAAATAATGGACACAGTCTGTGACAACTCCTATGAGACCCATGCGGAGTCACTAATGAATCTCCTCATGGGACTCACTGGGTTCCCTCAGTAACAGGAATGGCATGCCCAGCTGGAACTCATTGCCTAAGCCCTTTTTATTAGATTATTACATCAATTTGATTTATTGAAAATAGGTTAAAAAAAACCCATTCATGTATTCTTATGTCGCAGTGATAGCTTCCTAACTTTGAGTCGGGCGTCCTTGGTTCAAGTCCCACCTGCTCCAGAGGTATACAATAACATCCTTGAGCAGGTTGCTCAGAAAATAGGTTAAAAACAAAGCAGAACTTGGGGTCATGCCTGCCCTTTTTCCTGGGATACGTTTATGCCCAGGTGCTGTTGGTGAGGAGCATGTGGTGTCCATTGATGCCTTTAGTGTGAGGTGGGGTGTATTTCCAACTCCATTTTGATTTAGTCCCATCCCGTTCTCCCTGCCACCCCCTTCACTTTTGATCATTAGCATCACCCATAATGCGCTTTGCTTGTCCACCTCTAACCAGCTGCATGGGTGATGGTAATCAAGAGGAAAAAATATGCAAAGGATGTCATGGTGATATTGATGGTGGGAAAGTCGCTCAGTTGTGCATGTAGCAATTCTGGGAAGAAAAGATAAAAAAGAGAGGTCCTGGCAGTGGGCTGTGAAAGGGATCATATCTGCTGACTGTTCTGCCCCTTTTCAGCAGTGATGTTTGTGCCCGGGTGTCCCCGGAGAAGAAGCGTGCGGTGTCCAGGAATGCACTCAATGCCTTTAGAGAGAGGTGGACACTGAAGAGGATACAGTTCTTTATTTCTCCTTCCAACTGCATTTTGATTTTGTCCCTTCCTTCCCTCCCTACCTCCTCCTCACTTTTGGTGGTTTACATTGCCCAAAGTGGGCTTTGCATGTAAATATTTATTTGGCTACATGGATGCTCTATTGATGGTGGTTAGTGTTTAAAAAGTATAAAGCAAGTCAGATGGCTTTTGTGGCATAGTCATCCGTACATCTGGACTAGGTGACCCAAGTTCAAGTTCTACCTGTTCCAGAGGTGTGTAATAACTGCTCTGAAGAGGCTGCTTCAAAATGTCTAAAAACATATAAAGCAGTATCAGGAGAGCCACTGTGGCACAGTGGTAGTATCCCACCTCTGGGTTATGGAGGCCTGGGCTCAAATCCCACCTCAAATTTAGAGTTGTATAATAAAATCTCTGAACAATATGATTAGAAATACATCAAAAAAGCAGACCCAGAATTTAATCCCTTCCCGCTCTCCTTCCCCCTCCATCACTTTGATGGTTTGCATTGCTATAATGGGATTTGCATGTAAATTTCTAATCGGCTACATGGGTGATTTACTGATGGTAATTAATAGTCAAGGACAAAAGAAAACTCATGGTGATTTGGTGGTGGGAATGCCATTCAGTAAGAACACTTCTGGATATAAAAGAAATAGAAATAAAGCAGACCCAGGGATGAACCATCTGTACCAATCTGTGACTAGCCCATGTACACCATGAGTAGTGGCTCTTTTTTAAATGATATTCCTTTCCAGTCAGGCTTTCTGAGTTATTATAGAGTCATAAAATGGGAATCCACAAAATGTTGATAAATATTCAAGAATCTGGTGTCAGTAGCACAGAATTTAACAGTCAGGAATTACTCCAGGCCCTGGTTGGTGAAAATAGGCAAACCAAAGCCCTGTTATATGCATGGGAAAAATGGGGAATGGGATTCACAATGTACAATTAGAAATCCTGAATTCAAACTAATCAAAATGGCATGAGGAGCCCTCTTGTGGCACAGTGGTAATGACCCTATCCCTGCACCAAGAGGCCCAGGTTCAAATCCCAACAGCTCCAGATGCTTGTAATACTACCTATGAACAGACTGATTAGAAAAAAAAGACTAAAATTAAAAAACATAAAGATGGCACTTGGTGTATTCAGTCAGTGAAAACTGTGGATCTTGATCATTAAACCCAGAATAAAAGTAGGCACAAACTTGACTTACAAAACACAAACAACAATTTGCATTTATAAAGAAGCTTTAGGATTTTTACTGGAATAGAACATCCCAAAGCCCTTCACAGGGGCATTAGAAAATAAAATATGACACTGAGCTACACAGGGAGATATTAGGGCAGATGACCAAAATCTTGATTAAAGCCGCATGTGTTAAATGGAGTGTTTTAGCAGGAATTCTAGATCTTAGGGTGAAGGTAGCAGTGCGGGTGTAATTGAATTCAGGAATGCTGTAGGGGTTGGAATTAGATGAGTAAAGATATTTCAGAACTTGTAGGGCTAAAGGAAATTAGAGATAGGGAAGGGCCAGGCCATGGAGGAATTTGAAAATGATTGGAAATGAAATCTACTGAACAGTATCACATATGCAACTAAATAAGTATTAGCATGACAATGAAAAAAATTGTGCTCAGAACTTGGACAATTGTGGCACAGTCATATTTATTGGCCATATCTTATCAACCTGTTAAAGTGGAGATCAACATTCTTATTGAATGACCCTTTTTCTCCATAGTAATGATGCTCCCACAATGGTATGGTTACAATTATATGATATTGACCCACTGTCGATAAAGAAACAGCAATATATGTCCATCAGAATATTGGGCGACTTGGGGGGGACTTGGAGATGGATGGTATTCGTGAGATATTTCTGCTTCATTCCATCTTGCTGGTGGAGGTCATTGGAATGGAAGTGAGCATTTGTATGCAGATCATGTTGTTCAATAGAATGCTGACTATTTATAGGTGTGTCGACAATGATACCGTTTGAGTTAATGCAGCAATTTTTAGAAAATGCATTATGCTCAAGCGATATAGGTCAATGTAATCTAAGCAATGGAACATATCTATTTAATGCACATCTTTCAGCATCCAGGAACAAAGAAAACAAAGTACTTGACGATCAAAAACATCAAGGCACTCTTTTTGATCTTATCATTTTACCAGCAAATACACAAATAGGCTAAATGCATTTAATTTCAGGTGCGATTATGTGTGTTTAGATCATGTGCCTCAATGCTGGTGTTAATTATTGACTTACTAAGGAGCAATGTAGTTAGCTACATCAGGATTCCCAGTTAGTTACATCAGGATTCCTAATGACCTACATGCGGCAGGTGCCATCATGTTGCTGATTTGAGACCGATCAATGCTAGAGGGACTTTTGAGAGGTCACCTTTTGAACCAATTTTTGGAGAATATTCACTTTTAAACTTGCGCATATTGCAATGATCTTGATAGGGTTACACCAGTTAATCTTCTTCTCAATGAAGTCTGACCCAAAACTACATGTTGATGTTGGACCCAGGAAATGATGGCACCATTAAAGCGCCAGGGAAGGTGATCTTGCTTAAGATGGGAATTATGTGCCATGTTGGTCCAAGTATGAATTCAGTGTCTGAGCAGCATATCAAACAGCACATGGGTGCTGAAAGAGAAGTCTTGGGTAAACATTTAAATTGTTCTCAATGCGACCTTTTCACCTCCACTTTATTTCCCAGAATGAGGATAATGCAAATGTTCCACAGTAACTAGCTTCTCATTGATGCTTTTTCCTGAAACTGGAGTAGCCACTCTATTCCCTTCCTGAACCATGCTACTTCCATGTGACAAGAAAGGTTGTTTGAGTGCACAAGCCAAAAATGCAAATGAATTTATCTCTCATTTTCAGGCATATGGCAACCGAACTACTAGCATTGTTCTCACTGAGTAATTGAGTCCATTGTTCAGTGGATGGTATTTTATTAATCTGAGATTGATTGCATTATTCACAATTGCCTGCCTTCTTATGTTGCAGCATTGAGCGGATATGTATCCCTGCATTGTGAGAGTCAACTTTCTCAGCTCTCCTAGAATGTAAAAACAATAAACCTGGCAAATAGGCTAAAGTGGCTCAACTGGTCTTGCAGTTATTTTCAATCAATCTGTTTGGATTTTTATGGTATAACTCTGGTGGAACTTGAACTTGGATCTCCTGGCCCAGAGGTATGGACACTACTACTCAGTTCCAAGACCCCTTCTGACTGGGCTTGCATACCTCCAAATAGGGGTCCAGAATGACCAGTATATTCATTTCCAACTTTGTTTTACCATTTAATCCCTCTGGATTGCAGAGGACGTTCAGATAGTTGAACACTGGGAACGTTCACAGAAGTTGCTCTGAATCTGGCACAAGTTTTCTGGGATCTGGGAACAAAGGCAGCAACTGGTGCCACAGAGGCAGGAAGCCAATGAAGACTCATTCAGATGCCACACTCCAAAGGAGAACAGCTCCCCACTGTCAGAATGGTCTCTTAATGGTTGTGAAACCTGGCAGCTCCTTAGCTAGCAGCCTCCTGGAGGTAGGCCAGAAAACTCGCTGAGCCACACACCATACTCCAATGAAGGAGCCATTACCAGTCCAGTGGAAAGGTGACCTTCCCATAGAATAATCCTCCTTATTCTCAAATTTGCAGAAGATATCTGAGAATCCTTCCATTTGGAGGCAACCTCATTCTTGTATTTTTGCCTGAGCAGCCCCCAGTTAGAGTCATAGTCATAGAGATGGGCAGCACGGAAACGGACGCTTTGGTCCAACACATCCATGCCAACCAGATATCCTAACATAATCTAGTCCCAATTGCCAGCATTTGGCCCATATCTCTCTAAACCCTTCCTATTCATATACCCATCCAGATGCTTTTTAAATGCTGTAATTTTACCACTCTCCACCGCCTCCTCTGGCAGCTCATTCCATACACGCACCACCCTCTGCATGAAAATGTTGCCCCTTAGGTCCCTTTAAATCTTTCCCCTCTCACACTCAACCTATGTCCTCTAGTCTGGACTCCTCCACCCCAGAGAAAATACCTGGTCTATTTATCCTATTCATGCCCCTCATGATTTTATAAACCTCTATAAGATTATCCCTCAGCCTCTGACACTCAAGGGAAAACAGACACAGCCTATTCAGCCTCTCCCGATAACTCAAATGTTGTTCCAGTCAGGCATCAGTTCCTCTAATTAGATGATGAACATTTCCAACAAGTTAAATAATTGGTCATGTGCTGTAATGGCAAGCCACAGACAGGCAGCTAGCAAGCAGGAGATCAGATGTACATATGGTCCTGTCCTTGAGGACTTGATCCTCCTGGAATGTTCCAGCCCAAGACTCTCTCACATCCTTCCCTGTGGAACACAGAGTGATAGAGGCCTAGTGATAAAATTCTTTCACGTTTCTCCAGAAGGGAAAACCAGAACGACTATAGAGAGAGGTTGGTTAGGCTGAGGCTATTTTCCCTGGAGTGTTGGAGACTGCGGGGTGACCTTATCGAAAAGTGTAAAATCATGAGGGACATTGATAGGGTGAATAGCCATGGTCTTTTTCCCAGGATAGGTTAGTCCAAAACTCGAGGGTGTAGGATTCAGGTGAGAGGGGAAACATATAAAAGGGACCTTAGGGGCAAATTTTCACACAGTGAATGGCGCATGTATGGAATAAGCTGCCAGAGGAAGTGGTGGAGGCTGGTATAATAACAACATTTAAAAGAGATCTGGATGGGAATATGACTAGAAAGGGTTCAGAGGGATATGGACCAAATGCTGGCAAATGGGACTAGATTAATTTAAAATATCTGGCCGGCATGAATGAATTAGACCAGAGATTCTGTTTCTGTGCTGTACAACTCTATTACTCTATGACTTAGTAATGATTGCCTCTAGTCCAAATTGGAGTACCACTTTATGGTACACAAAACCAATTGGTCTAGTACTGGTCATTTCCAACGATTATTGTTTTTCCCCCTTCTGGTGCAGAGAAGGTGATATAAATAATACCACATTAGATCTTCAAACTATCAAGTTTATAATACTGTAAATTGCTGTTTATATAATGTTGTTTATAATGCTGTATTCAAGTTGGTTAGAACCACAGAAGGTTAGCAACACAGAAAAAGGCTATTGACCCATTGTGTTTGGCCTGGTTCCTTACTGAAGCACTCCAAAACTAATTGCTCACAATACAGGGAACAGGCCATTTGATTTATCAGTTAAACAATTGATAAATTCTTTGCATAGTTTAAAAAGGCTGGATTTCTTTCTGTTGTTGAACTCCTCAGAGTCCCAGGAAAGCTGTCCATTTGCTATGACAGCAAAGCGTCATGATTGTTGTACAATGAAAGGACCGTAATAGGTAAGATTCCATGCCTGCTAACATTTTCTGGTGCTGACAAGTTGGTTTTCTTTTTCAGACTAAATAGAGACATTTTTGCAATCTTCAGTCAGGCCTGATCAGCATTACAATTAAACAGAAGTGACATACATCAAGGGCTATGACTGTGCCAGGGTTAGATAGGTAAAGGGACAGCCAAATCTAAAGGCTGAAATGTTAGCTTTAACAAATATCTGAGCTGGTCAAGATCGGAGCCTTTTCTTTTGTCTGAAACCAATACAATTTGTCTTGGCTTGAGCAACAAGTGGCCTCTGAAGCCAAATTCTTTTCCAATTAGGATTCAAAGCCACTGTAGCAGTGGGGTTCATGCCAATCCTTTTGACAACTCTTGCTCCGCTGATAAGCTAAAACTTTTGGCCAAGTAAGATGAAGACCTGAACAACTGATTATATTTCAGGTCACAGAGATGTTCACTATCTTTAAATGGTCATCAGTCAATGTAAAAGGGAAGCTCATGAGAAGCCAAACACATAAATGTAATTGGCTCAAATTTCACTCTATTAGTTAATTATGGGGAACAGGGAGCTGTTAACTGTATCTCCGACTGGACTGCTTGTTCTCTGCCACAGGATTTGGTGCCAGTAATATTTCAACAATCCAGCCCCAGGTATTCCATAAAGGAAGTTGCAAAATGATTGAAGAACAAGAAACAACAGCAAACAAAATGAACAGATGCCACACACTTTAATAATGAATTAGTTTTCATTCACAGTTACTAGAGACCATATTGATTTAGCAATTGCATAATTCAGTTTGGAGCACTTTTCTTATAATAAATAACAAGTAAATTGGGAGTAAATCTTTGTGCATTCAATACAATCCTTCAATTTGACTAGCGTTAAATTTTTTTTTGGGGGGGTCAATTTTTAGTATTCCAACTGTGATTGCAAATAAAGCTATAGAACTAAATATACAGATTCAGTTCACAAACAAAATAATGCCAAATCCATAACTAGAGCTAATTCACTATATGGCAAGGCTTTGCATATGTTTTGATCATTATTGTTTCTGTCTTAAAGCTTAATTTGTCAGTTAACCTGATTTGAAATTAAATTACCATCTTGCAATAATAATCACTTTCACAACGAGAAAATAAATTCCAAATACAGCAAAAATACCATTCTGTTCCATACAGTTTGATCACGTGCAATTCTATTTTCAGAATAAAAATACCATACTAGATCTATTTGTACAAATCTAAAATTTCAAATAATTTTAATTTCATTTTTGACTGGAATCTGAATGTTTGTCATTACTTTAATATTTTGAATCAGGGCAGATGATGGGTTTCTCGATAAATCATCACTTCGTTTACTGACTCCACAGAAAGAATGAGGTCATAATTTTCCGTGAAATTAATCTGGATCTCATACGCTGGCTTATTGTAAAATCAGGAATACTTCGCTGGTTGTCAACTAAATTCAGTGAAGGGGCATCTTGGAAAAATTTGCCCCTGGCATTTAACTTTCTTCTCTGCACTAACGATGCAACAGCATCTGTGAATAGGCTAAAAAATGAGTGTGTACTCTCTGACTGTAGACCAATGCTCCCTGCTCAATTTTTTGTGTCACTTCTCTTCACTGGACGTGATAAGATAATGTTTACCTTGGATCTGTTGACATACTTTTCTGTTTGGTTTGGTCAGGTTTTAAACAGGTGAAGATCAATGGAATGAAATTATTCTGGACAATGGTGGCAAACAAGTGTTTAACAACATTTTATGGTATTGTAATTTTGATCTGTTTAATTTGAATATGCTAGAATTTCCATTACGTCTGAAGCAGTAAAACATCTCTACGCAGAGAGTGCTTTTAAAATACATTAGAGATGTGGAGGCTGCATTTCTATTGGGTTGCAGATCAGATAGGGAGTTGCCAGGGTGTCTTCTTTTCCCTGCTCAATGATAGTGATGGGGCGTGCAGTCAATTCTAATGGGCAGCTCACCAATTGTAGGTGCACAGGAATTCCGCTAACTTCAAGTTGAACATTACCAACAGCATTCAAATAAGGGTGGGAAGCAGCTGTTCATAAAGAGGAGGAATGATAGGGTAGGGGAGGCATGTTATGGATGATCTTAGATGATTTTTATGGGACGAGTGGATGCATTCAATGAGTTCCTGGAAAGCAATTTTCAAATGACTTCCATCTGTTCCTTGAGGGACTGCTGATTAGGCTGCCTAGTTCCCACATTTCATAGGACCTCACTTTTTTAGAATTCTTTCATGGACAGAGGAATTGCTGACAAGGTCTGCACTTGCTGCCCATCCCATTCTGCCTTTGAACTAAGTGGCTTGCTTGGCCAATTCAAGGAGTAATGAAGAGTCAATGGCATTGCTCCAGGTCTGGAGTCACATGAAGGCCAGATTGGTGGTAATGTATTAGATTTCCTTTCATTCAAGAGTATGAGTGAACCAGATGGGGTTTTTGCAACAACAGTTTAACAGTTTCACGGTCACCATCAATGAGATTATCTTTCAATTCTAGACTTAACTAATTGAGTTTAAATTTAGGTTGGGTGGGATTTGAACCCTTGCCCTCTGGAGCATTAGCTTGGAGTCTAGATTTTCTATCAACATTACCACCAAGCCACTGTCTGCCCCAGATTCATCAGGTTCCACCCTGTTCTGAGTCATAAAACTGGTGGCTAAATTGAAAACTACATCAGGTGGGACTTAGGCAACAAGGTGGCAGAGAGCTTCATTTGTCTGTTTTGATCTTGCTGGGCTCTGTTAAAGTTGAAATGGAGAGCAGAAGTGAAACAAAAGCATCTGATGTTAGTGCAGCTAACTTTTATGTAAAAATGCCAGGACTCGGAGACTGGGGTTGGTTTAGTTTTAATTAAGCTGCCCCCATCTACATGCCCTTTTGCTTTACTTTTAAAGGTTTCTGACATGGAGTGGGGATGGGAGAAATATTGTCATTCCCAGCTTATTATTTTGTTCAGTGTTAGACAACAATCTGTGAGAGGAAGAAAAGCCCACCCATCAAGTGGATGCATGAGAAGGCTGGTAACTCAAAAAATTCCACATCAAGAAATAACAGCAAATGGTTGTGTTAGCCTTTTCAGTGGAAAAGTTTCAATATAATATCTCAGCATTGAGCTTTTCATATTAAGAATGAAAACCATCCGCTCTCTGTTTAATCGGTAAGCTCAGTAGAGTTCCACCTCAGACTGATACATTTGACTGTGTAACAAAGAGTAGGCACAAGCATGAGAAGGTGCTGCTTGCTTTATTAGTGAACAGAAGAAAATAGAGCCCAAACATGAACACTTCTAAACTCAATCACTCATTGCACTAAATAATTTACATCATGTTTCAACCCTGATTCACAGGCTGTACTGTATAAATGTTTTAATGCGTTTAAAAATTGAGATTCAGCATCAAATGGCTTTTAAATTGAGGTCAAGGGGACATACAGTAAAAGACCATGGTAAGAAAGACAAAGGAAGATGATGAGGTAAGTCTAAAGCATTGTATAGGTAATCAAGGACTGGTGTTTTAAAAACCTTTCAACTGGGATGTCAGTGTTTGATGACCTCATTAAGGTCTTCTGTAAAACTGAATTTAGTCAGGTTAGCTCTGTCTGAAGAGCAAGTTATTTTTAAGAACCTGTAAACTATTCATCAACTCTCAGGTAAATTGCTGATGCTCCAGAAATTTGAACGTGTTGGAAACTTCATCTGCACTCTTCTTGAAAAGGACAAAACAAATTCCAGTAATTCTGAATGCATTCTATTCACTATTTACTCATAATACAGGTTCGCTGGCCAGAAACATCAACTGTGTCTGTGAGGCAGCGACATTAACAGGAGATTAAGAAAGCTGGAAATCACAGGGAGAACTATCTCAGAATGCTGCTAAGGTCACTCAATAAATATCAGATTTCTAGTTCACTGTCGATTTTCATTGACAGCGATTTGATTTTGAATCACCTGACTTCCTTTACTGCACATTCAGTAATA
Organism: Chiloscyllium plagiosum; assembly: GCF_037043375.1. NCBI lineage: Eukaryota > Metazoa > Chordata > Chondrichthyes > Orectolobiformes > Hemiscylliidae > Chiloscyllium > Chiloscyllium plagiosum. The sequence goes on along the minus strand of NW_028270169.1, from coordinate 24,653,697 downwards.
CAGTGAAATCCCCTCAGTATCCTGATACCCAGAGAGACTGCACCAAAGTAATGCTTACATAAAATGTAATAGATTCTAAAGCATAGATCACCGAGAATAGAAACATAACCATGCGAAATTTTATCAGAAGTTTTGCAGTTTTCTAACAGAAACAAAAACCAAAATATAACTGACACACCAAAAGCTCACAATGAATCTGGAACAAAAGCTATATTGAAAATAAATACGAATGGTAATGGTTTTTAAATATATAATGCAAGGACTTTGTGAGATGACTGACGGATGGCTTCAACAGGTTTCATGCCTATGGCAAGCAGCTTGTAAGAGGACAACTGTGATGTGATGGAAGCTGTTCAGGTAAGGACAGGCGCATTTTCAGGATCCAAATCCCTCAGCTGGAGGGGCTCATTACTTACTCCTGTCTCATATATGGGATTGTCGAATGCTGATTCCACGGTGATGTGGTTGTAGGGATGAGGGCCAGCCAGTGGCAGCCTTAATGTGGACTTTCCCTGGAACCTGGGAAGAGAAGTGAAGTAAAAGAGCTTTGTCAAAACTCTTCATGGAGATAGAACACTGTGCACTAGGCAGTGGCTGCAGACACTCACTTCTCACAGAAGCTGAGCATCAATGGACCTGCTCACTACAACAACAACTTCCATTAATATATCACCTTTAATGTTGTAAAGCACGCCAGCCTCTTCACAGGAATGTCAAACACCATTTGACACTGAACCAGAAAAGGATTGGTTAGGACAGGTGGCCAAATGTTTGTTTGAAGAGGTAGGTTTTAAGGAGTGTTGTAAAGGAGGAGAGAGAGAGAAAGAAACGTGGAGGGATTTAGACAGGGTATTCCAGATCTTAGGCAGCTGAAAGCATGGTCACCAATGGTGGAACAATTAAAACCAAGCAAGCATCTAGAGGAAATTGTGACAGCATTGTACAGTCCCTTTCTCTGGACTGGGTTAGGATTTGAGTGGATTACAAAGAGAGAAAGGGGCAAGGACATGGAAGGATTTAAAAAGTAATGAGAATTTCAAAAGTGAGACATTGTTAGACAGAGACAATGTAGGACAGTGAGCACAGAAGAGATTAATAAATAGGACATGGTGCAGCTCAAGACATAAGCAGCAGAGTTTTGGATGAGTAAACATTTACACAGAATGGTAGGTGGGCCAGGAGACCATTGCATTAGTCATATCTGCAGGCACCAAAAGCACAAATGAGTGTTTTAACAGGAGATGAGACGAGGTTAGTCAGAAACAATAAGCACTTATGGAGCATTCAGTGCTACCTGAACTTGCCAGTTTATTAAATTTAGCTCATAAACTATGCTGTAGATAAAACACAAGTATCGGAGTCATATAAAGCAGAAAATGTTCCAGGTTTAATAACCAGTTTGTGTTGAATTTATTGATCAGAAGTGAAGCTTTAATGCTTCTTCATTCATTTGGAGAAAATAAGCTACATTTCCCATTTCCGATTGTTAATTGCTGCTAGAGTTGGGAGGATTTGAATGAGGGTTCCAAATAAAGTTACAATGGGAGGTATATTTTTAAAATTAAATACTTAGCTGTCGCAAACCGGCTGATAAGAAGTTGTTGCAAATTAATTAGGAGACTGAGCAAGAGTTTGACAATGTTCCGACCAAATGACAACTATATCAAATATTGATATTTTATAGAGATAGACTTTCTAACTGAGATTCCAGCTAGATAATTCATTGAACAGAAAATCCCAACTGAGCATGCACTTTTAACCTTCCCTTTCCCACTCAATTTTCTTGCATTCACTATACTTAAGCAATCTAATATACCCTGGCACAGTGAGAAACATAGAAAGCAAAGACCTGATTGATTAAAATGGCAACTTTCAATTTTAAGTGTTAAAGTACTTTAGTAATGAAGTTTTCCCAATGTGTTCTTGAAAAATTGAAAAACTTATTTGAATAAGTGTAACCTAAAACTATTCAAATCAAAACTACTAATGATGTTTCTGTTCACAAAGTGATTTCCAATTGTTCTGATAACATTTGATAATTTTCAAGCCTAGCTACCTAAGGTTGAATGGTGGTAACAGAATGGGAGCTCCCACCTACAGTTCTCTGCCATGAGTTTCTGATATCCAGGTGGATTGGCACAAAACCTCAGGGCTTGTTCACAAGAGAGAATCACCCTAGACAGTCCTCATGTCTATTTATGCTTTGTTCTCAGCAGGAAGTGAGCTGTACATGAATTTGGAGAGGAAAATGGAGACATAATAATTATGAACCAAAGATAGGTAGGAATGCACAACATGAAAAAGACATAAAACATTTGCGGACAGATATAGATAGATTGAGTGAGCGAGCAAAAATCTGGCAGAGGGAGTATAATATGGGAAAACCCTTTGTTGTTCATTTTGGTGAGAAGAATGGCAAATGACTGAAGAATTCTGAGATGAAGAGGGATCTATATGTTCCAGTACATGAGTCACAAAAAGTTAGAACGCAAGTACAACACATAACGAAGGAGGTTAATGGGATGCTATTCTTTATTCTGAGTGGAATTAAATACAAAATTGGGATTTTATGGCTTAACTCAACTTCACCATCTCAAGGGAAATGAGGAATAGGCACTAAACACTGGTCCAACCAGTGATGGTCACGTCCCATTAATAAATAGAAAAATTTATATCCAGCATGGTGAGATCACATCTTGAACGCTGTTAACAGTTTTGGCCTTCTTATTTAAGGAAGGAGGTAAATGCACTGGAGGTGTTCAGATGTGGTTTACTAGATTGATATGTTGAATAAGTGGGTTATCTTCTGAGGAAAGGATGGACAGGCTGGACTTGTTACCACTGAATCTAGAAGAGGGAGGGGTGACTTGGTCGAAGTATAAAGGAAATATTGGGTCCTCTTGTGGGTGAAACCAGAACTAGGGGTCACTGTTTTAAAATGAGGGGTCACTCTTTAAGGTTTGAGATGAAAAGAAATGCTCCTCTCAGAGGATTATGTGACTTTGATACTCTCTGTCCCAGAAGGTAGAGGAAGCTGTCATTGAACGTTTTTAATCTGGAGGTAGGCTCTTGGTAGGCAGAGGAATTTAACATTTTTGGAGGTAGACGGGATTGTGGAATTTTAAACACAAACAATTCAGTCATGATCATATTGATTGGCAGAGCAGGCTCAAGGGGCTCCTATTTTTGTGTGTTCCTATATTTATTTTTCTTCCCCTATTGTTCAAATTTTCAAACACAAGCAAATTCAAAAACGCAGCTGATTGTGAACAAAAGTTTTGCTGCATGTGCTTCTTGGAAATGGCTTCTAATTTTAAATGGACTTTGTATCCAGATTAGTAATCATGCCTGGCGTCCGTGATGTGCACTCCTTACAGAGTGACACATGAATGTTGTTTATTGAACTACTGGTGTCACAATCAAGAAGAAGGTGTTTTTCACTAAGGGCAGGTAGTTATTCAATTGAAATAAGACCTAACAGGCAATTCATCATATTTTAGATGAAGACAGCCCAGTATTAATAATGAGAAGAATGTAGCTCATTAAATCCTTGATGAAATTAAGAGATATTTATCTAATTTCTAAATAATGCAATTTGCCTGTCTATTCATAACATATATTGTCACAACATGAAAATAATTAATTAATTTTGCAATAAGAAAAATGCAACATCAGAAATCACCTTCAATGATGCTTTAAACATTCTTTCAGTAAGGCTACTTGTTAATATCCTTCATTTTCTATCCTTGCTTTCATAAAAAAATTATTATCAGTCTGCTCTGGATGTTAAATAAGGTGCATTATTAAGTTCAGCTGTTGCTGTTAATTTTACATTTTGTGCAACTACTCACTTTGTAAAGTAGAAATAGATCGCAGCGATGAGGAGAGCTACAATGATCACTGGGATGAACACTGCAATGGCAATATGACTTCCTTGCATCCGGCTCAGAGAGTTTGCAGGTTTGGCCACTGCAAGAGAAGCAGGCATCTTATACACATGAAATAGCAGGTGTCTTCTATTTGACATCCATACCATTTACACATTGTAAAGTACACATTCAATAACAGCTCTTCTCCAAGTACATTTCTTCATTTGATTTTCTTTTCAAACAGCAAAGAAAATCTTGAACTTATGATTACTGGATATCCCAAAACACAGGGTAGCAAATGAAATGATTTTCAATATGTAATCACGGATGTGAAGTGGGAAACATTGATGATAATTGGCATAATAAACTCTCATATACAGCAGTGGGGTAATGATCAGATATTTTTTTTTCTCTAAGATTGATTGAGTGAGAAATGTTGGCAAGGACACCAGGAGTAAGTCTCCAGGTCTTCAAAATAGTGTAATGGAATCCTTTACATCCACCTGCACAGGCAGACTCAAGCTTTGGTTTAATATCTCATCCAAAAGAAGGCATCTCTGACAGTGCGGCACGTTTTTAGTACTGCACATAGGAGCAGCTTGAATTCCCATGTTGAAGCCATTGCATAGAACTCAAACTGGAACTTGTCTCATAGGCAAGAGTGGTACCAATGGCAGACACTTCATGCATCCACTGCCTTTGTAATAGCTATTATGGATTTTGCTGTTTGGACTGTTCTTGTCGAGATGCTACAGATCTTAACTGTCATCTGCAGGAAATGAATTCTCTAAATGTCTCAATTTAGCTCATTTGGTGGTGAACTTAAATTCTTGTTGTTCACTTACTCATTCACCTATCAGCGGAAATACTTGCTCTGATTTATTTTGATGATGACCTCATCATTCTGAACACCTCCATTAATTCTCCTGGTAACCTCTGTTCTGAGAAAATAACCTCAATTTTTCAAATATCCCGTTACAAGTAAAACCAAGTACCATTTCAGTGAATGTCTTCTGTCTCCTCTCCATTGCCTTCATACTCTTCCATAAGCAGGGTATCCAAAACATGAGGTTGGATTTTTAGGCCCCATTGGAGCTGTGATCAGACACAAACGAGCTACAAATGGTGTTGGGGACCTATGCACCAATTCCTCAGAACATAAGAATTAGAGCAAGAGTTGTCAATTCAGCCCCTTAAGCCTGCTCTGCCATTTAATACTCAGCCTTAACTCAGCTTTCCTGTCCACTCCACGTAACCTTTCAAACTGTTACTAATTAAAAATCTGTCTATATCCTCCTTAAGTTTATTCAATACCCTGGAATCCACCATATTCTCCCCACCAATCCCCCCTCCCCAAGTGGTAGCTTGACTATGAATGCTCATTTCAATTTGAACTTTAATAGTTAGAGAGAGAGGATTTTGATGTGCCATCTCCCTTATCCATTCACCATTATAGGCTGCGGATCTTTAAATGGCCAACCCCAGGGAAAATCACAATGAGTTTCTGTTTCTCACTGAGTACAGGTTTTTGACCTCTATTTGATCCCAATAGCAGGGTTCAGAAGCCGCAGGGAGGGGTCTTACTGCTGAATGCATGTATCCAAGTTTTCAGCGATTAGCAACTGGTAACTTGCCTTCAGATTAGGGTTGAAGATGTTTCACACTACTGATTATGTATCTTCCTTTTATCCTCACTATTTTTTAAAATCACCATCTCTTTCCCCTCTTTGAGGAGCATTTGAGGAGTGCATAAAATTGCTTAAAATGCTAATGTTTAATTTTTTGAAAAAGCTTTAAAATGAAAAATTCAGCTCCTGAGTCTGGACATTTGTGGCATTGGAACGCAATGTTTAAATGATGTCAGTAATCCAACCTACAGGGCAGTTCTGCAAAAGGGCACCTCATTCTGCACTGTAAACCATGGCAATTGATCCAATCCATACCTCCCATTTTCAACACTAACCCTTCCAGAAGAATGTGCCCTCTTCTTCCCCAGCTTACATTCTGGCCTACTTTTGTAATTGCCTATAGCATTCTGTATTTACATTTTTCATTCCTTTCACCGTCTTCTATGTCTCTGAGATCACCTCACCAGGTTGAAAGACATAACATTCTCCTGACTTTTCTCATAATTCAGACTTTTGACTCTGGTGTCCAACCCTGCGCTTGGTCAAAATCTTGCTTTTCAGTCAGAAGTTGAGGGGATTATTCTCCAGAACATGAACACTTATCCTGAGGGAATGCTACCAACAGGTGACTAGGAGAGGAGAACCAGATGCCACCTTTTTGCCCCCTTGTTTGGCCGCTGCAAAGATTTTGTTTCTTTTTAGCACACGGCCACGTCGCACTACAATTATAATGTAGTCCACTAGTTTAAAATTAAAGAGCCAATGATAAGGCTTTCTTGAATGAAAGGAAGTGGAATTTGATTACATAATAATCGTGAAAAGGTAATAAAATGTGACATTAAATACACACTAATATATGTGTAAAGTTTGAAAAGGAATGAGTGCCTGGTATAGATAGCAAGGTAAAAGAATATGCAGTTTAAAAAGTCCACAGAGTTCTTGAAGTTTAGGTTAAACTATGGCTTTTTAATTGATGCTCAGCTGTGGTAGGCTTTATGGATACGTTTGAGTTCTTGGTGAATGGATTATTGGAATAGTTATTCCCATTTCCTTTTATCACTGAGTATTGTCTTTTGTGAAGCTGAAAAAAAAACAGGGAGGGAGAGAGTTTTCAGGTCTATGGTGATAAATGCATTTCATTCTTTCAAAGAAACTACTGGAAATACAATTAATTGGTGTATTACCATGTTTGGCTTCTTTGTTTTACCAAGCTTGATAATTTGCTCCTAAGTCTTTCCACCCTAATATGTGAAACTTATCCATAAAGACGTAAATCAAATGTGAACTACAGTCCTGAGTTTCAATATTCTTTGATAATTTCAGCTCATACTGCTTCTTGCTTGGTGGTTTCCTAGGCTAGTTCTGTCTGTGTTCAGTTGACTGCTGCTGTTATTTTTAAAAACAATTTTTAATCTATGAATGTCACAAATATTAAACTCATATGATGAAAGTTGAAAATTTGTAGTCCATATTTACCCACTAACATAACAAGGGGTACTATGTTGCTGGGGACATACCTAGGGAGTTGCTCAGATGGATGTAAGATTTGTATGGCATTATTCACAGAAAAACAGGAGAGTTCCCCTAAACTGTAACATTAATCTTTCAGTCAAACCCACCAAGTAAATTTACTGGTCATTTATCTTATTACTTTTTTTAGTACCTCGCTGTACAGACAATGGCTGCTGCATTTCTGTATAACCATAACTGCATTTCAAATCAGAAAAAGTAATTCATGGGCTGTATTTTGTTTTTGGAACATTCGGAGGATGACAAAGTTGCTGTGAAAATGCAAGTTCCTCCTTCTCTGATTAATGGCTCTTCTCTGTATTGTCTTCAGAAGTGTCTCTCTTATAATCTGTATCATCAATAATTCTCAGCATTTAAATGTCTTGGCCACAATTCCTCATCTGTATTCCCTTTTCCTGACGAAAACAAATGATATGCTTTCCTCATAACTGGGAGCTCCAAATACTGTTATCATAACCACTGCTTTAACTAGAATCCCCTCCAATACATGAAGGCCTGATTTTGAACCTTTACTTTGGTGAGAATGATACTATCGGGCGGTGGGGTTTGTTAGGTTTGAGCTCCATTCCTAGTGTATTCCTACAGCACCTTTCGCTCCATCATAATTAATTGAATTAAAGCACGGAAAAGCTGTCTGTCCAAAAGAATAAGACCTGATGAAAGTTTATGTTCTTTTATTTTGTTTAGTTAGTTTGGGAGAGTCGTTTCCTCCTTGAATTGTAATTTGTGTGCTTATAATGGAAGGCTCCTGGTGATGTATTCTCCTCAGACCTGGCTTCCCTCAGTTCCACAATCCTTAGGCTTACTTAAATTAGATTTTTCATTCTGTGCTGGTTTTCGATTTCCTATTCCAAGATGGAGCACCTTCCATTTATCTCCATTAAGACCTTAAAGCACATCTCATCACTCAAGAAAGTCAAGTCAGTGCCTCCAACACTTGACACTTTGTGAATAGCTTCAATAATTTGTTGATCTTATGAACTACATGCAGCAATACTTGCTACAAAAAAACACTTTTGGCACAGATCCATTAGAAAATCAGCTGTAGTTTATATAAACCATAAAATGCCGACACTACAGTGTATTACTGGCAATCAGATATTCCCTAGAGCTCCTACTGCAATAAAAGGAGCATGCCGGGTTAGATAATCTATAGCCCATTTTGATTTAATGTGCTTGTTTGCTGATGTAGCATAATTAATCTACTGCACTGTGATTGAAATACTATTAGAAACGGCTCTCCTAAATCTGGTGTACCATCTTCTTAACTGGGGCATTAAGTAAGGAGTCATTTAATGAACCTATTTTCCAAGGGCTACCTTCATCTGCATGAAATTTGTAGGCCTGTGCTTCCTATGTTTACTTTTAGTGGTGAATGCTTGTGGGGTCAGATTCCAACAAATTCCCAATGGGCGAAGTTTTGTGTTGGAGTTATGAATTAGAGTCTTTGAGGTATACAGCACAGAAATAGATCCTTTGGTCCAACTCATCCACACCGACCAGATATCGTAAATTAATCTGGTGCTATTTGTCAACATTTGGTCCATATCCCTTTTAACCCTCCCTATTCATATACCCATTCAGATGCCTTTTAAAATTGTAATTGTACCTGCCCCCACCACTTCCTCTGGCAGTTCATTCCATACATGCACCACCCTCTGAAAGAAATAGTTGCCGCTTAGATCCCTTGTAAATCTTTCCCTTCTCACCTTAAACTATGCGCTCTAGTTTCAGACTCCCCTTCTCTGGGGAAAAGACCTTTCTTAACATTATCAGTCAAAAGTTTATCACAATCAGTTTATGGTAGCCAAGGATACAGAACTGTCTCAAAGGTAAAAGACATAGGGTGGTGGTGGAGCGTTGTTTTTCAGACTGGAGGCCTGTGACCAGTGGAGTGCCACAAGGATCAGCGCTGGGTCCACTACTTTTCATCATTTACATAAATGATTTTGATGTGAGCATAAGAGGTATAGTTAGTAAGTTTGCAGATGACACCAAAATTGGAGGTGCAGTGGACAGCGAAGAAGGTTACCTCAGATTACAACAGGATCTTGATCAGGTGAGCCAATGGGCTGAGAAGTGGCAGATGGAGTTTAATTTAGATAAATGTGAGTTGCTGCATTTTGGGAAAGCAAATCTTAGCAGGACTTATACACTTACTGCTAAGGTCCTCGGGAGTGTTGCTGAACAAAGAGACCTTGGAGTGCAGTTTCATAGCTCCTTGAAAGTGGAGTCGCAGGTAGATAGGATAGTGAGGAAGGCATTTGGTATGTTTTCCTTTATTGGTCAGAGTATTGAGCACATGAGTTGGGAGGTCATGTTGTGGCTGTTCAGGACATTGTTAGGCCACTGTTGGAATATTGCGTGCAATTCTGGTCTCCTTCCTATTGGAAAAATGTTGTGAACTTGAAAGGGTTCAGAAAAGAGTTACAAGGATGTTGCCAGGGTTGGAGGATTTGAGCCATAGAGAGATGCTGAATAGGCTGCGCCTGTTTTCCCTGGAGAATCGGAGGCTGAGGGGTGCCCTTATAGAGGTTTATAAAATCATGAGGGGCATGGATAGGATAAATAGACAAAGTCTTTTCCCTGGGGTGGGGGAGTCCAGAACTAGAGGGCATAGGTTTAGGGTGAGAGGGGAAAGATATAAAAGGGACCTAAGGGGCAACCTTTCCACACAGAGGGTGGTACGTGTATGGAATGAGCTGCCAGAGGAAGTGGTGGAGGCTAGTACAATTGCAACATTTAAAAGGCATCTGGATGGGTATATGAATAGGAAGGGTTTGGAGGGATATGAGCTTGGTGCTGGCAAGTGGGACTAGATTGGGTGGGGATATCTGGTCGGCACGGACGGGTTGGACCGAAGGGTCTGTTTCTATGCTGTACATCTCTATGACTGTATGACTCTATTTACATCATTAATGCACAGTTGATATTCTGATGCTTCACAAATTTCCTAAAGAGCCTCTATGACCAGTACTTTCATTTCCAACTATGACTCACTTCTTCTTACTATTTCTCTTTTTTCTCTCTGGTCTGGTGCACTTTGTCTCTTTCAAAATCTGTAGTTATGGAATGAGGGATACGTATGGACAGAAACAATACTGTGAAGACTGGACTAGAAATCGCAGGTCAAAATATAAAATCATTCAAAATTTGCATTCAATTTATTTTTGCAAAAGTGTAAGTTCAGGCATGTTCAGTGGGCCTGTGTTGCTTTCTAATTCCACTTTCTAAATTATGGCTGATCATTCAAGTTACCTGTATGATTCATGTAGGGGAAAGACTGGCATAATTTGAAGATTTAAAAATCAAAAGTGTTAATGAAAAGTTAATTTATTAGCAGGGTGCGTTACTCCTAATGTCAGACTGTAAATTTGATTTAGCTCAACTTTCTGCACAGAAGTTTGCCTGCTCCTATATAGACTAAACCTCAAGATCTGAGATCCAAGTTTGCAAATATTGGTGCGAAAATAAAACATTGGCTGATGGAAAAGGTATTTATACAAAAGAGAATCCAAAGCCTTTTTCAGGCATATTTGTTTATAAGCAGTATCCAATGAATTTAATATAACATAAAATAAACTGAGAATATTGGAGAAACTCAGCAGGTCTGGAGGATCTGTGGAGAGAGAAAAACAGAGCAAACTTTTCAAGTCCGTTATGACTCTTCTTCAGAGGAGTTAAGTCATCCTTGGACAGTGGGTGACACTAAGAAAACAGCACTTTCTGCACATTCTTGTAGGGAGGCAGTTAAAGGTCAGTCATATAATCTTACCTTCCAGTCTACGTTCATTGAAGTATTTATCATAAGTAACTGAAATGAAAATCAGATGGATGTCATTTTAAGCTGTGTTAGCAGAACCAAAGTTTTACAATGATTGAATAAGTCAAGTTCTATTCTTGCTACATCAGACTGTGGGATGTTTACAAGTATTTTAAGCATTGTAACTTCCAATTTTGCATGCTTGTAACTAGATTATTTGGTATATTGGAAATGACTAAGTTCAAAGCTGTTTTTTTTATTAACATGGGTTACAACTTTTTAAGTTTATTTAAGCATATTTTACATTTTTCTGTAAGAAGTAAAATTCTCAGCAATGGTTTTGACTCTCAATTGCTTTGTTTGTGGTCCAGTGGTATAGTAAACAGGAAGCATTTCTCAAGTGGTGGGACACAGTGTCCTGCCTATTCTCTGTCTGGGCTGAAAGCTGCCTGTTACACTTGGGCCATTAAATTGAGGACCATTGGCAAGGTCAGTAAAATGCAGCAAACTGGACTCTGAATGATCAGAAATCATTATGGCCAACACTCCTACAAATGAGGGCAGAATTAAAGTATTAGTTAAGAGTACTCCCATGACATCCGAAGCCTGAGAATAAGAATAAATACCCATCCAAAGTGACTAAAACATTAACAGTTTTGACAAAATAGATCCCGCCAAAACACCCCATCAAAAATAATTTCACCTGAAGGTAAGATTTTTCTTTGTCAGTGACTGCAAAATTTACCTTTGCAGAATGGTGGTGGGTTGCTCCACTCTGAGGGGTGTCCTGGAATGCATTTGATGTTGGCTTCCCCTTTGAGCTCATAACCGTCATAACAGGCAAACCGCAAGGCTTCCCCTGCTTGATACAACCTCTTCTTTGTGGTTTGGTAACCATTGTCAGGCACCCCAGGGTTGTGACAAGGCTCAAACACCTCCACTACAAAGATCAACATCAAAGACGTTTTCAGTTGTAGCAAAAATAAAAGAAAACAGATCTCAGTGCCTTTCACTTAATATAATCCCATAAAAGTTGTCATAATATATTATTTAAGAACCAATCTAACAGTTTGTAATAAAGAGGAAGGCGTATAAATTATCCTCTTGACTATTTTGATAATGGAATTCCCATTTGTAGTGAAATAGTTACCTCGACCATTCTCCAAGCATTTGTTAGAATGGTCTGTTAACAAGCTAAGTTAGAGGCTTTTCTCTGTTATTTACATATTTCCAGTTTAAAGAACACTGCTTGGCATAATGACGGAAAAATGAACTGCTCTAGGGCTTAAAGCTGAGAAAATTACAAAACTATTTCACGCTTCCCCTTCCTCTGTTAGAGAAGCTGCTTGAAAAAAAATTGAACAAACTGTATTTCTGGAGATAGCAGGCAAAGTTTACAGAGGGGTGAATGAAACACTAGACAAGATGAAAAGTCTAAAATCAGAATTGGACACAAGACACAAAGGAGGTCAAATGAATGAGGAAAGTATGCAGTAAATGGCTGGACCCTTTGAAGCATTGATATACAGAGGGATGTTGGGATGCAGTTCCATAGCTCCCTGAAAATGGCTACACAAGTTGAAAAGGTGGTAAAGAAGGCATAGTGTGCGTTAGCCTTCACTAGTCGGGACATTGAGTATTAAAGTTGACAATTCATATTGCAGTTGTATAAAACTTTAATCAGGCCATATTTGGAGTATTGCATGCAATTCTAGCCCCCATACTATAGGAAGGATGTGGAAGCTTAGCAAAGGGAGCAAAAGAGATTTACCGAAATGTTGCCTGTTTAGCTACAAGGAGAGGTTGGACAAACATGGATTGTTTTTGCTGGAGCATCAGTGGCTGAGGGGCGATCTGATAGAAGTTTATAAAATTACGAGATGCATGGATACGATGGATAGTTGGAGTCCTTTCCCCATGGCGGAAATGACAAATTACACGGGGTGTTGATTTACAAGTGGGGGGAGTTTAAAGGAGATGTGCAAGGCAAATCTTTCAGAGAAAGGATACTAGGTCCCTGGAACATGCAGCCAGGAAAAGTGGTAAAAGCAGATATGATAGCAACATTTTAAGGCATTTAGATAGCGACATGAACAGACAGGGAACAGAGGGCAACAGAAATGGTTTTGGCTGATGGGATTAGTCTAGAATGGCATCACTATTGGCACAGACATGGTGGGCTGAAGAGGCTGTTCCTGTGCCATACTATTCGATTTTCTGTGTTCTATGATTGAAAAGACCAGGTATGATGCAGAAACCAAAATCAACTGAAAACTGTATGGCCAAAGAAGGTTCTCAACCCAAACTATGTATTTAAATGAGTAAAGGCTGTATCCATTGGCTGTTTTCAGAAACTATGGCTTTACCAATCAGCACCATTAGATATGGATGTAGCTTAGTATTAGACATTTATTTCTGTGCTATGATAATGCACCAATCAAGTGAATTTCTGTTTGCACACTGCATAAAATTAACTCATTTAAATTACAGTGTCTGGAAGAGGTTTCACCATGCTGATTGCAGTTTCCTGCTTAAATAAAGCATTGTTATTCTGCACTAGGTATTCATGTGAGAAATTCAGTGTGTGGTCTGAGACCTGTTAACTTGCTTAACAGTAAGGCAACAATGTGCAGGCCCAGGAATTCTGCTTCCCTTCAAAGATTCAGCAGATACCTCTGAGGCTTGAAGAGATGGAAAACTACACAGGGTGGCACTTGACTTTAAATGTGTCCAGGATGCTGCGATATAACGGCAGAAGGAAGAGTTATGTGGAACAGTGGTATTGTCTCTACACTGGGCCAGGAGGCCTGGTTTCAAGTCCTTTATCCACCACAGGTGTGTTATAACATGTCTGAACAGGTTCAGTAAAAATAACTATCAGGGTGAAAGGGTGCACCATTTCTTAATCATTTACTAATAAAGGAAACATTGCTCCACTGTGTTTTTTTAAATTCATTCATGGGATGAGGCAGTCATTGGCTGGACTAGCATTTATTGCCAATCCCTAATTGCCCAGGAGACAGTTAAGAGCCAATCACATTGCTGTGGATCTGGAGTCACATGTAGGCCAGATCAGGGTAAGGATTGCAGTTTTCTTCTTTGAAGGGCATTCATGAACTCAAAGTTTTTTTTCCAATAATTGACAATGATTCATGGTTCTGGATTAGTGGTGCTGGAAGAGCACAGCAGTTCAGACAGCGTCCGAGGAGCAATAAAATTGACGTTTCGGGCAAACACCCTTCATCAGGAATAAAGGCAGAGAGCCTGAAGGGTGGAGAGATAAGCTAGAGAAGGATGGGGGTGGGGAGAAAGTAGCATAGAGTACAATAGGTGAGTGGGGGAGGGGATGAAGGTGATAGGTCAGGGAGGAGGGTGGAGTGGATAGGTAGAAAAGAAGCTAGGCAGGTAGGACAAGTCATGGGGACAGTGCTGAGCTGGAAGTTTGGAACTAGGGTGAGGTGGGGGAAGGGGAAATGAGGAAACTGTTGAAGTCCACATTGATGCCCTGTGGTTGAAGTGTTCCGAGGTGGAAGATGAGGCGTTCTTCCTCCAGGCGTCTGGTGGTGAGGGAGCGGCGGGGAAGGAGGCCCAGGACCTCCATGTCCTCGGCAGAGTGGGAGGGGGAGTTGAAATGTTGGGCCACGGGGCGGTGTGGTTGATTGGTGCGGGTGTCTCGGAGATGTTCCCTAAAGCGCTCTGCTAGGAGGCGTCCAATCTCCCCGATGTAGAGGAGACCGCATCGGGAGCAACGGATACAATAAATGATATTGGTGGATGTGCAGGTAAAACTTTGATGGATGTGGAAGGCTCCTTTAGGGCCTTGAATGGAGGTGAGGGAGGAGGTGTGGGCGCAGGTTTTGCAATTCCTGTGGTGGCAGGGGAAGGTGCTAGGATGGGAGGGTGGGTTGTAGGGGGGTGTGGACCTGACCAGGTAGTCATGGAGGGAACGGTCTTTGCGGAAGGCGGAAAGGGGTGGGGAGGGAAATATATCCCTGGTGGTGCGGTCTTTTTGGAGGTGGCGGAAATGTCGGCGGATGATTTGGTTTATGCGAAGGTTGGTAGGGTGGAAGGTGATCACCAGGGGCGTTCTGTCCTTGTTACGGTTGGAGGGCTGGGGTCTGAGGGCGGAGGTCCGGGATGTGGACGAGATGCGTTGGAGGGCATCTTTAACCACGTGGGAAGGGAAATTGCGGTCTCTAAAGAAGGAGGCCATCTGGTGTGTTCTGTGGTGGAACTGGTCCTCCTGGAAGTAGATACGGCGGAGGCGGAGGAATTGGGAATACGGGATGGCATTTTTGCAAGAGGTAGGGTGGGAAGAGGTGTAATCCAGGTAGCTGTGGGAGTTGGTGGGTTTGTAAAAAAATGTCAGTGTCAAGTCGGTGGTCATTAATGGAGATGGAGAGGTCCAGAAAGGGGAGGGAGGTGTCAGAGATGGTCCAGGTAAGTTTAAGGTCAGGGTGGAATGTGTTGGTGAAGTTGATGAATTGCTCAACCTCCTCGCGGGAGCACGAGGTGGCGCCAATGCAGTCATCAATGTAGCGGAGGAAGAGGTGGGAAGTGGTGCCGGTGTAATTACGAAGATCGACTGTTCTACGTAGCCAACAAAGAGACAGGCATAGCTGGGGCCCATACGTGTACTCATGGCTACCCTTTGGTCTGGAGGAAGAGGGAGGACTCGAAGGAGAAATTGTTAAGGGTGAGGACCAGTTCAGCCAAACGAATTAGAGTGTCGGTGGAAGGGTACTGTTGGGGACGTCGGGAGAGGAAAAACAGAGGGCTTGGAGACCCTGGTCATGGCGGATGTAGGTGCAGAGGGATTGGATATCCATGGTAAGGATGAGGCGTTGGGGGCCGGGGAAACGGAAGTCTTGGAGGAGGTGGTTGTCATTAAACTCTTAACTCCAGATTTGCACTGTATTCAAATTCTACCATCTGTCACGATTTGAACCCAGGCCCCCAGAATATTACCTAGGTCTCTGGGTAAAGAGTCTGTGATAATACCACTTAGCCATTACCTATCCTTGTGCCATTTATACCCTCTGTAAGCTGCACAGACTCTTGTTAGATATTGGTACCCAGCATTCAGAGGTAAGTGAGAGAAGCGAGACAGGCAGAGATGATTGGGGTGCACAAATATTCACAGATTGTGGCTCAGCACAGGTTCTTAGCTAAAATAAAATATTTTCTTGAAATCGGCCAGTCAGTTTCCTGATCCTTCCACTGGAGCAGCACGTCACCCTTTTGAGACTCTTCACAAATCTCTGCTCCCAGACTGACAACTTGCTTTGTAGAGGCTGGCAAGCTAGCCATCCATAAGCAGATTACCCTGGAGGCTGGAATCAGGAGGACATGACTACAGTGAGAAGTCCCTATCTGCTAGAGATGAGTTTCAATATGAGTAGGGGGGAGCTTAAGCCAATGTGATTAGTTTGGCAGCAAAAATGCCACTGGAGCACATGTAGAGACTTTTTGATTTGATCTGATTTGATTTAGTTATAGTCACATGTACCGAGATACAGTGAAAAGTATTGTTTTGTGTGCTATCCAGACAAATCATACCTTACGTACATAAATAAGGGTAATAGAACAGAATGCAGATGTAGTGTTATAGCTATAGTGAAGGTACAGAGAAAGATCAAGAGTATAAGAGATGGCAAGTCATGTTAAGATTGTACAAGACATTGGATCGGCCGCATTTAGAATACTGTGTACAGTTCTTGTTGCCACATTACCAAAAAGATGTGGACGCTTTGGAGATAGTGCAGAGAAGGTTTACGAGGATGTTGCCTGGTATGGAAGGTGTTAGCTTTGAAGAAAGGTTGAGTAGGTTAGGTTTGTTTTCATTAGAAAAAAGGAGATTGAGGGGGGATCTGATTGAGGTTTACAAAATTATGAAGGGTGTAGACAGGGTGGATAGAGACAAGCTTTTTCCCAGGGTGAAGGATTCAATAACGAGAGGTCACGCTTTCAAAGTGAGAGGTGAAAAGTTTAAGGGGGATATTCGCAGCAAATACTTTACACAGAGGGTGGTGGGCATTTGGAATGCGTTGCCAGCATAGGTGGTAGAGGCAGGCACGGTAGATTCATTTAAGATGTGTCTGGACAAATGCATGAGTAGGTGGGGAGCAGAGGGATACAGATACTTAGGAATTGGGCGACAGGTTTAGACAGTAGATTTGGATTGGTTCAGGCTTTGAGGGCTGAAGGGCCGGTTCCTGGGCTGTAAATTTTCTTTGTTCTTTGTATCAACTCTAATATATTGAGGTCCGTTCATAAGTCTGATAACAGCAGGGAAGAAGCTGTTCTTGAATCTGTTGGTGCATGTTTTCAAACTTTTGTATCTTTTGCCTAATGGAAGAGGGTGGAAGAGAGTATAACATGGGTGGAAGGGGTCTTTGATTATATCGGTTGCTTTCCCGTGGCAGTGGGAAGTGCAGACCGAGTCAATGGAAGGAAGGCTGGTTTGTGTGATGGACTGGGCTATGTTCACAACTCTCTGCACATTCCTGCGACCTTGAGCAGAGCAGTTTCCATGCCAGGCTGTGATGCATCCAGATAGGATGCTTTCTATGGCACATCAAAAGCATTGGTCAGAGTTAGCTTAAATGAATAATATGATACAGTGTGGAGCCATAATCCATAAAGGCATCTGTCTCTATTAGAGAGAGAAAATTGGTTATGTCTAACTTGAAGGAAACCATTCCACAAGCATGGGATATGGTGAGGAGGCAGGGTCTCCACAAACTACCACAACCAGTACGGGGACTGAACCTACATTGTTTGCTTTAATCTGCAGCACATTATAGTTATCTTGCCTGAATAATAAACCCTCCCCTCAAATCATGTGATTTTTACTCATTGAATAATTGATTAATTTATTGTTGTCATGTACTGTGACACAGTGAAAAGTATTGTTTTGCATGATATAGAGGCAGATTGTAGAAAGTGAATCTGGGTAGCAGAACAGAGTGAAGAATACAATGTTACAACTGCAGAAAAGGTGCACAGAGATAAAGAGAGAGAGAGAGAGACAGAGAGAGACAGAGACAGAGAGATCTGAATTAACATTTGAGATGTATGTTCAAAAGTCTGATAACTGGGGAAGAAGCCATTCTTGAATCTATTTTTACATATTTTCAAATTTTATATCTTCTGGTGAAAGAGAGAATAACTGGCCTGGCAAGGTGAAAGAGAGTATAACTGGCATTGTTTTCTCAAGGCAGCGGGAAGTACAGATGGAGCCAATGGGTGGGAGGCTGGTTTGTCTGATGGGCTGGGCTGTGTTCATAAGTCTCTGTAGTTTCTTGCAGTCTTGGGAGCAGCAGTTGCCATGCCACACTGTGATACATCCAGATAGGATGCTTTCTATGGTGCATCTATAAAAATTGGTAAGAGTCCTCATAGACATGCTGAATTTCCTTATTCTCCTGAGGAAGTAGAGATGTTGTTGTGCTTTCTTGACACTCTCGTTGATGTGGGTGGACCAGGACAGATGGTTGGTGATCATCGCACCCAGGGACTTGACATGTTCAACCATCTCCACCTCAGCACCATTAATGTGGGATGGTGGCTCAGTGGTTAGCACTGCTGCCTCACAGTGCCAGAGACCCGGGTTCGATTCCAGTTTCGGGTGACTGTGTGGAGTTTGCACATTCACCCAGTGTCTGTGTGGGTTCCCTTAGGGTCCTCTGGTTTCCTCCCACAATCCAAAAGATGTGCAGGTTAGATGAATTGGCCATGCTAAAATTGCCCATAGTATTCATGGATGCGTAGGTTAGGGGTAAATGTAATAGATTTAGGGAATGGGTCTGGGTGAGTTACTCTTCGGAGGTCGGTGTGAATTTGTTGGACCAAAGGGCCTGTTTCCACACTGCAGGGATTCTATGATTTTGCAAACAGGGGTGTGCCCTCCACTCATCTTTCTGAAGTCAATGACTAGTTCATTTACTTTGCTAACATTGATGCAGAGACTGTTGTTTTTAATTATGCCGCTAAGCACTCAATCTCTTTCCTGTATTCCATCTTGTCGTTGTTCGAGATCTGATCTACAATGGTGGCATTGTTAACAAACTTGAAAATGGAGCTGGGATGGAATTGGCCATACAGTCGTGAGAGTATGAGGAGTACAGTAGGAGGCTGAGTATGCAGCCTTACAGGGTACCTGTGTTGAGGATTATGGTGGAGGAGGTGTTGTTGCCTATCCTTACTGCTTGTAGTCTGAGTCAGGAAACTGAGGATCCAGTTACAGAGGGGGAAGCCGAGACCTCGGTCTCAGAGTTTAGAGATGAGTTGGTTTGGAATTATGGTGTTGAAGGTGGAACAGTAGTCATCAATAGGAGCCTGATGTAGATATCCTTGTTATCCAGATGTTCCAGGGATGAGTGTGGGGCCTGGGAAATGGTGTCAGCTGTGGGCTTGTTGTGCTGGTAGACGAAATGCAAAGGATCAAGGCAATTTGGTCAAATGGAGTTGATGTGAACCATGACTAACCTCTCGAAGCACTTCCTAATAATGGAGGCCAGAGCCACAATTCTGAACTGATTTGGGTTTTAAATTCAGTCTCAATTTCATCCCTGCATGATCACAGACAGAACACAAGTCTAACACTCAGAATGGTCCTAAGATTACTAAGATGTCGTATCTACCATCCTACTTTAAACGTGTGATCAAAATCTTTCATTTCTTGAGGCAGGTTTGTCAGACAAAGCAATGGTACTCAGGAGTGATCTGCAAAGAAAAATTAATTATTCATTTCTCCACACCTTGCATTTTTTTACTTTCCTCATGAGAACCTTGCGATTTCAATTTCCAGTTGTTGACTCCTATCATTCTGTTGCACTCTCAGTCAACATCTCTCTAGTCTTTCTTCAGTGGTCTCCTTCAGCAAGTTCTCGTGACTTAGAACATTGCAAGTCCAACCCTGATGCTTTCTCTTGTTGAACTGCATTAATGTCTTCCAATGTCCTGACAACATCTTCATTGATCTTGCATTCTTCCAAACTGAGCCACCTCATTCTTTTTGAGTCCCGCACTTCATAACTTTCTGGTCTTGGGAATGTTGTTAAGTGTGCTTAGAGATGAGAATGGAGCAAGTCTTGGTAACCAGGACTGTTAACTAAACTGTATATTTTATACACAGAGCAGGGGTGATTCCTGCAGGACTACCATGGAATAATTCTTTCGATACACACAACTGTGGTGACTTTGGCTAGTGTTGTGATAATTGATGCCTTCTGCTGCATTCTCAAAATCCACTTTTTAGCCCCACGCAATGAGACACTCTGAATATCAGTCTTGATAATCCTTTTTTAAACTTCATTCCTAAACTGAGCAATTCTCTATTTTTAGAGAATGCATTCTTTGGCTATTGCTACTCTTGCTGTAATTTCTGAATGATTAATCTTAACGATTTCTACGCATCTTGTGATAAGATATTTTCTAGGTACTTCATTGGCATCACTGAGCATAACATCTGAAGAAATAACAATAATTTAAATGCAAGGTTGATCTTTTCGATTTATGCACTCCCTGTAGGAAGTGGCAGTTATGTGAGCAGGTGACATCTGAATTCATGAGCCTCAAATAGCACAAAATTTAAGAAAAGCTTGCCACTTCATCATTTCCCTCAGCATGTTGCAAAATAACCTTAACCTCAAGTAATATTTCAATTTTCCCTTCATTATCATATCAGACGTGAAGCTGATTATAAATGACAATCAATTAATAAAATGACCGGACCTTTCTCCCTCATGAGAGGGATAAACTGACTCTTTTTACTGTATTAGCAAGCTGTTACAATTCAGTTGCCAGTTCAGAGGTATTCATTTTTCTTTCTCTCTCAGTGCTGCTCCTCCTTAGCGTTGCATTAAACTGGTAGTTTAGATTATGTTTTCCAGTTTCTGATTTGACCCATGAATTAATCCCCTTCTGACTTAAGAGATGAAAGTGATAACATAAGGACATAAGAAATAGGAACAGGAATAGGCCATTTGGCCCATCGAGTTCATGGCTGATCTTTTCATCGACTCAGGTCCACTTACCCGCCCGCTCCTATAACCCTCAATTCCTTTACTGTTCAAAAATATATGTATCTTTGCTTTAAAAACATTCAATGAGGAAGCCTCAACTGCTTGACTGGGCAGGGAATTCCACAGATTCACAAACCTTTGGGTGAAGAAGTTCCTTCTCAACTCAGTCCTGAATCTGCTCCCCCTTATTTTGAGGCTATGCCCCCTAGTTCTAGCAACAAGGAGGCAAAGGTGACATCTAATGTTTAAATACAAAAGCCACTGGTTAAAACTCAAGGTTCCTGCCTTCCATCGAGTAACAGACTTCTTTCGCTCTTTCCTCCCTTCCCATGCACTATATTCACTCACAACCTCTTCTGACAGTAACTTATTCCGGTGATGATGAAATATCAGTAACGGCCTGGTGCAATGAGTGGACACATGGCAGATCAAGTTCAAAACTGAAAAGTCGATGGTGATTTTGAAAGAGAGAATGAACAGAGACAGAAACGTCCTCAACGTCATCACGAGGTGATGGCCTCATGGCATTATCACTGGACTGTTAATCCACAGACCCACGTAACGTTCTGAGGATCCGGGTTCAAATCCTGCCATGGCAGATGGTGGAATATGAAATTAAGAGTCAACTGATGACCATGAATTCATTGTCAATTGTAGGAAAAACTCACCTGGTTCGCTACTGCCATTGAGGGAAGGAAACCGCTGTCCTTACCTGCTCTGGACTAAACGCGACTCCCACAGCAATGTGGTTGACTCTTAACTGCCCTCCGGGCAATCAATGCTGGCCTAGACAATGATGCCCACATGAATGAATAAAAAAACGTAAAGGTGGTGCAAGTAGAGGGAGATGCAAAGGTGTCCGAACAGGTTAACAGAGCAATTAATGAAGCAAATGAGATCCTAGGCTTTACAAATAGAGGGAGAAAGTGAGGACTGCAGATGCTGGAGATCAGAGCTGAAAATGTGTTGCTGGAAAAGCGCAGCAGGTCAGGCAGCATCCAAGGAGCAGGAGAATCGATGTTTCGGGCATGAGCCCTTCTTCATCATTAGCTCTGATCTCCAGCTTTACAAATAGAGGGACAAGGTATAACAAAAAGCAGATACTAAACCTATACCTAACACTAACTCTGTCTTGGGTGGAGTTGTGTGTCCAATTTTGGGCACTGCCCTTCAGAAATGAGTTAAAAGCTTTTGTGAGGGTACAGATTTCCTAGAATAATGGCAGAAATAAAGGTTTACGTTACTTTGGAAATGCCGAATAAATAAATACTTCTCTCGTGGAACCTTTCCTCCCCTCAATTATTACCTCTTCTGAAGTGAATTTGCAACGTGAGCCAATTTATTGACTGAAAGGGTGAGAGTTGATGCCGAAGGATATGGTGCAAGATAGATGGGAATAGCTCATTTCTATTCTGCACAAGCCAACACAAAGAGAGAAGCTTCCCAGGTGAAAGGTTTACATGCACAACAAATCTAATATGACGTTTAGAACACCAAAGATAACTAGCAAAGGTTCTGTACTCACGGATACACTTAGGAACCCTGTCACTCCACTTAGGATTCCCAGACTGCCTGTTGTAACAAGTCAGTATATTGCTCCCGGCCAGAGCGTAGCCTTTGTTACAAATGTACTGCACTGTGGAGCCAATTGAAAACTTGGGATCAGTGATAATCCTGCGGCTGTGATCGACGTTACCGGGATCGGTGCAGAATATGACTGGGTTGAGAAAACAGAAAAATAAAATTAAGATGATCTGAATTGAACTGTGCTGTATTGCCATCAACTGGATTTTTAGATTAGAGATTAGAGTCCCTACAGTATGGAGGCAGGCCTTTTGGCCCAATAAGTCCACACCGACCTTCCGAAGAGTAATCCATCCAGACACATTCCCCTACCCTATACTTACCTCTGACTAATGCACCTAATACTATGGGAAATTTAGCATGGCCAGTTCACCTAACCTGCACATCTTTGGATTGTGGGAGGAAACCGGAGCACCCGGAGGAAACCCATGCAGACACAGGGAGAATATGCAAATTCCACACAGATAGTCACCCCAGGCAGGAATCAAACCCGGGTCCCTGGTGCTGTGAGGCAGCAGTGCTAACCACTGAGCCTGCGTGCTCCCCCCAGTGTTAAGTTCCCTGACCAAACCCTGCTGCTCACTACTGTGTCCTCTATTGCTGCTGCTCTCAATTCTCAAAATGTAGACATTTTCCAATGGCGGAGTTGTGTAATAAAAACAATAACTTGCGTTTCCACAGCATTTTAACACAGTAGGACACTTCATAGAAGAATTATCAAACTAACTTGACCAGGAAAAGCCCCTTCCTTGATTATGAGTTACCCTGCAACAGCCAAGACAGGGTGAGGAATTCTATATTTGGTCTCAGTGAAAGCTGAGTTAGCTAAGCAAAAACTGACAAAGGCTCATTTTCTGGTCATTAATTAATGGCTTCAGTTGGAAGTCAGCTTGAAACTAGCTTCTAGTCAACTTGAAGCTAGTTTGGATAAAAGCTCCATTTATTAAATAATTCTTGAAAACTCACTGAGCAGGGGCACTTTCATCCACAGAGCTATATTCCATGATAAGTCAATACTCATTGTGGGGTGAGGATGAGGAGGGAGAAATTTGTCTGAGAGAACAACAAATCATCATCTCTAACAACTCAAATATGGTAAAAAAGTTGCATTTAATATTAAAGAAATTGCTTTAAAGTTTAAATAAAAAATATATTGGTGATGTGTTTTTCCTTAAAAGTGAATTAAAATTTTATTAAGTTAAAAATCACACAACACCAGGTTATAGTCCAACTGGTTTAACTGGAAGCACACTAGCTTTCAGAGCGCCGCTCCTTCATCAGGCGGTGCTCCGAAAGCTAGTGTGCTTCCAATAAAGCCTGTTGGACTATAACCTGGTGTTGTGTGATTTTTAACTTTGTACACCCCAGTCCAACACCGGCATCTCCAAATCATAAAATTATATTGCTAGTTTGTTCAACTATCTTTTAAAATTCTGTAGGTTTTACGTATCTCCATATCTTCCTAAATCTAAAAAGCAAAAAATAATAGCTACGGTGCAGTGAGGTATTTTTCCACAGTACTGTCTCAGTTTTATTCCACTGAAGGGAAAGGCTAGAGGAAACAAGTGTGGGATATTCTTAATCATTTTGGGAAATTTGAGTGACAGAACGAACATCATCTACTATATATACTGTCAAAATTGCTTTTGTCAGAAATAAATTTTACCTGCAATCTGTTTGTATACTGTGCAGGCAGGGCTCAGCAGAGGTCTGTGAATATGGGCAATTTCCCCGCATTAATGTGCATCTTAGAAGACAATCATCTCCCCCACTGAAGGCACGAGAAGGGAATGTTTTAGCCCTGTGTTAGTCTGTTTGCCTGTAAACAATAAATCTCAAAAACTATTGGTCAAATTTCAACAAGATGGACATGGATGGACTGCGGCTCTCTGAAGGAATGACTAGGTAATGGCAAAGATGATGATCTGGTCTGGATCCTGTTTTTTTTAGTGGATTCATTATCGTTGGAAGATAAAGCGAATTAGCTTTTTTAAAAAAAACTATGTTGTGGGTTGTTGTATTTTCATTGCTCTTGACTGTTTTCAAATTGTGATTGTTATTGCTGTAGTAGTGGAATTTGTCACAGCTGTGGAAATATGAGAAGAGTTTTCAGAGCAGATTGCTGGAAGTGAATTGGCCTGAAGTCCGTTGGAAATTTTTATTAAAATGTTGATTTTGATTGGATTTGTAGTGTTAGATGCAGTAACTCGTTTTTAATCTGTGACGTACTCACATAGAGTATGTCTAGTCAGATGGGTGTTCTTAAAATAAGTGTACCCAAATTACAAACAGTGTGCCGTATTTAATTACGGCCAATTATAATGTGTAACTATTTGGAAGAAAATTGGATTATTGAGTATCTACAACACTTGTTGTAGATACATCTGCCTTTAAGAGAATTCACCTTTAAAGGCACCAATGGCTTTGTGAGTGGTGGTTACTTGTGTGGTATTTGATGAGCACACTGCTGATGGTATGGTACCCTAATTTAAAGACCCACTTGCCTGTCTTCTCACTCATGGGCATCCCACAATAACTCAGTTGGGTCAGTCAATGGTGACCACACAAAGTGCCCTGAAATTTGGAGCAGCATTACATCAGACCGAGGCCCCATCATGGGCTTGAATGAAGAACAGTTTTAAGTCTTGGAGAAGAAGGAGAATTGTGATGTGCCAACAGAAGTAGATGAGACAGTCAGGTTAAGCCTGTCAGACCTCAGGGACAGTATTAATTCTGGGTGTAATGATATTAAACTCCAGCAGGTGGCGCTAACTTCACAATATTCTTTTACTCAAACTGTTAAATGTAATTTTGCCAAATTGACCATGACACACAGAATTCAGTGATAAGCTGAAGAATTTGACATTTTACCTTCCGTGTGTTAAATGGAGTGTGAATAAAAATTCTTTAGATATAAATCACTTAGTGATGATTTTATTGTTTGCTCTTCTACATGAGACATAAGAAAAAAAATGAAAGGGATTCAGTTTTAAGAACCCAAACTTCAATGAGGCACTGAGTCAGGCAGCTGAACTAACTGATGCTTTTTGGCTGGTGCTGATGGAGTTCACTATATTCACTCTATAGTGTGTGATAGTTCCACAGTCCCTAAGGGGTGGCATGGTGGCTCAGTAGATAGCAGTGCTGCCTCACAGCACCAGGGACCTGGGTTCGAAACCACCTTTGGGTGATGGTCCATGCAGAGTTTGCACATTCTGCATGGGTTTCCACCTGGTGTTCCAGTTTCCTCCCACAGTCCAAAGATGTGCAGGTTAGGTGGATAGGCCATGCTGAAATTGCCCCATAGCCTGCAGTTTAGGTGGGTCAGCCATGGGAAATGCAGGGTTACAGGGACAGTGATGTGGGTCTGGATGGGATGCTCTTCAGAGGGTTGGCGTGGACTCAATACACGAAAACCAAGACGGTCTCGTGCAATAGTGAGGGAGCAATCCACTGTCAGAGCTGCTGCCTTTTCAATGAGAGGTTAAATCCAAAGCCCACCCTTTTGAGGTGAATGTAAAAGATCCAATCGTACTATTTCAATGGAGGCTGTAGAGTTATCTACAAAGCACTAGCCAATATCTAACCTTCTGTGAGCCACATAAAATATGGTGGCAAGATTCTGATGTTAATCTGTGGCAGTGATACAAACAAAGCAGAAGAGACTCTGTCATTCAGTCCCTAAAATCTGCTCTAGTAAAGAGACAGTGACAACTACAACTGATCATCACTCAGTTGGAGCTGCCAGTCTCATAAACACAGATGGTGAAGCCGTAGACCACACAGTGCAGAATGTTTAGGGTCTTGCCTTATTATCCTTTATTCATGCTTACAATGGGAGTCTATGGTCCAGAAGCTTCTACCTTGTCACTACATGCTTATCCTTGATCCTCTTTTTCTAGGTGTGTCACACACTTTGGGACTTGGTGTTGCCTGTTGTGTAGGGGAGCGTGGATAGAGGTAGGTAGAATGATACAGCTTATTCCTGAGATGAAGGGGAGGTCTTATGAGGAAAGGTTAGACAGATCAGGCCTGTATCCACCACAATTTAGGTTCATGATTAAAAGATGATCTTATTGAAACATATAAGATCCTGACTGGTCTTGATAGGATAGATGCTGGAAGAAGTTTCATCATTTTGGGAAGTTGAGAACTGGAGGGATGCAGCAGTCTCCCATTTAAGAGAGAGATGAGGGTCATATTTCTTTCACTTAGAGGGTCATTGATCTGTGGAACCCCCTTCCTTAGGGACTGATGGAGGTGTGTCATTGGATATTTTTAAAGCAGATGTAGAGATATATTTGATTGATGAGTCAAAGGGCAGGGAATGGACAGGAAAATAGAGATTACATCAAGGAAGCAGAAAGTTACCTGGATAATTTGTTGCAGGAGACAAGAAAACTGCAGATACTGGAATCCAAGGTAGACAAGCAGGAAGCCGGAAGAACACAGCAAGCCAGTCAGCATCAGGAGATAGAGAAGTCGACGTTGCAGGTGTAACTTCCTTGGTTTGCTGTGTTCTTCCAGCCTCCTGCTTGTCTAATTTGTTCCAGGAGGCAGTCTCACCCCGCAGATTTAGGTCATGAGTAGGGATAGTAGGGAGTGACTGCAAGTGACGCAAGTGTGAGGGGCCAGCTGGCTGCCTTCATGCAGCCTGGACCCTACAACTGTCCAACAATTACTGGGTTCTTGCAAACTGTGTGGGTAAGAATGGACACTAGGGGGAGGACTGGGCAAACAGACAATGGCACTGTGGTCCAGGAAGTTATCCAAGTGTGAGGAAGAAATAGGCACATAGCTGTGGTAGGGGGGCACAGATAATGTTCCCCACAGCAATAGGAGCATAGCTGTGGCATGGGGCACAGATAATGTTCCCCACAGCAATAGGAACATAGCTGTGGTAGGGGGCACAGATAATGTTCCCCTCAGCAATAGGAACATAGCTGTGGTAGGGGGCACAGATAATGTTCCCCTCAGCAATAGGAACATGGCTGTGGTAGGGGGCACAGGTAATGTTCCCCACAGCAATAGGAACATGGCTGTGGTAGGGGGCACAGATAATGTTCCCCACAGCAATAGGAACATGGCTGTGGTAGGGGGCACAGATAATGTTCCCCACAGCAATAGGAACATAGCTGTGGTAGGGGGCACAGATAATGTTCCCCTCAGCAATAGGAACATAACTGTGGTAGGGGGCACAGATAATGTTCCCCACAGCAATAGGAACATGGCTGTGGTAGGGGGCACAGATAATGTTCCCCACAGCAATAGGAACATGGCTGTGGTAGGGGGCACAGATAATGTTCCCCTCAGCAATAGGAACATGGCTGTGGTAGGGGGCACAGATAATGTTCCCCACAGCAATAGGAACATAGCTGTGGTAGGGGGCACAGATAATGTTCCCCTCAGCAATAGGAACATGGCTGTGGTAGGGGGCACAGATAATGTTCCCCACAGCAATAGGAACATGGCTGTGGTAGGGGGCACAGATAATGTTCCCCTCAGCAATAGGAACATGGCTGTGGTAGGGGGCACAGATAATGTTCCCCACAGCAATAGGAACATGGCTGTGGTAGGGGGCACAGATAATGTTCCCCACAGCAATAGGAACATGGCTGTGGTAGGGGGCACAGATAATGTTCCCCACAGCAATAGGAACATGGCTGTGGTAGGGGGCACAGATAATGTTCCCCACAGCAATAGGAACATGGCTGTGGTAGGGGGCACAGATAATGTTCTCCACAGCAATAGGAACATGGCTGTGGTAGGGGGCACAGATAATGTTCCCCACAGCAATAGGAACATGGCTGTGGTAGGGGGCACAGATAATGTTCTCCACAGCAATAGGAACATGGCTGTGGTAGGGGACACAGACAATGTTCTCCACAGCAATGAGTGTGAAGCCCAAATATTGTCTATGTCTGCTTTCCTAGTGCCAGGCTATCTCCTCAAAGCTGGAGAGGAACTTGGAGTGGGAGGGATGAGTGGGCTATCCAATTCACTGAGCATAATCTGCATTTGATAAGATTATGGCTGCAGCCTCTATTTCCCTTTTTCCTTAAAGCACTGCTTTACACTGGTGCCAGAAACATGAAGCGCTCCAATAACTACTGAACCTGGAGTGGGACCTCTCAGTGCTAAAGGCCCAGAGGTTACTAAGTGCAGTTACCTTGCACCTCCCACGCTGCAACCACTTGAAGCAAACCTTGTGAAAGCACTAGACTTGCTCATGACCACATTAGATAGCCACTTGTGGCTATTATCAAGGTAATAATTAACAGTAGTAATGATCAGTCATTCCAATTACAAAACCTCCTTGAAAGCTTTGTGTATGGAACACTGTAAAAGTAACTGGTGACCCTGCAACATTAGTTTGCACAAATAATAACAGTCTTTGGCTGGATGCAATTTGTTGTGTGAAAGGACTGGGGAAGATGTTTGACCTGATTGTTAAATATGGAGAGCTGGGGTTATTGAGCTGAATTTCTGCGTGCTACTCAAGTGTTCTGCCTGCCGAAAGATGTTATAATCTTCCTGCTTCACCCTCAAAGTCCTACTTGTGTGTCCTCATGTGGAACCAAAATTGGACAGAAAACAGTAAGCCACCATTATGTGGGATGCATGTTATGTGAGCTTCCCTGTGCTATGCAATTAGATCTGTCCAGGCAGCAGAACCAGTGTTCAACGACTTCAATGATCTGCTTGATGAGAGCTCTTGGTTGGGGCCTGGAATTGATTGCAGAGCAAGGTGGTATCAAGCCTAGTCTCTGTCACAAAGCTGGGTTCTTTTCTCTAAAAGCTGTTCCTTTTCTCAAGGATACTATGTCCTTATTTTTTTTTCAGATGGGTAATAAACCATTCTCGGTGCCAATTAGTCTGGTTTGGTACAGGGATTAAAGCGTATTGAGAGGCCTTTTTGTTTATATGTAAACAGATGAGACTTCAGGCCAAAGCAGTCATGTTTTAGAAGTGACCTGTACAATGAAAGGGGAGTGGTCAGCTCTCTAGCTGAGCAGTTCAGTTCAGTCCAGTCCAGAACTACTTGTGAATTCAACAGTGAGCTATGTGGAAACAAATGCGCTCTCTCTCTCTCTGCCTGTCTAACTTCAACCTATAAGCATCTGTTCTATTCATTTATACTGGTTTCTAAGCGGGTTTGCTTATTGGGACTGTTGTTTGTATTTGGAACAGCATAATTAAGTCTAGCTTGGATAGACTGAGTTCTGTAGGGGTTCTTTAATCTGTTTTTTGTGTTTCATGGTGTAATTTTGTGAATAATTTTTTGTCTGTTTTTAACCAGGTAGTCAACCTTGCTAACTTACTCTGCGTAATTTTCACCGTGCATTTAGTGAAACAAATTGCAAAGTTATAGTCTGGGCTGCCTACTTAAGAATGTTTTGAGTGGTCTGGCCTAGTCCATAACACCTGCTCAGAGTTGTCATCAGCCAAGCATGCAGGGGACAGCCTAGTCTCCAAGAAGCCAGCCTCTCATTTGTCATACAGTGTTCTTTTAGGAGGTTAGGTATCTTACAACACGATTCCTGATGAGCAAAGGACAGACAGTTTCATTGCAATTTGGGTAGTCCACATTCTACTGGAAACAATGACCAAGTCATCTCTCCCCAAACCTACTTCACTTGAAGTGACTGTGAGGAAGGAGGAATGAATTGCTGAGGCTACTTTACTTCCTGGGATAAGATGGTGTCGGGAATTCTATGCTGTGGGCTCCATTGCATTCCTGAGTTACATCACATCGATTCCTGCTCTAACAGAGACAGTCAAAGTAGTACAAAGGTCACTCAGTTACGGGCGGCACGGTGGCACAGTGGTTAGCACTGCTGCCTCACAGCGCCAGAGACCCGGGTTCAATTCCCGCCTCAGGCGACTGACTGTGTGGAGTTTGCATGTTCTCCCCGTGTCTGCGTGGGTTTCCTCCGGGTGCTCCGCTTTCCTCCCACAGTCCAAAGATGTGCAGGCCAGGTGAATTGGCCATGCTAAATTGCCCATAGTGTTAGGTAAGGGGTAGATGTAGGGGTATGGGTGGGTTGCGCTTCGGCGGGTCGGTGTGGACTTGTTGGGCCGAAGGGCCTGTTTCCACTCTGTAAGTAATCTAATCTAATCTAACAGCACTTCAGTGACCGTGGGATCTGAGCAGTAGACCATGGGGCTGCACTCATCCAGTTTTTGTTAATGTACTTAGTCTAATTTATTCCCAGTTAATCAGCTGTCACTTCTGAGGAAAGCAAAGGTGCTTTTCTCTGCATCATCTTTGAACACGTTCATTTTTTTTTAAGTTTAATATATGCAGTAAGTGGCACATAATGTCATCTTCAAATGTATCGCTAATTCTTTGTGTGAGACAAAAAGTGCTGTTGACAATGTCATAAATCTGTGTGTTTATACAAATGATTCAGTCATTGCATCCTGGTGACCAGCTTTAATAGCTATCATTACAACTCTCATTTCCAGTTCACACAATTGACTCTTGCACTGCATCATGTTGAGTATAGATGGTGCTGCAGTTCATCCGACATTAAAAATTCCTTTTGCAATAATGATAGTTTTCAGTCAAGATTTAGCAACGAGAGCTTAGACGCTTTCCATATAAATAACTGTGGTTGGTGATTAAAGATGTCATCGACTTTTGGCTATTGACAAAGAAGCTGCATGTGGAAGCTGGCCTGATTGTAAAACAGCAGAATGACATCGCAGGACAAGTGAAGACGTTGTGCACACAGAATGACCGTTGATGTGTTTCTTGGAATGATACAGCTTTGATAGTCAAGTAGGAAGGTGCCTGCTTTGCAGGTTGTGCCGATTGGCAGTGGGTGGTGGTGTTGCTCAATCCCAACCCCAAGGTGGTAAACCTCCCCTTTTCCTCTTCTGACCCTGGTCTCTCTAACCTGATTCCCCATGCCCCTTCCCCTATTTCACTGGTGTCTCCCAGCTATTCGAGCCTAATATCCCTGGTCTGAGGTCCCAAAGACACCCTCATGTCTTCATGGGCACTGGTCGTACTCACTGCAGTAACCTCTATGCCTTCTGCTGCATCTAGAACGACAGAATGGGCCTCCTTGCCCTTGAGGGAGCGAGGTCTGACTCTGGATTAATCCAGACACCCCACCCCACCATTGACAAAGTGTTAACAGACTATTTAGTTTAGGATTGGGCGGGGGGGGGGGGGGGGGGGGGGGGGTGGTTGTGATCTGTCCGTCAATAAAATCTAGCCTATACTATAAATATGACTGTCTTAAAAATAACCGAACCAGCAAAGAACATTTATGCATGTTTCACAAACTGAATCATTCCTTTATGATTTATCGTATGTTTCAAGTTATTTTATCCTTAGTTATTATTTTATAAATAATCGCCACAGGGGATTGCTATAACCATTAGTTTGTGCCAATCTGGATTTATGTTTGAGTCTGACTGGTGCCTTGTACAACTCTGGCAGATTCACTCTGTCTCCAGCTGAGGTCTCTGTCTCAGTTGTCTTTCTAACCTAAACTAAAATGAACCAAAGTGTTGAATGGATGTGATTGCATTCCAGGTGGGATTTCACTTAAAGATCAAGTCTTTCTCGAATCAGGAGGTAACTGCTGAAAATAAAGCAGCCAGAAAAGTACCATGGCATTTACAAATCATTCACTTTCCTGTGGCGAAAAGATAAATATGGAATTCTTTTAAACATATTTTCAGCTCTGCAATTCACAGCTGAGAAGGAATGAGTCATCCTGGAGCACTACTGGCATTTTCCTGTCTACCTATTGTACCAGGTAAGTTACTGTGTTATTGTAGAACATTAAGGAAGAAGTTCAATAAATAACTCACTCTTCTCACACATTGGGGGATCTCCACTCCATGACAAATCCCACTGACACATGAGGATATCTGTCCCAATCAGCTCAAATCCTGGATAGCACTGGTACGTCACCACAGTTCCGTGGACTAGTTCAGGGTGGGAAGTTGTCTTCCAACCATTCGGAATTTCTGGCACTTCCGGGCAAGTATCGTTTCTCAAAACCTCTGTAGAAGAAAATCACTGTGGTTACTGAGGAAATGTTAATCTACTAACCCAGAGGGAGTTTCAAGATTAATAGAGTCCAAAATGATGTCAGATTAAATGTTTATCTAACTGTGTCCTGCTCCCACACCTCTCCCCTCACCTCCATCCAAGGCTCCAGTGGATCTTTTCACATCCGGCAGAGATTTTCCTGCGCATACACCTACCTTATCCACTGTGTCCGTTGATCTCGATGTGGTCTCTTCTACATCAGGGAGAC
The DNA here is from genome assembly GCF_037043375.1 of Chiloscyllium plagiosum. Taxonomy (NCBI): domain Eukaryota; kingdom Metazoa; phylum Chordata; class Chondrichthyes; order Orectolobiformes; family Hemiscylliidae; genus Chiloscyllium; species Chiloscyllium plagiosum. Next base: position 24,621,012 of record NW_028270169.1, on the reverse strand, counting down.
AGGATGCCAACTCACAGAACATTTGAGGGAACATCTCTAGGACTCACACACTAAACAACCCCACTGCCCTATGGCCAACCATTTCAACTCCTCTGCCTACTCCCCCAAGGATATGCAAATCTTGGGCCTCCTCCACCGCCAAATCAAAGCCACCCACCAACTGAAGGAATAATGCCTCACCTTCCACCTTGGGACCCTTCAACCACGCGGCATCAACGTCGACTTCACTGGTTTCCAACTCTCCCCTCCCCCCACCTCATCTCAGATCCAACCTTCCAACTTGGCACCACTCTCTTGAACTGTCCTACCCGTCCACCGTCCTTCCCACCTATCCACTCCACCCTCCCATCAAACTATTATATTACCCCCGAACTGCATCCAACTATTGCCTATTGAACACTAAATCAGGTACAGAAAACTAAGAGAAGACAGAATGATTGAATTCGAAGAGAGAGAGATGAGGAAAGGAAATAAAGTAAAGGTATAATTTACAGTTTTAACAAGATTTCCAACAATCATTAAAATTTGAATGCAGAAGACCTCAAATTTGTAATGAAAACTGTTGGAAAGGCTCAGCAGGTCTGGCAGTATCTGTGGTGAGAAATCAGAATTAACATTTTGAGTTCAGTGACCTTCAGAGTTTAGAAAGGGTCACTGAACCCACAACATTAACTCTGATTTCTCGCCATGGATGCTTCTAGATCTGCTAAGCCATTTCCAGCAATCACACAGAGACTTCCCCAGGAAGCAATTTCTGTTCTTGTTTCTGATTTCCAGCATCTGCAGTTCTTTTGATTTTTATTTCACATTTGCAATAGTTAATTTTCAGCATCAGAGAGGGGCTTTGGCTGCAAATGAGATTTCTAAAGCTATTAAGAAGATTGTACATTCCAGTCTGAAGATTCAAACACCAAATATCTGTAGAGTGTTTAGTCTGTGTGTATATTATATATGAACTTTGCGAGGTTTAAGAATTTTGAATGGGGAGCGTGATGGTGAGTTGTCAGTTTTGTGCAGCACATGGAGGACTTTTCAGACAGCACTGTCCAGATTTTTGCTTTTAACAATCCGTTGGCACTCACTTGAAGCTCCTGTTTGATTTGCACATTAATAACGGCGAGTGCTAGAATCCTTGTTAATTTCACGGTGTGCCATATTTATCACAGATAATTAAGGTAAGGAAATCACAAACTAGAAATGAAACACTGGGGAGAGTATACCTACATCACAGGAAAGGTATTTCTTGAAACAAACTCAACTTGATTTTTATATATTCTAACATCTTTCTTTGTTCTTAACTCAGTGAGTCACATTTGTTCTTTTGATTTTGATTAACTGTCTATAAATTCTATGA